>NW_019174389.1:2071827-2381647 GCF_002260705.1 Seriola dumerili | reverse complement strand
AGGGGGGACTCTGTCAAGGCATCACGGCAGCACCAGCTAGGCCACGCCACTGCAGACGTACCACAGGTCACCAACATCGCAGTGACAAGCTGTCACATCACATCACCCATGGCCATGTGGCTCACAGAGCTCCTGACACTGCTGTCGCCTCTCATCTACATGTCATTCTTTAACCACAGAGACATTTGCTGAGGAGGGCTGAGGGCTCCCCGGACTCAGGAGCAAATCCCGTGCCGCACGCACCACTGTGGCTTCCAGAGCGAAAGGGATCCCTTCGATAAATGATTTAAAGCTGGAAACTACAAGTTCGCTGCCCATAACACACTGAAAAATCATTTACAGATTTTAACTGCAACAGCCACTCACCACAGCATCGTTTTTCCTATGAGACAACTGCCACCTTTGTCCTCACTTAGTCATTGTAAAAGAGAGAAAGGCTATGGGCAGGAGGAGATCCCACCATTTAACAAGCCCACAGCTAGTTACAGATAACCATACAGGGTTTTTCTTGTCCACAACATATAGGCTAAGCTGTAGCTCAGAGGGGTTCATTTAGTGGCAACACATTCTCATTGGTCCAACACTCTTAAGCTGTGGAAACACCCTCTATCAGCTATTGCCATTCCACTCCACATCTAAAAAAGTGTTACATACTGAACACCAAAAATGACAGGACATGATGTATCTACCATGATGACATGTTTCCTTCACTTGGTGTATGTGCACTGCCTGCTTAAGTGTGAGAGGCAGGAGGTAAGAAACAATTTTCAGGCTGGGAAACTGCTTGAGGGTGTGGGAGGGTTAACATAAATCAAGACATTAAAAGGATTCTTACCAGGAAAGTCTCAGGAATAAGAAATGAGCAATCCTTGCAGACACCAGAGGTCACTGTGAGCATGGAAAGATTAGAGAAAAATCCTCAACTTAACAATCCTGGATGCACTTTAATGATTTGTTATTTACTACATTAGAGAAGGTAAAGCAGGATAATAGCAGCACTGACACCTGGGTCTTAAAGCAGCCTGGAGCTATATGACATTGGTTAACATATCACTAACTCTAGGTTCTTTTGTTTAACTATCACATTACACAAAAAAGTCATGAATGCAGAGGTGAAACTAAGACACAGAAACGTGGCCACGAGATAGATGAGCCGATAATTTTCACTCCTCTGAAAACAAATCCCTTGTTAAACACATCTAAGGCTTTCCAAGGATGTTTGTACCCTTAAAAGGCCATTGCCATACAACCGCAAGTACCTTTTCCCAGCAACTGTCAAACACAAGGCCTGCCTCCGGTCATGCCACAGGAAAAGGCCCATAAGCAGGGAACAAGTTCCCTTCCTGTTTTCAAAGACGATTCCTATGGCATGCAGAGCCGTTTCCTGCTTGCTAGGCTCATTTCACCATCTCAAACATCTGGCTGCTCTTCAGCATGCAGCTGCAGAACGATGAAAGCCAACAGTGCCAGTGCAGAGTTGAGCAAAACAGTCCTGAGCCATTCCAGTCATATCTCTGGCGACTACAAAGAAAGCCATCATTTAGCTTCACTAGCTTATGTAAGGCATCCTGATAGTGTGCATTATTGAGGATCTGCAGTAACTACTGATGAGATAATCTTTAATTGTACCATATTTTATACTTAAGACCTGTTTATGTCTTATCATTCATTTGGATTGTGAATTCCTTGATGCTCCCTTTCAAATGTAGTGACTGCATTTCCAAATCAGGAAACAATATTAGTCAGTATCTGATAGGATTGCAAAGTGCTCTTCAGTAACATTGCTGTGGCGATTTCCCACTGAAACAAGGATCCATTTTATATCCCATGGGAAACCTGGGCTGAGTGGTTAATGCTGTGCTAATGCTGCTTCATTCAGCCAGGTTTTGATAAGCTTCATGCTTTTAGAGAGGGGAAACACATTTAGTGTTTTAAACCGCTTCAATGGAGAAAGCTCGGAAAAATCCACTAGTTGAAAATGGTGTACTTGTTGAGTTCTGTCATCTCTCTCAGCTTTCACTTAAATTACACACATACGCATTAGGACAGGCGAGCAGTCACACTAATCTGCACTCATCCTCTGAAACAATCCTCGGCTAGTTGGGTTTGAAAAGGGACTGCTGCAGCCAGAAAGTAAGAAGAAAAAATAAATGAGTGGGAAGCTTTGTTTGACTCCCACTCCTATCAGTTCTGACATTCCAAATAAGGCCTGTGTGGACCAGCGCGAGCAGAGACGGACACAGAAAACACTGCAGAGCTCTCACCGACTCCAACCAAGGAAGAGTATGTGTGTGCGTGTGTGTGTGTGTTGTGGGGGGGGGGGGGGTGGGGGGGGGGTGGGGGCATTGGGGGTCATGGATACAGAAAATATGTGACCTCTAAAAATTTATCATCGGCCTGACATTTCCCAGAAGGACAAAAACAAAACACCACATGATACTGATATATATCTTAGATATTAGTTAGATATCATCATCCCTGAAAAACAAACAATTCAGGTCAATTCAAAATGTTTGCCTTGATTCTGGACAGCTGCGTTCTAAACTACAACTGGTTTTCACACTGTTGAGACTGGTGAAAAGCCTTTGGTTTGACTTTGCCACAAAAAACATGAAACCCATGGGAATCATCTGGTAGAGCACTAAATTAATAGCTACGCTAGACAATTTTGCACACTGCTGGCTCCAAATGTTGGAAGGAGGCAACCGTCTGATTTGAACCTAGATACCAAGAAATTGTGAAACATGCTGCCAGTTAACTGCAGATGTTATATTCATCTTTACAAACCCAGGCCAGTCTGATTAAACCTTTCAAGGGAGCTGAATTTCTCGCAAATGAGAATCCATCTTGCATCTTGCGAGCAGCGGCGGTTCAGACCAATCAGCGTCTTATGAGGGAGGAACTACTGTTAGCTACGCGAAGTGACTGTTTTGGTATTTGAGTGTCTTTTCATTTTCCTTATGAAGACGGTAAGAGTCATCTACTGACATGCTAAGTAACTTTCAGAGCTCCTCAGACTGTGGCTTGTTGTTGTGTTGCGTTTCCTCTTTAGTGCTCTCCTATTACGTCATATGACAGACAGATGGTTCACCCAATCACCTGCCAAGTATTTTTTTGAAAGGGCCTGCCAGTTTCCAATGAATCCTTCCCAGATGGTTCTGTGTAACAAACCATCTGGCATCAGGTTAGTCTGTGATCGTTATATTAAAAAAAAACAAAATAACAAAATGGACAAATGAGGGAAAACATTGACCAACACCGAGTTCATGCTTGTTGCTGTTTGAGTTTTTATTTCTCTCTTTATGTTATATTAATCAATATTTTTCATATTAACATTGAATCAGATTATAATAATGTGAAAGCACTTGCCCTTACAGTGTTTCCCATATATACATTTTGCAGCAGCAGACCACAGCTGCAGAGTTATTGCCGCAGCTGCAATATCATGAAGTCGCAATTACACGACTCTGCAGAGGGCTTTTAATTTGAAACGACAGATAAAGTGGAGACATGTGGCAACATCTGGCTCAGGCAAGAGGGTGAGAAAGAGAAATAAGAGGAAAAAAAGAGGAGAAGAGAGAAAAAGGTAGATTTTAACTTGCTATCATTAGGTTAGATTGATTTTTTATTACCTATTGATATTCACTCCAACCACCACCCAGGTACAACAAAACCCTTTATAGTCTGGCTGGTCATCGGACTGAGACATATCCTGGTGGGCTGTCACATCGGTGGGCCAGTAGACCATTAAAAAAAAACCCATAAAGTTTTTACTGGCCCTGTTGTGTCAGTCTCTCTCCCAATACCCAACAATTCAAGTTTTTATTTGTCACTTCCTGTGCACACAGATAGATACCATCTGAACTGCATTTAACATTTTGTGTAGGGGCAACAAGACACTCTTCTCTATGGCTGCCCCATTTTCTAATTTAGGTTAACAAGGGTAGTTTTCATGTAAAACTATCATCTAGAATAAAAAATAAGACATTTCATTCCAAGGGTTGCCTAAATTGCCTTCGCATAGAGCCCTGCAGGTACTGAGCTCACAACTGTCTGGGCCAGTGATGGCTCTCACAGTGGCAGGGAGAGTTCAAGGTTGCAGCAGAGCTTATGTCTCTGAGCAAGTCTGTGCATGTTGGCAGCTCTTGTGTGTGTCTAAGTGGGCCTTGTGAACCAACGCTTTAGGTCTTTTTACATGTCGCAGCTGGTGAGAGAGAGAGACACCGTGCGCTCTCAGGTAATCTGTCCAAGTGGAAAAAAACAACTTTCCCATAACGTGATTATTGAAATTCATTCAAAGTTAGGGGAAACACAAAGCAACTGTCATGATCTCAAGGTGATTAAGAGGATTTTTGCTCAATAGACAGATGTGGAAAAAAAAAAAAGGATCTCCCAATCTCATCCCAAAATAGTTCATAGCAGATAAAAGCAGGTCCTCTGTACCTACAGTGGCATCTGGTCAAATAAACATCTAGTCAGTTGCTTGGAAATAGGCTAACTGTTCTTGATAGGGAACATTTTGTTAGCGGTTTAAAGTCCATGTTCCAATTCTACTACCACCAAACATATACCCTATCCTCTCTCCTAAATTATTTATACCCGATTATATTAAATTTAAAAAGGATTATGAAAAATAAAACTCAACTGCTAGTCTACTTCAATTTAGAACAAATTACTAAACTGTCAAGTTCCTTGTATTATGGATGCCTTATATTATACAACCAAATGGTAAGTGAAGTCTCAAAATTCAGCAAAGAAAACTGCTCAGATGAGGGACTCACAGCCATGTGGCTATCGTCACAGCATCTGCTGAAGAGGGAAGCGCAGAACCTGGCCAGGCTCCCTCTGCCCATTCTGTAGGAATGGGCTGTGGAACAACAATAACCTAACCAGAAGGAGGCTGTCATATGGCAGATAAACCACCAGATCGCAGTGATAGTAGAAGTCAGAGAAATTGCAGTAGGAATGAAAATACGAGTTAATCAATCTCTCGCTTCCAGTCTAACTCTCCATAAGTTCCCCAGCGAACATAGGGCTGTTACTGGAGGCTGAGCAAAACTGAACGTTTTCTTCATTAAAAAGTAAATATGTTGGAGAAATGTGAATAGAATTAGGTCTATCTACAAGTCATTCCTCATCTTGCTTGTGACACAATAACAAAAACCTGTGGCAATGCTGCAGTTTAGTTTAAAATGCAGCATTGTGTGAATTTACCCCCTGTATGCTGTTGGCAGAAATGTCATTCAAACAAAAGCGACATCTACCTTTATTGCCAATGTGATGAGATTCAGGACATCACATTGTACATTATGCTGCTGTCACATTGAATTACACCCTGTTGGGTCAAGGCTGTGTACATGGACATATCTGCATTTCCATCCCAGGATATGATATTTGGTCTGGGTGGAAGAGATTATCCTGCCTGCTTGCATGGATTTCACAGCTCAACTGGCAAGGCGTCCCTTCACTAGCTAGACAGCTGTTTTTTTCCCCCCTCACTTTGACTACTTCAGGCAAAACAGATGAGCCTGGTGATTCAAACTCAGCCAAGGCAGCATAATAAAAGGAGAAAATTCCTTCTTACCAAGGAAATTAATTCACTGGGAATGACAATGAGGACAAACGCTGATAGTCAGTATTTTTTAATCAGTGCTTAAATTGTTGTTCTGGTATAATGTACTAACTATTGGAATAAGTATTAGACTAAAAACATTTTAATACCATATGTTCTGTAGGCCAGTGGCCCACTTAATTGACCATTTATGGACCACTTGTTCAATTATGTAAAATAAATGGTTAAAAATCTAAGGTGAACAAATGCAGGTAACTTTTACTGTAACATGGACAAACAGTGTGGAAAGCACACAAACCCAAGCATGTCAGTCAATGGCAACTACCTGCAGTTTGAGATGAGTTCCAAGATCTTGTGATCTTGTGATCTTGTGATCTAGGTCCCAAATTTTAAACTTCTCCGGTTTGTATTTGATGTTTTGATATCCACAAGAAGATATACGTATTTGTGGTTTTAAGAACCAAAAACCATCTCAATGTAGTTTTACATCTCCTCTCTCAGGCTTCTCTCTGGAGCTCTAGTAACAACTGGTTAATCTGTTGTAAACTGGCTGACTTTTTTCTGAGCGATTAAATAGAAATATAGCAGATTTCAGGTAAATACTCAGAGAAACCAAATCCTGCAAGGTTGGGTGGTTGGTCTGGGTGGGCGGTTGGTCTGGGTGGGCGGGGCTTGGTGCATGGCCGAGAGTAGTGGCTGTTTTGCTGTAACATCACAAAGTTACAGGAAGTCCTGATGGCTCGTTTTAAGGCTCAGTGTCTGAATACAGGCCGTGTGCATTTCTCCGCTTTGATACTTTCACAGTATTAATATAGAACCTATTCTGCTTTACAATCAAAAACGACATCAAAACCTCCCTTTATACAATATGGAACCTTTAAATTTCAGTAAAAACTAAATAAAATCATATAAATTCACATCAAACTCAGGGGGCCTACAGTCTCAAACTCATATTTAGTGCTAAAACTGAAGTCCAAGATATCGACAACCAAAATGTATCACAGTATTTGCATGTAACTTTTATTACCTTTTACGGAAAATATTCTACAGTACATGACAGAAACTGTTTCTGCTCTTCGAGGAGATACTGCACCCAACTAGGGTGAAGTGAAGGAGGACATGAAATTAGGGAAGTGTGAACCTCAATTAATTTATCACATTTGACCATGCCTGTGTGTAGCTGAACCACAGAACACCATGCTGTTAGTTTATGGCATAAAAAAGGCTGGCTTTGTTGCCGGATGTGGGAAAAACATCCAATAGACTCTAAAAAAAGCACAGGAAGGAAACTGGGGGTGGGGTGGCAGTGAGTAGCAATGGGGGTGTGGTGGTGGAGAGTGGGAGTGAGAAAGGAATGTTCTCTTCACTCTCTCTTTCTCCTTCTTGTTATCATGCACACGCACACATAATAACCCCACTTTCTCACTAACAGCTATGAAAAGAATGCAGCATCACGGCTTTTCTCGGTAAGCAGGGCAGCAGGAAAATGAGCCTTTACTTGCTTAATGATTGTTTGCCATCTCAATTAAAAAGAACAAGTCAGCCAAAACAATAAAATTTGAATGGGCCCTGTTACAGAGACCATTCAAACAATAGCACTGATCACATTTTTTCATTTTACTCCTCTTAGTGAATTCTGTTTGGTACGGTCTTCTGAGCTGCATTGGAGAAATTGATAAAGTGGAAAACCGATGGAGAAGAGCTGAATAATTAATTGATTAATGATCACTGGGTGGTAGCACTTGACCTAACACGTTTTCCCTCCTCATGCCAGATATAGTCTGATATGACTGTAAGTTTGTTTTAAGGGTCCACTTCACTAGCACAGGGTTAAATCAGATTGTATTCTGGTGTAGACAACTCGTGCTGGGTGGAAAGGCCAACAAGCGGAAAACACACATGATCTGGTCTTGACATAACTTTGCTACATTTAGACGTGCCATTTTAAATGCATACATATTTACATTATTTGGATTTACTCCACAAGCCACAGTTAGAAATTGTTTCCATGTAGTTCCAGGATTCACCCCCTTGTTTGCTGGAAGACTCAGTCTCATCTTCTGGGAAGCAACATTTACCACCTGGCTTTACCAGATGGCTTAAACATACTTTGCACTTTTTGAGAACGGAGAAAAAGAGATAAAAACTTTAAGGGGCACAAACAACAATTTAGGAGAATTAGGAATCCTTTCTATAAAACCATGAGAGTGTGCAAAGACGTCTCAGGAAGAAGGTGAAAATAAAAGGCCCTTATTAAGACAGTAAGTTTCATTTTCACTTACTTTAAGCTGAAAGTGCACTTAATAACCACAGGAACCTCTGTAGCGCATTATGCAATCCAGTACAAAAAGTCAAACTACAGCCTCAAAAAAACCCAACTCTGACAAAGTGTCAACAACCATAAAAAAAGCAGAAAAAGAAAGTACTTAGTACTACTATATAGCATGGGTTTCAATTTTTCTGGTTACTCAGTGTACTTACACAAATCGCACAACAGTTACATATGTTTACACAACTTAAACAATTTGGCTGACAAGGAAAAAAAAAAAAAACCTACAGGGAAATATATCCTCCCATCAACCATACAGGCAAGACTCTGTTCCTGTCTGCTACATGATTTCAATCGGAGGCTCCATATTCCTGCTCATTACCTCTTCATGTAATCCCGTCATGGTAGGGAAACAGATTTCTCTCACTTGTCACACAAACAAGCAGAAACAGCATTTATGATGTAAAACATGATGCACGTTTAATGAAAGTTTATTATCAGCTGTGGACGTCTCCCTTTTCTGAACTTTTTGTGATAAACAAAGTTGCAGCATGTGAATGTTTTAAGAGGAATTTTGCCTCATTTCAATAAGAGGAACTGCTGTTGTTGGCCAAGCAAAAACCAGCCTTTAACTAGACATTTTTGGTAACGTGAACAAAGGTTATTGCTTTTAACTGGAGCACTGGTATATTTGAAATCAAAATCATTACCCCATTAAACTGGTTTAATGGGGTAATTGATTAAACCAGTTTCCAATGTATGCCATACTCGGTACAAGCTGAAATTAGTCTAAAATAGCCACCAAGCCATGCAGCACCTCTGTCACTGTTGGCCTGCTTCCTGTAAAAAGCAGATTGTAGATGATTCGACAGGGCGGATAGAGACCAGAGATCCTCCCCTGGTTTCACCTCCTGTGTGTGCTGTCGATGCAACAGCAGTGTCTGTGTGCCTCTAGGCAAGGTGGAGAGAGAGCAGGCGCCAGAGCATAGCTCAGCACCGTGACACCTCACCACAGCAGAGCACTAACACAAACATTCCAGCTGCCACTTCTCAACCTTATTGGCAGAGCTGAGGCAAGAAACAAGACCATCTATGTTCCTACTGTAGACCTGAATCTTAGGCTCTGGACAGGCTGGTCTAGCAGTCTGAAACATATGAGTTAGGATTTGACAGTTGAGAAATTCTGAAGGCTGAAACAGCACCAGTATCTATATGTTCTACTGAAGCAGCTGAAAACCAGCCAAATATTGTTTTTGATATTTAGCTACTTCAAATCTGACCATGATGTCCATGACCAAAAATGACAAGGATTTAGAGGGTTTGATTTAAACCCGTCTCATGTTCAGTTCACTTGTTTTTCTTGTCCAGCTATGTTATTACATTTCCAGATAAATCCATCTTCACAACTGTCAAAAACTATGAAGAAAGATCCAAGTTGTACTAAACCAGATTCATCCTTTAAGGTCTCCAGTGAAATCCAAACTGATTCTATTGTTTAAATCAGCTGGTAGCCCCATTAGACAGGGCGAGGGACTACTGTCTTCTATGAAATTCTGCCACACTGCACATGAATGATTTAACTAGTCAGCTGTCTAATATGAAAAATAAAAACATTCAAGCTATATCTAATTGCTGTGGTCAGGCCTGTTCCTGTAAAGTTGACAACACTGAAAGGATCTGATGATATTTCCTGAAATACCAACATTGGCTCAGGGTGTTGGTTTAACTCTAATTCAGATGCTCATCTTATCAATGGGGCAGCATTCACCTTGTGTGCTTTGCCAGATATTGTTATTGTCACTGGTGAGACAGAGAGGAGGATATGCTTATTTCTTCTTCTTCAAAAAAGAAAAAAAAAAAGGAAGATGAAGAAAAGGAGATGTCAAGGACTAGAGACAGAAAGAAAGAAAAACAGTAATGTAAACTTGTGCTGAATTTGCTATTAGTTCCTGACATTCATTTCTAAAACAATGTCAGCAACATTTCAGAAATGCAAACACTGTCTATATCAAGCAGGCTTGTGACTTTCACCTTTCATATATTTCACATCTATTATATTCCCAAAGGACAACTGTAGCAAAGAACAGAACATTAGAACGATGCAAATGGGGTTGAACTATGACTTAGACCCCAGAGCACAGGAGCGGGAGGGAGAGAGAGGAGAGGAGAAGAAAAAGTGAATGCTTGTGCCTCTTTTCAGCACTCCGCAACTTTGGAGCCTGGGAACTTCAGCAGCTTGGCCGGGCTCTGAGAAATATCCTGAGCTGTAATGTAAACATGTCTGAACTCTGATCTAGCATGGCCCTACCACCCCCCCCCCCCCCCCCCCTCCCTCCCGGTTTAACCCAGCATTCTGTTCAAGGGGTTTGCCAGTGACATCAGGAGCCCACTTTCTCATTTCCTGAGCGGGGTAATGACCCTGGGGAGAATGGGCTGTTTGAAGTCCTGCAAATAAAGCTGCTTTGCTATGAACCCAATTGTTCCTCAGCAGAGGAGCGAGATGGCTGATTTAATTCATGGTTTGAATGGTTTTGTCTGATAAATAGATCTTGTTGTGGACTTATAAAGACTTATGAGGCTGAAGTAAAGAATTTCGGCAAAAGGTGAGGACCGAGACATTGTGTGAACACGGTAACAGATAAGTGGACATCCACACCCAGTTCTCCAGTGGCAACTGTGATAATCTGATCTGTTTACAACATCAGCTACACAAGTCCAGGAAACTCTGACATATCAGGTGGCTGATAGTCAGATAACTGTGGGAGCAGTTATAGATAAGCCGCTGTTTATCTCGGCACACAACTGCTCTAATTTGGCTCGAAAACAAACCCTCACGGTTGTCAAGTTGGTGCACAATATGAAACAATCCCAAACCAAACCACATCAATAACACAGAGTTAAAACAATGTCTATTTTCTAGGCCTTGTCCTCTTGTAAACAAGGCAACAAAGTACTGCTACTTGTATTATGTTTTGTTTTGCATGCAATTTGTCCCCTCAATATACCTTCCATGCACGGCACATAAAATACACCTGAACATGTTTGTTCCCACAGGGTTCCAGTTTCAGCGCTGGGTAGCAAAGCACTTGTGGAAAGACACTCCAAGGCACTACTCTCCCCCTCCCCCTCCCCCTCCCCTCCCCTTCTGTCTTTTTCCCTCACACACAATCCTGCCCTCTCTTCAATTAAGTCAAGCAGGAAAAACCTGACAAACCTCAAAGAGCTCTCTCAGCAGAAGAAATCGCATCAGGCATGAACGGATACCTCTACAAGGCCCCTCTGAAGATAGAGATGTACACAGACATGGTCCTCTCCTTTTCCTTCTTTCACATATATTTTAATGTCTAAATTCCAGATGATGACAAGCCATGAAATAACATGTTTCCTCAGTCAAATGGGTTTAATAAATACAATGAACACTAATGCAGGCTTATTAGTCCTCCTAAAATTCCCCATTGACAGCAGTGGCACAGATGATATTTTTTGTGTCCTTAGGTCCACATAATGCTTGAAAATTCAAACAAAGTGCTGGCAACAACGGGAAGCATGCTGAAAGCACAAATCAACAACAAAGGGATACAGTGGGGACTCTCTAATCCAAACCCCTTGGGAATGGAGGTATTTCAACCGAGTGAAATGTTCACTTGGATGAAACACTGAATACTGGGGTAATTCATATTCAAAACATGAAACAAGTATCTACGCATATTCACAAGAGTCTACTGCAGAATCTAATTTCCAGTTGGAGGATGAACAAGGAAATTTAGAACAATTGAGCACCATTTTTGGATTTCTTTTTTAAATTCAATTTTAGGTGAACTGATCAGATTACAGGTTAGAGTTTTAGATAAAAAATAATGTCGTAGACAAAACCAAGGCTACAACTAATTGACTGCAAAATGTCAGAAAAAACAAAACAATCATGCTTATCACAGTTTCCCAGACCACGTTATTCAATTAACAATAACATGAAATAGAGAAAAGCAGCAAATTCTCACCCTAGAGAAGATGAAACCAACACATTAGGCACTTTTGCTTGATATGTGGCTTAAAACAATTAGCAAAAACGGCTTTTGATTGATTTTCTGATCAACTACATAATGCACCAATCATTTCAGCGTTAGACATATCACATCATAATTGTTTTTTCTTATCATGTGAGAAGAAACAAACAGATATACACGACCTGCGAATTATTAGCACACTGAGTATAAATGAGCAGATTGGACACACAGAAACAACAAAGCCCGGCACCACCAGGGAAGAGGTGTTGCAAGGTTGATGTTGATCATGTATTCTCTACAATATTAGCATGGTATCTGAAGGTAAAGGCTCTGCCAGAGAAAGCACGCAGGCCACAGCCAAGGACAGCAACCAGACATCTACAGAGGAAAGGCTTTTTAACCCAGTGCGGGCAGCGGTTCCAGCACAACTACAGGTTAAATTTACCCTGAAGCCCACGCTGTTGTATATCTCACACGGCAGCTGAGCAGACCTGGCCCACCTGGACTGTGAGAGGCCTGTGTTCCTCTGAGCATGTACCCACTTATATTGTATCATCCCTTGAAGACTGAGGATGAGATGGGTCTACTACATGATTTCAGCAGCACTCTTCAAAGACAGATACAGCCTTCCCATAGGCTGCTGAATAAAACATGAGGCGTGTGCAGCAGGGTGGGATGTGTGTGTTGTGTGTGTGTGTGTGTGTGTGTGTGTGTGTGTGTGTGTGTGTGTGTGTGTGTGTGTCTGATGGGTGGTTCAGTGTGTTGGAGTGGGGGAGTGGGAAGAAGGAGGGGAGATGAGGGGGGTTCTTAAAACACCACTACTGTATAACAGATGATCCATGAATGCCTTTGATTTGACACACGTCCTCACTGCCCTGCTGGGTGTCTGGAAACTTCCATCGTCCTTGAGTCATATGTTCTTCTTTGTTTTTTCTTATTTTACTTGTTTGTTTGGTTTTTTTTTTGTTGTTTTTTTCTGTGTGTTTTTGGAACTTGTTAACAAAATCTAAATTAGTCCAGAAAAGAATGAAAGTGTTCTCGTTTCAGGAGAAGGCAAATACAAATCTTGCCAGGTACAGAGATGTCCCAGATTCACAGAGCACTATTTCCAACACGCTGCTGCATGGCACCACATTTGCTGAGCCTTGTCTTTTTTTAAAAGAAATTATACTGGATTTCCTTTTTCCCCTCCACCGACATAACATTGGACTTATCAAAATGGTGACTGTTAGTTTTATTAGCTACCTTCCAAAGGTGTCAGATTATAGTGTAAAACCAGCACGACTGGTCATCTCAACAAAGGAAATGAATGATCCAACTCTTTCCACCTCTCAGATTTTCCATAAGCAAATTCTAAAGCCTTAAAAATAGAAAAAAAAAAGCAAATACATGGCCTTGATAGATGATAACAGAGTTCACACAAAAGGGAGTATGAAAAGAACACTACTTGAGCCAGACAGGGAAGTTTTTATGAATTACTATTAAATGCTCATCTGTAATCCCACCTGCTTTGCTGCCAATACACCTGTGTCACATTTTTATAGACATTTTTACTATTCTCCTTCACTGACTGATAGAACCTACTCATGGAAGCTCATGTAAACTCAGCAAAAGCTCATGGAAGCTTTTACTGTAAATCTGTTGGCCTTAACAGCCAGTGTCTCATAGGTCTTTTCTGGGAAAAATCCACTGGTGCACAGGAAGTGATGCATATTTTCTGGCATTAAGAACATTGTTTAGAGCCGGGTAGTCAGTGGAGCAGCCAGCATGGTTGGACAGACAAAGAAAAGAGAGCCACGAAAAAAAAAATCCACAGATACTTGATCTCCTTGAGGTGGAGAGAAGCAGCACTACAACAACTGCTTAGGTCTAAAGACATCCTCAAAATCAAAAAGGAGAATCTCTTGGACCACACACACACACACACACACACACACACACACACACACACACACACACACACTCTCTCCTTTGACATACTCGGACCTCATCATACTAGAACTAATGATTTGTTGGAGAGCCTGACTTTTAATATCATGACATTGGATGAATTTAAAAGCCGCAGTTTACAAGTCTGAAAATACAGTCTATATAATAATATCTTTAGTAAATGTTGTCATTAACTGAAAGGGATTGAAAAATAAAGCTCCTCTGAGAAATACCAGTCATCAGTGAACTTTTGTTAAAAAATTTGGCGTCTGGGTTGGCTACCAGAAGAAAAGCTTGTTGAAGCTTGTACCCTGCTCTCCCTCGAGGACATAGCAATCATGATCACAAAATTTATGTGTAGCTAAGCTGTTTAGAACACATGTACGCTGATGTTATCATAAAACTATGTTTACTGGGGAATAGAGACATTCATTTCATGCACGATTTAGCCAGAAGATGATACAGTAGCTATTAACGAAGTCAGAATCAACATACTGTCCAAACAAATGTCCTACAGAGGCAGTAATTTCCTGGAAACTGACAAGCCACAGCATTAGCCTTGTGTGTGTGATATTAACCTACCATTTCCCTCTTCCTTATAGACAAGCTGTGCTTACGTAGATCTAGTTGGTGCTCAAAATTTATGAACTGCCCATGGATATGACTGTTGAATGTCCAGAACATAATGTCACGTAGCCCCAACTTTTACGACGCAAGTCAGTAAGTCTGGCTGATGTGTATCAGTAAAAAGCCAGCGAAATGCAACAGAGACCCCTTTCTGTGTATGTGGTGTCAATCAGAGGACACAACACAGACATGTATACATGGAGAAGTCATAATATCCACTTTAGAAGCATAAGCATGTTACTGCCAGAAATTAATCAGGAAGTATTTGAATAAATGAGTATAAAAAAGAACTTTTCAATTCGAAAACATCATTAAACTTCAATCATTCTCCATAACATATTTTACTCTGGTGCCTGTGGGTATCATTTTGTTGAATAAAATCTATGAATAGGTCTATAAATATTTAAATCTGTCAAGCTAACAAGTTTATAACAGTTGTATAAAGTAGCATTATATTCTCAACCACTTATTGTGGTGCACTGTGGTTACTGTCAGTAAACACCCCTCTGAGTTAATAGTTTTTTTTTTAAACTATCACAATAACTAAACATCATCTGAAAACAGAATACTATCAAATGTTTTACATTCTAAATGTAATAAAATAAAAACATTTAATAATAGAGGAGATTTTGAACACATATTCCACACCAGAAGATGCACTATACATTAACAGAATTGGATTGTGGCTGTGTTTAAACCATATCTTGGAATGATGACTAATCCCAAATAGAAGAAGGAGATTAACAGATGGCTTTACTACAGTATATGGAGGCCCATTTTAATGTCTTTTAATCAGAGCACTATGAGATGCTCAACTCATCTCACAGCTAAGGTCCACACAATGAGACAAGCTTAATCACATCAGGCTTTACAGTGTAGCCACGCTGTCAATAAACAGCACCCGCAGCAATTCCATTCCTCGCTAAAGGGGACTTAAAGTAATTCAGCATTCACGTCAACTGACAGCCAGCTATCCTGAAAAGAAAAACTTCAGCCTTCCCATGACAACATGGAAGTGATCTGTGGGCTGAACATGGATCCTTTTTGCATCCACAGGGTTGGGTAAAGCTGTGGGCTTCACCGTGGGTGGCCCCCATGGACCTGGGCTAATTGTTTCACATCACAGCCGAGCCAGGCTGAAATCAGACCACCGGCAGCTCTGATTCAGGCGGTTCAACAGCCAAACAGGGTATGCCAGGAAACACTTACACTGCACACACCCCGCCCCGCACTCACACACATGCACACACTCTTCATCCATCATACATGACCACAAGAGAGCACAAGGAATTTATTTTTCTCCATGCTATTTGAGTAGGCTGTCAATCCACTGGTCAGCTGGAAGTTGCAGTTACCTCAGTGATGGTGAATTAAGGAGGTCAGCACTCATGTCATGTTGGTTGAACAAAGTGAAATATAAAAGATGTCAAACATTTTGCATTTGAGCTTTCATGTGTGTGACAACTTTTTTTATAGTATATAAATATAAGCTTTTAATCCTGCAATGCAGCGATTCCCAGCCTTTTGGCTCTCGACCCCAATAACTTCCAAGAAAAAAAAAGGCTAAATTAGAGCAAAGTCTGAAAAAACAAACCAAATTTTTTGTAGCAGAATGTTTTTTCTTTTTTCTTTTTGCTTTCCTTTTAATCATCTTGCAACAACTCAGATTTATCTTGTGACCTTCTGTGGGGGGGTCCTGACCCCAAGTTGGGGACATGTTATGTGTCATCAAAAGTGCAACCGAGATGCCAATTTTTTTTATTATTTGCCCAAGATGCTACAATAGTGCCAGATTAAAATGTGAATCTTAAGAGTATCTTGGCACTGTGCCTTTATTGGGAGGTTTTACAGTAGAGAGTGACAGGAAACATAGGGAGAGAGAGGAGGATGACATGAGGACAAAGTTCTTAGGACGGCGTCGAACTGGGGACGTTGCAACTGCGCAGTTTGAGTTTCAGAGCACTACGATGACAAAAACTAAAACTAAACTAAAGAGCTGCTGCCATGTTGATGGCACACAGAGTCACGAGTGAGAAAACATAACAAGCAAACACATCAGAATACAGAGCACATGCTGCTCTAGGCCTATAGTTCCCAGATCTGTCACTACAACAAGACTGGGAAATAACAAAATCCTCCCAGTGCACACAGGACTGTTAATCACCAGGCATCCCTCGCCTACTGCTTTTTCAAGGCCTGTTTGACTTTAAGTAAACACGTGCAGGAAATGTATTCAGTGGCTCTAAACATTTATATGGGGGCCTTGTGCTTCAAACAGCTTCATGGCCAGCACATCTTTCAAGAAGGTGCTTAGTGAGCCATTTGTTAAACGCATGATAATAGGGCATGACAATGCATGACATGCTACATGCAGCAAGGCTATATCAGGCTTATGTTTGTTAAGCTTTTATTTTCTGTACTCACTATCTGTATCGTTGATAGACGATGTAATATGGTTGCTGGCTCCTGATCTGATGAAACTGAATGTCTGTACATTGTAATACAGGGCTAATGTTTTGTAAGCTCTACTCTGTGACCTATTTCTGTGATGAATGCATTTTCCGATACAGGTATGAAGGGAAAGATTGAAAAACTGGATGTGAATAAACATAATCTAAAATATGAATATCCAAAAGCTTTCGATGAGTTCATGCTAGCATTAAGGAAAATCACTTTATGAGTGGTTGGATAAGTAAGCTCTCATCTCTTCTTCTTTCCCATTTCTCCAATTTCATCTAAGAGAATATCCTTTGTTAATCTGGTCTCAATGAGCACCGTTGTTAAGTGCTGCTCACTCCGCGCTCCCAGCCGGTCATAATCCATTGTGTTGTTTGCCCCTCACTTGGTGTACATTTCCATCGCAAATTCCAATGTGAACAGTCAATAACATGCACAGATGTGGCCATTGTAGAAGCCTTACTTTTTAATTCAGAAGAATGTAGTATGGTGAATTACAGCTGCACCCCAGGAAATATTTGAAACAAAAGTTTAACTGTCTTTAGAGCCAGAAATGATACAAAAATATATCTCTTAAATATTTGCTTGCAAGAGTTTTTCCACACTTTACACATTTTGAATAAATTCAAGAAAGAACTCTCTGCAGCACAAATGCTGGATACATGCCATATAAATGCACTAAAGGGGATTTCTGCAATTTCTGCTGTTCTGCTTCAACCAATCATCGTGAGCTGCAAAGAACATATTAACCTCAGGGTTGATATAAACATGTACGCCAGGACTTCATTTCCTCCACACCATCTTGCTGCACTCATCAGTTTTGTGTAGAACACGCTACTCCAGAGTCAACATCAGTTGAAAATGAAACAGTACATGATAATGATGTTCCCTGACCTCTTTTAGACAGTCAGTCTAATCCATTGTGTTGTTGAGTCTTGCCTCCCATCATGTTCCACAGCTGTACTGTACCTAACAGCATGAAAACTAATTATGTTAAAAGCTAGAAAGCTAAATGCACTTTAAGTTAGCGCTATATGGAAAATGTACTTTTCTTGTATGCTAATGTCTTGACTAATGAGCCAATACAGTTGCTTGACATGTAGTAGGCCTATCCTGTGCCCAATTCATATAATGCCAATAAATGAACTGACAATCATCACTGCCCTTTTATGGCTATACTGGAAAAAAATATTACATTGTTTATTTTTCCATCCAGCATCTCAAGCAAATCTAGTGCAGGAACATCTGCAAGCTTTCACCCTTTTGACATCATATTGAAACACTGCTTGGGAAATAATTCATAGCCTAGCTGCTGAACTCCCTCATGCCCAATGAAAGAAAACAACAAAATAAATCTGACATCTCACTGGCTGTGCCCTTACCAGATGCGATACAGGAAGTCAGTCCTATCAGCACCAGCAGGCACACAGAAAGCCCTGCTGCGTTTCACAGTAAAGTTTCCCTATACCCTGCGTTCTTTGCGAGGCTCTGCTGTTGAAGGAGAGCATGCAAACTACATGATCCTTTATTCTCAATGTAGCCTACTTCACTCTGAGGATTCTCTGAATTACAGGATCTCTCAGAGATAAAGAAACAAAAAGCCCTCATGTTAAAAACGCTTTGAGAAACACTTTTCAATGACAGGCAGCATCCTCTTGATATTTTGCTGATTAATGTCACAAATAAAGGAAGCTGAATTATTTGTACTGCAAAATGTGGTAACAGTGCATAATAAATGGGTTAAACAAGCCACAGAATGTGTTGCATCAATCTGTTTGGATCAGTCGCACAGTAGAAGATGTTGACATGGTTTGCAGTAAATGTAAAACATCGCCATGACCCATTGACCCCAAAACCATTTCCTCTGAATGAATTGCTTTGCAAACAAGCTTTTGTGATCCTGCATCATCCCATCTATTTCAAGGCTCCCTTTAATCAGCAAAATCAGGAACCTAGCGTTTATTACTGTTGTTTTAAAACATTCCCTGCATGTGGTGCCATTTGGTCTGGTTTTGGTTATGTCCAGTAAGGCTGGACAAGGCCTCAACTGTTTGTTCATCAAGTCACAGCAGAGTGATGTTGGAGTAGTATGTGTAGAGACATTAATTGATAGATTATCACTAAAGTAACTGCAGCTCTCAGCTGAGCAGCAGATTGACACATCCAAGTACCATGCAGAAAAAGAAAGAGTTTTGTTCTCATCATCACCACAAGTTTTGCGATAATTACTTGTGACAATACTGATTATTCATCATCATCACCAAATGACCCCAACCACAGAACAAAACTCACCGCTATACGTGTGGAAAGCTTCTGCTCGCCCTCTGAGCCCTTCTGCTCTCCGTTGGACCTGCTGTACTCTGGAGGTTGCTGGTTCGATCCGCCACGACTGCCCTTTGCCTTTCGGTTGCCAGGCCCTTGGTGGACTATGTTGAGCAGGTGAAGCGTGCTCTCGTGCTCCCGGTCAGAGCTCTCGGCCTGACCCCTCTGGTAGCGGTTCTCGCAGGTGGAGTGGTGCCTCCTGCACAGCTCTATGCGGGCGCGCAAACGCTCCACTATGGCGTTGTGCAGCTGTGGCACCGCTGAGCCTCTGGAGGTGGCCACCACCGGCCCGTTCCCGACCCCACCGGGCATAGCTCCTAAACCGACACCCAACATGGGTACGAATGCCCCTGGAGCAGACTGAGGTGTCGCTTCTCCCATGCCCGCAGGTCCCTGACAAGTTTATAGAGACTGAGGTCCACTGAGCTTTTAATGGACCACAGCACGGGCATGGAAGAAAACAATAGGTATGGACTCGGCTATGATCCCATGTGGAAAAGAGAAATAGCCTACTAGACTGTACGAACAAACTCACAAGAGAGAAAGACGATGTAGCCTATGGTATTTGTTGACAGATACTTTGCACAACGATCTCGTCAAACTGAGAAATGTTATAACGATGTTCAAGATTAAAAAAAAAACACTTGCCTGTAAAGTGAGATACGGTCAGTATAAACTCATCCTATGTTCCACAGGGGCATTGAAAAGTCCCAATGTTACAGAATTTTATTAGTGGTTTCTTCCTCAAGGGTCGCACTGTGTCAGCTTATAATTAAAACTGAAATGATTTACCAACATGAAAGGCTCATGGATTCACAGCTGGGATGAATCCGCTCTTGCTTAACGACTCGACCTCTGCTCACAGATAAATTAGCTACATTCACTATGAATCCCTCACTTCAGTTTCACCGATGGGTAGCCTATATCGATGGCACATTATCAGCTTACTTTATCTCTAATGTGCCACACTTATTAAACAGTCCAAAAAAAAAAAAAAAGAAAACAGTACGGCTGCCAACAATCAATTCAAAGTAAGCGACTGGTCGCCAAAATAGGAGAACCTACAAACACACGAAACCGACTAAACTTCAAGACTCACGGCATTTTTGTTAGGAAATTAGTCCTTTCTCTCTCTGTCTTTCTCTTTCCATCCGGATAAGAGGGATCTGGTTGCAAATTACAAGTCAAAAACCACGCAGTCGAAACGCGAGGAGCCGTTGCATAAACCGATTGAGATCCGTCTCAAATAGTCCATTGACAATCGTTTGTCCGTGTGGTGCACCGAAGCAATAGCGGAGCCACTATACACAGAACCTCATTGTATGAACATTCCTCTTTTGACATGACACACTCGCATGAATGTGGCTGGGTCCAAATGCACACTCTAGTGGAGTGAGGGGTGAACTGTCCTGCCAGGCCTGGACCGTGACAGGAGAGGGGAAAGATTTCACTAATGTTTTTAAATGTGACACTGATGTTTGCATTGGTGTCATATTTATTGGGAGTAGCTGATGAAGTGTAGTGGCAGATATAGTAACAGCCTGTGGTCAAACATCTTATGACGGTGTTTGAGATCTCTTAATAAAACTCACTGACGGTGGTGTTAGAAATCTCTGTGGTGTATCAATTACTACTAAATGCTTCAGATGTTCTATACTCTACTACAAGGTGTCTAGAATGACAGTAATATCACAGCAATTAAATACAATATAACTGAACAAGTTCAATTAGTCACACCTAAAGGCCTATAAAATATTTATATTATATAAATATATTTTGCTTGTAGTAAAGTATTAACTTGTAAGACTTCACAATTCGACCTATAGGCCTATATCACATCTTCATGCAAAGGAATAAACAATAAAACTGCAAATGTAATAATGCCAAGTTGCAATGAGTTTACATGTCAGTTAACCTCCACTGGCCCTCTGGTCGGCAAAATCAAATTACACATATTAATCCACTGAGCACTCACTCAGGTATTTACAATGAAAGAACAAATATGATTGATACTTACACATTCATGATCGCACACAACTTCCTATACAGCCAGAAAGACGACTTTTATCCCAATCATTGCCCACTCATCGACCTCTCTGGAGTGGACAAGCAGACAAATCTAAGCAAGCCACTAAATGAATTAACCACTTAAAGCAGCTGATTGGCTGCTCACTTGATCCTATACATACTGTCCAACTGAGGTCTCATTTTGTGGGAACTGAGAGAGGCTGCTGTGCATGAAATCTATATAAACTTCAAACCTTCACAACTCTCTTTAAATGTCTG
Organism: Seriola dumerili; assembly: GCF_002260705.1. Lineage (NCBI taxonomy): Eukaryota > Metazoa > Chordata > Actinopteri > Carangiformes > Carangidae > Seriola > Seriola dumerili. The sequence goes on along the minus strand of NW_019174389.1, from coordinate 2,360,181 downwards.
GCTAATACAGAAGCTGACTGCCTACTTAATATACACATCAACACTGTGAGGGACCGAGCTGGAAGGCATAAGGAGTCACAGGTGTATTTTGAAAAAACAAGGGTTTTATTTTACCCAAATGAGACAAATTATTTTACAAAAACAGCAAAACGTTCTGGGCCCCTAAAAGAGGTCAAATTAACAGAACTAAACACAGGCTGCCAGAGCAAAGTTACAACAAACCAACTTATCTAACAGAACTTAACTGACCTAACAGACAAAGAACAAAAGGAAACATATATACTGGTTGATCAGACCAGCTGTACACACAAAGGGGGTAACATAAACACTAACACCTTCACTAACAAATAAACAAAACACTACAGTTTGTCTGTAGACTGAAATACATTTCCTATAGATTCTACAAAAGAAAAATATCCTAATGCCAAACTTAAATCTGAAGAATTGACAATAATCAATCTAAATAACCCCAGTCCCCCCGTGATGTGGCAGGCACTTGGTTCAGTCTTAATGAGCACTTCCTCTACTTAAGACTCCTGCTTCCTGAGGCCCAACCTGGCCAGATGACCCCAGCAGCAGAGGAAAAGGAAAACCCCAGCACCGGTAAAACAGAATTAGAACAACTTAAGATAGGTTTACATAAATAAACATACATGTTACATATACAAAAGTTAACTAAATGTGTGTGCTAAAAATAGAACTCATGCCTTTCTAACAAATACTAAATAAACAATAGGTATGTTGTATGAAATAAAGAACTATGTGTCATCATTTATGTGTTTGTGTATGTGCAGTAGGGGTGTAAACAGCCAATAGTCTAAAATAACAAAAAAAGGCGCAAAAAAAGTGCATGGGGGTTACCGACACTTGCTGCTGTGTGGCTGCAGTTATCGCCACCACAAACACCTTAAAAGGTGAGGAAAGTCTAGGCTACGAAGAACCTTTCAAATTAAAACAAGGGTAAAGTGAATTCAGTTGGTTTTGCCTCTTTTCTCAAGTTGATTCAGTGTAACAGACACACTTTGACTCATTCATCACCTGATAATTTAAGTTTAGGGTCGTAGGTGGCTGCAAACTTCATCATCAGAGTAGATGAAGACTTGCACTAGATGCCAGTGCACTAAAAGGTTTAGGCTACAACCACAGACAGGCAAACACACTGACACAGAAACAGGATGCATGTTTTTGTAAAGTAGAAGGAAACTGAAGAACTCGGAGGAAAACCACAAAAACATGAGAACATGTCCACGCTGAAAAAAGCCCACAGAGAAATCAGTCCTCTGGGACACTGACTTGCCTCGCTGGCTTTTTAATAATGATAATGATGATAATGATGATAATAATGATAACACAATAGAGTCATTGAGGGTTCAGCATCCTGCCCTAGGCTGCTTTGGCATGGGAAGAAGGATTGGCTATTGTCATCACCAACTTGTTGACTCTGCAGTTATAACACAATCTCTTACCACACTCAGACCACCTTTGACCTGGAAATGGGACCTAGACCCACCTGTCGGACATCAGAATCATTAGCCTGGCCTTCTTGGTTACTATTAGTCTGTCGGGCATGAGTTTATCATTACCACGAACACATGGGGATGACAACAGATGATTTAAATTCATAATTTACAGCAATACCCCTGTAGAACACTCTGCTGGTAGATAACTGAATAAAAATGTATGTTTTAGTCCTTTAAACTACAAGTTCAATAATAATTTGGCAGCAGAAATCACATCATGCTTTATGGGTTCATGAAGTCCAGTGGGGATTTAACTACAAAAATTATAGTAAGGCATGACAGCACAAGATATTACTGCTTTTGTCAAAGAAGTAAAATAAAATAAGACCTCTACAATGTAGAAATGCATGTTATAAATAAATGAAGAATTTTGCTGAATTTCATCAGACCCAGTGGATCTTAAATTGTCATACAGAGAAATACAGACAAACTTGTGTAACATTTGCAAATGCTTGCACCCATACAAATACATTTCTGGATGGACGTCCCCGTGCATCATTTTAATGAGTTAATATTGTGAAGAAATAGATTTTTTCCCCTGCTATTCATACCAGGAGCAGCCCAGTACATGTGTGGTCAATAATGGCCAGTGTCTGACTAGACAGTAGTATCAGTATCACTGTCATCTGTGAAAAAGGAGGTTCATTCTGCAAGAGGTGAGCAAAGAATTCTTTTTCTTCATTGCACATTTTATTTCCTAGCTGCTTCTCTTAGTCAGTAGGTCAACTAATTTGTCCTTAAGGTTTTGATTTGACTAAGAAATGTTTAGACAATTAGTCATTTTTACTCGTAACAGAAAATTATGTACTAGTCATTGGTCATTGCTGGAAAATGATAGTAATACCTTGAAGTATAATTGATTTAATAGGTAGTGGAGAAGCTAGTGGAGAAACAAATCCTTACTTTTACTTGTATTTCAGTAAAAAACAACATAATTAATGTGCAATTTCCCGCAATAAAATTTGTAAGGTTTTGGTATGAAAAGAATCTTCAATGTACAGGCATGAAAAGTGGCTAATGTATATTGCGGTATATATCCAGCTTTCAAAAACCCATGTGTGGAATACTTGACTAAAGTAACAGTAGCTTGTCATCTAGTAAACACCAACGGATGCAGCTGCTGTCCTACTCAACAGGGGGCAGCAGACATCAAACTTCTACATGTTACAGCACCAATTAAAAATCTGCGGGGGAGAGATGAGTCGAGGTACCATTGCTGTCAAAAAAAAAAAAGGATTTAAAGAGGAACTTTCACATCAAACTTTCACTTCTTGATTTATTCTATGTCCACAGTTTAAGTCTACCATAATACAGGAATAACAAAATCTTGTATTCTTGTGAATCCCAAGTTAAGTGTACCACATTACCATCACACTGGCATTATTTGTCATATTGCTTCACAAAATCAAGACAGTTTGCATACATCAGTGTTAGTAGAGAGACGGTTTCCTTGTTTGGTTGTTGTTTTTTTCCTTTTTACAACTATCAACTCCAAAACACACAATAAATTAATAAATTAAAACACGAGCAATCTGCAAATGCTTTACAGTAGTAGCAATAAAAGTGGTTAAAAAATGAATTCTCTACTAGTACAGTACGTCAACCCAGTGACAGTCTGACAGTAGATCTGAGCAGTGTTTTCAGTGTCGCCCAGTCAGGCTGTCATTTAACATACTACAATTCACAATCTACCACAACACATACACAGCTCTCTGCTTACAACGGGTCTCTCTAGATAATAAATTACACATCCATTTCACTTCAGAGACTGACAGGGAGACAGGCTTTTCTTCAGTCTTTTCTTTCCTCTTTTCGCTCTCGCTCTTTCTGAATCACAGTTGGCCCAGGAAGGGCTTTGCAAGTGCAACTCAAACTGCCAGCCTCCCCATTTCATGTATAGATCATAAAAATGGGAATTTAAAAAGGAATAAAATACACGTCGTAACAAACTTAGCTTAATGTAGCCTGACCCCGTTCTTCTTGAGTATCACTTGCTTACACGAATCAGTAAAAAATAATGATAAAAAGAATACAAAAAGCAGTAAAAATGGTAGAAAAACATTAGGAAGTAAATCTTAATGAATTAATCATTAATACCATCTAGCACTGTATGGCCACACTATTCATATTAGGTTCAAACAGGGATTCACCCTTCAGTGGTTCCAGCCCACAGTGAAATACTGGACTTAAGTTGAGAAACTGATCATTCAGTTGTCCTAAATACAATATGGCTCTTCCTTGAATAATATGGTAAATAATTCAATTTCTTCAAGGCAAAAATTTACAGTCTAAACTGAAATGAAAACATAAGGCAAATTAAACAAATAGAAGAGTTTATGAAATTAAGAAAACATTCTTTGCTCAACTATTTTTAAGTGACTACGATCACTGGCAAATCTTCATTGTGGCAGGTTATCTTTGCAAGAATAGCACAACATTACATTACTGTGGTGCACTTTTTGTCTCAGACAAGTGCATCAAACAGTCGACAAGATGTGCCGCAAATATGTCATTCTATTAATAATTTACATAGAGGAAACAATTACTCTTCAGAGACGTAGCTGTAGTGTGTGGCATATCAAAGACCGAAGACATAAACCAGTGAATGGCAGAATTCTGGAAAACATAAATATGCTATTCTCCTTCTACTTAGCTTGTATTTATGGTCTTGGGAAAGAGAGAGAGAGAGAGAGAGAGAGAGAGAGAGAGAGAGAGGGTATCTGAACTGCTTTATTTTTACTTCCTCCGACTCAGTAATTTTCTTGGTCAGTGCACATTTAAAATGAAATGTATTAGAATATTACCTGAAGTGAATTAGCCACTGAAGTCAAACCTACAAAGACACAAGATATGTCTTCATGTTTGTCTTGTTTTCTTCATTCTCTACATTTGGACGTTACAGACTTTTTGTACCTGCATTGAAATAATTGGCCTGCCATCCAGCCTGACAGCTTTTTAAATATGGTTTGGGCTCATACTTAATTGAAACTGAGGCAACAGTCATGCACAGTTATCATTAGGGATTCTGACACAGGCCTTTGTATCGCTGTATTCCCCCCCCCTCCTCTTACCAGACATGCACTGCTAAGCTGAAATGATTGCCTGCAGTGAAAATAATCTCCTTGCTGCTTCTGCAAGACTCAGCACAAATGATAGATTGAAGTGAAAAGAGAGAGTCTGCCTGCATGCCAAAATTGGAGTGCATCTTGGCATTCCTGTGACCACTAAGCATACTCTTACAGTATATTAAAATGGTTATCGACCAGTTAGCCTCTGCTACTGTGTTAAATGGCAGCAATTGGGTAAATTATCTACTTGATGCAAAAAAAAAAAAAAAAAGAAACGATAGACTGTTGCAGAGGAGGTGGGCGGGACAGCTTTGATGAAATACTTGCAATTTCTAAAGGATGGATTGATAAGTAAGGATGATATTTTTCATACACATTATCAATTGTCCATACACTGTTATAACAGTCTGCATGAAGAGCTTTGGCAGGGCGCTTCACCTATATGGCCTGATATCCTGCATGTTAGCAGTGCACTGCAGTAGTAATCATCACAGAGAACAGGCATAGGATAGGTTATGGCTTTTTGTCCAAACATTTCAGTCTTAAACAAGCCCAACCAGTATTCATAGTAATGATAGGAGCATGACACTGGAGATGCTTGACTTAAGATTGGAATCTTGTTTTGTTTTTTTGTCTTTTTTTTTTTTTGTACAAGGTCAGTGTCAGGACTTGACCCCTTTGGCAGGTTCAGTAGACTGCCGCACATCGGTCCACTCCTGCATGGTGCTTTGCAGTGCTTGGGTCTTCTCCTTGTCGACTTGCACATAGTCCACCTTCTCATCAGAGGTCACAGAGGATGTAGAGGGCTGTGGAATGATAAATAAGGCAGGAGTGAGATTGTGGCCTGAGTCGCGGACTGAACTGTGGTAGAAATAAGAACAAATGTTGTCAAAGAGGCTATTTGTAAGTTTTCTCTGCCATCAAACACGGTTTCTTGCCGGGAGCGGCTGGTGGTGATTGTTGCTCGACAAAAGCTCTGGTCATTGTTGTCTTTATAATACAAGTGGTTATAATAAGCCCTCTGAGCAGCGCTACATCTTCAGGGCAGATTGGAGGTGCTGAGTGAGTCACTATTGGGAAGGGACGAGATTGGCTGGGGCTAGCTGGTTAGTGCGCTTCAGTTCAGGAGAAGAAAAGAAGTGATAGAGATAAGATTTAAAATTGTAATTGCTTTCCACTGCTGGAGACAGCTCTTGGTGAGTAAAGGAATGAAGTCTGATGCTGAACTTCGCACATTTCTTCTAGACTGGTGAGTAAACAGCTGTTAATGCTAATGCTGGCTATCTAGCAATAACACAACTTACAAAATAGCTCCTTTAAGTCTACAAAATCGTTTTGTTTACTTTTCTGTGTGGGCTGGGTGACCCAGGCTGGAAGTCCAGTGCTAGGTAGTCCACGTTGCCACACTTCCTGGGGGCCGGGCTGCTGGTGCCACTCACGGCAGGAGAGGTAGACGCTGGGTTCTGCTAATGGGGACAGGAGGGAGGTGTTACTCACACAGGGTGCAGTGAGTTAGTGTAGCATGCAAACAAGTGGATCATTAAAACAAAGAACACAATGTGCTCTCCTGATCTCCCCTCCAGCTATTGGGACTTACCATAGCCACATAATTCTCCTCACTGTCTGCAGAGTCGGTGCTGGTGATGCTTTGTGTAGAGATGGGTCGACAATGCTGGGAGGACATGGAGTTCATAGCAGGCCTGAAGCACAGCAGACAAGACTCAGTGTTTCTACCTTCTGACCTCAGGCAGAAACAAAATACAGCACCAGTCTGTACTATCAAATTGTGTGTGTGTGTGTGTGTGTGTATGTGAGAGAGAGTGGCCTTGGGTAACCTAGCTTGAATGACTGATATGAGACTCACATGGGCCGTATCCAGGACATGGTGACTGGGCTCTTAAATGGCAGCTCATCAATGATCCCATTGTTCTTCAAATCAAGAGGTGTTGGCTTCGCTGCAGAAAACAAGAGCAGAGACTGTCAACAAAAATCATTGTCTTTGTAATACAACTAACAATGCAGACTTTAGAGCAGATTCGAAGCCAAAAACAGTGATTAAGAAAATTAAAATCCACGCAATTAAATCTGTGAAAACTTTGCAGCCAAAAACTCACATTTCCTGTTAGGTTTGAGGTTGCGGTTGATGGGTGGTGGTGTAACATCACTGAGACGACTGGGCCTGTGACACAGGGAGGCGCTGCTCCCCTTACGGGCAGGTAATGTTGCAGAGAATCCTGGGAAATCAAAGTGATGTGGCCCAGGGCTCATAGGAATGTAGATATTCTTAGGACTGTCAGCCTGGGCAGCGCTGAGTGGCGAGGAGCCAGGATTCATGGGCACATAGTTGTCATCTGAGTTGCCGCTGTCTGAGCGAGTCAGAGGGGCTTTCGTTCTCTGGTGTTAAAAGACACAGAGGACACATGACTCTCTCAAACTCTCTGGGCTCGATCTTACAGGAAAACTGCAGCACTCGACTAGAGCAGATAAAGCAGAAATGCATTTTTTCTCTGTGCGGTTTACGTTTTGGCACTGACAGCGTCTATCTGAGGAGGGAGTGTGGTAAAAGGGAGACATTGACTCACCAGGTAGGAGCTGAACCCATCATTGACAGACTCCACGGACTGGCCTGAGCTGTTGAAATGGATGGGACGGTGATGGCTGTTAGTTTCAAAGGAGGAGCCTGTGGAGAAACGCAGGGAGAGAAATCAATATTTACCACTGCCATAAAGTCTAAAAGGAAAAAAACTTCTCCTCAAGTGAAACAGTGCGATGCCAAGCAGACATGAGTCAGATATTGTACAGCAATCACTGCAATAGAGGCAGATTTAGACAAAAATGTTTGACATTTCAAGGAGTAAACTCGTGTTTCTAATGAAACAAACAGAACAAGAGTGACATTTAATTAAATGCTTCACTGGGTTATAATTGGTCTTTTCAGCACAGGTGTGTGAACAGCCTGTAGCCTCACTAACAAGGGTCGCGGGTCAATTCTTGCCTCTGGCTATGCGAGGCCTGAGCATGGACTTTGCAAAGCAGAGAGCATAGCATACTAAGAGGCTATGCATTGTGTCTGCAAGCGCTTTTTTTTTTTTTTTTTTTTTTTTTTTTTATTGCTCATCAGCCTGGAACGAAACATTCTGGAGTAGGCTGTATGGCTTGAATTTCATTAGCGTCTCAACAGAACAGTGTCTGCTAGACTGGCCCCTTTGTCTCTGCTCAGCTGCTAGAGTTAAATCAGTAAAATGAGAGATAGAGGAAGAGTGGAAGAGCGAGAGTAAGAGGGGGAGGAAAAGGAAGCGCAAAGTCACTGCAATACCACAAGAGGATGGACTGATCAAGTCAGACTTGCATTTGAAAACAGGAAACAGGTGAAATGTGTGATTTCAAAAGATCTGTGTGAGTCAACTGTGGTCGTGTTTAAAGAAACAAGCGGCATTCAGAAGGAACTTATTAGGAAAGCAGTTAGAGCGCTAACTGTAGTCAGTGTACCTCTGTGCAGCCTGATGTTCTCAACAGCCGGCAGAGTATTCCTGCGTGGGATAACCGACACTGCAGACGTCACCTCTCCGTTCTGGCTTCCTACTGATTGGGGACTCCCCCACTGCCCCTCTGACCCCTGGCTAGGTTTAGGGGGCCTGGGAGGAGGAGCACAGGAGGACTCGGAGCTGGAGGGTGTCAAGGCATTGTGATTCTTATCAAATGTCCGGGGGATCTGGTAGAAGGAGCCAGGTGGCGTTGGAAGATCATAATTGTCAGGTGGACGCTCGTTGCTGTGCATGGTGGCGAGGGCATTGCAGGGAGTTTTGAAGGTGTAAACCTCCTCACTCTCCAGCTCAGGCTCCCCTAAACCACTGTGAGCCGGTGCCTCAGAGCTGTAACCGCGTGGAAGCACATAACAGGCCTCCTGGGACGAGTCATCATTCACTGGTAACTGGTGTTTTCCTGGCTTGGGCAGGCTGTAGAAGCCATGCAACTGAGCACCCATGCCATTTAGACAGTGGGAAAAGCCATGGGACAGTTTCTGCACGGCAGAGTCGCTCCCCATAAACAGATTGCTTCGTGTGGCCTGGGAGAAACTGGCACTCCTGCAACATGGAGAAAGACATTAACATATTAAGTCTTTATTGTGCCCACTTTCCACAGTACATAAATGCTCCTTGTCTCACACCTCATCTCAAGCAATGGCAAAAAAAAAGGTTGAAAACCATCTTGTACAGTTGCATTTAATGCAATTTCAGCATAACTACCAAAGCAGCCACGAGATGGCACTGTAGCACTTCGGAGGAAACTTTACCCCTATAGGTCTCAGCATACAGTACATTTAAAAAACAGCACACCTCTGCATCACTGCTTCAGCACATCTCTGCAGCTACAGCATAAACATTCATTTTCAATATTTCTATCATTTCCTTGAAAAGCTGATTTGTTTACATGTTTTCAGCATGTTGACAGGGAGAGGACATCCATGTTAAGCGGTAGAATGCTATGACTTTCCCACAGTTTGTCAGCCTCGGTTAGGCACCCTAGGGACATGCCTCATTTATTCTGGCTCCTTTGTAGGGCTTGACCTTGAGTGCCAACTACAGCAACCGTACAGCTTAGACATTTCTAGCCAGTTTGCTGAGCAATGGCCCATCTTAGTTGGCCCATGCAAAGATAAGATATCATCAATGAGTCATTTCTTATTGCCTATGCTAATGTCTCTTGAGATTTTATGCACATGTGTTAGCTACACTGCAGGCTTCTGATGGTTATGTTCAATCTTGATTCTAATTGTAACAATTTTAAAAGAATAATGCATCAAAGTAATACAATTAATATTGACATAGCATTTTGCTCTCTCTCATACATTCTTCTTTTTCTGTCTCTTCAGGATTTCCAATCATCAATCAATAATTCTTTTTTTCATCATTCGGCCTTCCATCAATGTGACTGAATGGGGGCTTTTTACATAGATTAATTCATACCATTGGTCATCAGACCAATTTTATTCTGACGTGAATCATACCCCGTCACCAGATGCCTGTCTTAATTAGCAGGACCCACGGAGCAGAAGCTAGAGAGGGAGTGACAGAAATATCTGCATAAAGCTGATGAGATGGACTGCGAGGTTTGATTTCCTGGGTTTCAAAGGGGTCCAACACAGCAGATTTATGTGCAAATTGTGTGGCTGAGAGGGCAATTCTATCCTGGGTGAGTCAAAACCCATAGGAGTGATGAATTGCAGCCTCAACCTCATTGATCATCTACTGTGCCGGCTATCTACTGAATGGCATCATTATTAAAGCAGCCTTTTGATTCTTGGGAGTGGGCATTATGGCAACAGGAGGTGAGGTGAATGCTAATGGAAAACTCAGGGGTGCATTTAATATAAACACTTGGTCCCTTTGTTCCCCCCGCTCAGCATATAGCCAAGATAGGCGTGCATGTCCATGTACATGTACATACAGTTACTCAACAAGGATCCACGCCTTCTGACTTGGGGTTTTAGTGTTTTAAATGACTGATTGGTGTTTGATGATGCTAGTCTGCTTTATGGTAAAATTGGATTTACAGCATTTTAACATTAAATTTGATGAAATACCTATTTAATACACTGTATTAACCATGTGACCATCTTATCTTTGAATAAATATCACTCATCCACACTCATCCCTACAGTACTTTTTTTATTTTAAATACAATTCAGTTTTAGTAAATAAACAAGTCTTGCTTGTTTATGGATTTTATCAGGGTTCTGCCACACACAGAGAAATTTACACACACGCACACACACTCACACACACACACACAGCAATTAGATCATTTTCCCCCTGTAACAGTAGTTCTAACCCTTAGGGGCTTCTAAGCTGAGGAAGCGCCATAAACCTGTATGTTGACCTGCATTAACGGATAACAGGAAACTGACACAGGACGCCCGAGGGTCGTGACCTTTACCGTGCACTCTCTGTCTTCCTGCTCATGCACTGGTGGAGGAGGAGGTAGTCCTGGGGCGCACTGTTGGACAAGGAACTGTGGTGTGTATGGCGCACAGGCACATCAAAGGTGAAGAGCACTGGCTGGCTGGAGTGGATGGGGGCAGAGGACTTGCGTTCTCCAGTCAGAGGGGCCATGGAGCTGGTGACATCTGCGCCACCAGAACGGGGCATATGGTGTAACCTTCCATCTGCAGACAGGAGAAATTGGAGTTATTGATTGTTTAACCCACAAAAGTTTTTTTTTTTTTTTTTTTTTTTTTTACAAAACCCAGCTTGTCCTGAGAATGTAAAAGCAGTTCTCTGCAGACTGGACATGCTGTACAATCTTATGCTGCAGAAAGTAACAATCAGTCAAGTAATCATCCTTAAACATTTTCCATTTGTTGTCACAATCCTTGAAGTCAAAAGGCAGTGTGTAATTCATTTGAGGGGTTTAAGCCTTTGCATGACCTTGCCTTGCATGGAGTTTTGTATTCAGGAGCTTTCAGTCTGCTCTCTAATCAATAGAGAAGAGGGATCTGTCTCCAGGGAGGAGAGAAAACATTATCCTTCTGCTTTTTTGGGCTGCAGGGAGTGAGTGGTTCAAAAGCACATGATCCAACTTATCCTTTCTGACCAGGGTCACTGTGCTTTCCTTTGATTTTATTGAGCTGACCAGTGTTTTGCACAGTGGGACTGTGAGAACAACATGGTCTTACAGTCTTATTGTTTCTGTGTGACATCCCTAATATCTGCATTGAAAGACTACAGAAGAAAAAGAAAATCTAAGATGGGGATACTGCAAATAGACTGGGCAGGAGGCCAAAATGAGGAGGCGCATACTGAGCTGTAGGAGTAGAGAGTGGGCGGCCCACTGATCCATCGACCCATGGTGCTGTGTGCAACACTAGCTGATGGGAGAGAGGAAAAAAACTCATCTTCTGCTGAATCTAATCCCTCTCTTTCACTGTACAGTAAGTGCAAGGTTTTACATGAGCATGTTATAGATTCAATGCAGCCCCAAATGATTATTCTTTTATCAGTTAATCTATCAATTATTTCTCTGTTTAAGCTACATAATGTCAAAACATGTGAAAAATGCTCAATACAAAGAGATTAAGGTGATACATAGAAAACAGTGACAAACAGACCCAAAGATACTTACAAGGACATAACACTGAGGAAAACAGCAAATGTTCTCATTTTAGAGGCTGATGCCAGTGAATGTTTGGAATTTCCGCTGGATAAATGAGACCTAAATACTTAATTGATAATCAAAATTGGTAATTTTCTGCCAATCAGCTACTTCAGCTCTAATTTAAATCATATCTGAAAAATAACCTCCCACTTTTCACTTTTTACTAGCTGATGAACATGAATTTCCCTTATCCCACTTCTTCCTCCTTCTTCATCAGACCTTCACAAAGCATGCCATGGGTCAAACAGTCTTTTAAGAGGAGGACAATGTTGTGTGAGTCATGATGTGAGCTGACCATACAGAGGGACCACAGCCACTGAGGAAAACAAAAAAACACACACAGGCGTGGTGTGTGAGCATTTGTGTATGCATGTGGAGTGGTTGGAGGGCGGGGGATATTCTGGAGCCCTGTTAGCTAAATGAGGTCACATCCATGCCTGGGGGAGAAAGGCCTCTGCTGTGGGGTCTCCAGGCCAGTGGACATCAGTGAGATGCCCAGGCCCACAGCCACACAGGCAGGGACTCCCCCCCCAATGATCCTCAATTACACCATTGTTCTGAGTGATCCCGCTCTCTATAGGCTGTTTAGGCATCATCTCCTTTCTCCACAAAAAGCTTTGTAAAAGCTTTCATCCAGTGCGGTGAGTACTAGGCCCACTAACATGGGTGGATATATTGATTTATTGTAGAAAGTCAGTTCCTCTGCCCTGCCTGAGTGGAGAGCTGCATGGAAAAACACTAGCAGGCCTGATGACTTCAAAAATTCTAAAGAAAAATATAATCTTGTTAATTTGCATTGTGTGTGTCTGTGTGTTCACTAGAGAATGTTTTTTCTTTTTTTTCTGTGTGCCCTAAATAATTTTTGATTAACTGCCACACATGACATGTCAGAATCAGAACGAGATGAAAGACGACTGGTCCGGTCTGCTGATGGAGTAGCCTACATGGCTCATCACTGACACTAATGGGTCTGATGATGTATGTTACCGCTGGGAAGCAATTCCATCAAGTCAGTAGAACCACAACACAGAAACAAAGAAAAGAGCAGAAAATAAAAACACGGCAACTTTCCCCCTAGGTGCCTCCAGTAATATTCCCTCCACTGGCTAATGTACTGTGACACTCAATGTAAGGTGGTAAAATGTTTACTAACCAAAGTGAGAAGTGATTTATTATACTACATCTTACAAAGAAAAACTAATAAAACTGAGAGGGACTGGCACAAATAAAATAAAGGCAGATTATAGTTTGTTTGAGTTACAAGCTTGATGTCATTACCAGAAACAGCTTTTTCTACAACCAGGCCGAAATCTTGACATCAAAAAAGGCACTTGAAAGAGACAAAGAGTTCTTCCCACGACATTCCTCAGCTGGAAACAAACATCAGACCAGCAATGCATTAAAAGACCCTTTTGGTCAGTGAGCGACATATGGCTATTCTGGGTCAAAGACCTCCTAAGTTCATGAGCAATCTTCCAATTATACTCTATAATACATCACCTACTGTCTCATCTGCTCTGTGACCATAATCTAATAGAGGCTGGCTGCTGGTCTCAGGGGGCCAAAATTAGAACCCTGCTGGATCACTAAGCACAAGAACGTCTTTGTAGGGTGCTCATTTCCTCTCAGTCTGGCCAGAATTAGACGAGGACATATGATAATCTAATCTGAAATGAGATATAAAAATAGAAAATACCGCTGACCTATTGAATTGAGAGGGTGGTGTGATGGAAGCATGAAGGAAGAGGAGGCATCTGAATTTGCTCAATACAGCAATTGCATGCTTTTCATCAGGATTGCAATCATTCCTTAAATACATAAAAGATAATCATCTAAGGTGCACGCTGTCGACCTGCCTCCAATTTGAGAGCTAGAAAAATGCAATTTCCTTAAGAGATTGTACTCTTACGAACCCTCTGGGCTGAGACGGCGGCGATCATTTCTGCAAATTAACTTCAGATATGTCAAGGGTCTGCAGCGTGGCCTGATGGTGGATGAGGTCATCTTGTGACACAAAGGTCGCGCATAGGTTTGATCCCGGCAACCTATGCACAGCAACGAGTCCTGTCAAAGTGCCCTTGAAAAAGGCATCTACCTGTGTGTGTCAGCGCTGATTCCAAGTATATGCATAAATTATATGTTTTCCTGGCTGGATCTGCTGGACCAGTGGCTCTTTAAAGCAACACCGTGTCCCAGGAGGCCACATAGTGGAGTCCATTTGCATGTGTGGTTAGAGGGGGTTGGGAGCTTTCAATGAGACTGACATAACCGGATAAAAGAGATGCTAGATGAAGCAGAGATGGGTTAGGTGGGCACTGAGGAGAGCCGTTAGCTCTGAAGGAGCATGGCACTTCACAGGGAGAGGGAAAATGGCATCCTCGCTCTCCTGGTTAGTCTGAAGTGAACAAAGTGACATGGCTGTTTCATCCTCCCCTGGAAACAGCTCAGAAGAGTATTAAGCAGAGCAGACGCACAGGAGCATTCCCTGATCACATTATTCTCCTGTGCCTGCTCGCTCTACTGCATCATGTGAGCACCACCCATCGACCACATTGCGACATCAATTTGCCTCAAAACACTGAACTGATCAATCACCCAAAAGGCTCAGGGCTCGTCAGGGCCAGTGAATTACAGAGTTCGGCCAAATCTAAAACAGCAGCTCATTTTCAACGTTCTGACCTCATGTGCGCAAGGTGATGGGTGGATAAATACTGTAGCTGTGAAACAGTGGGGAGGGCAAGAGATGGAGATGAAAAGTTGAGACAATTTGTGGCGTAGGTTGAGTGTTTTTTTTTTTTCATTCTGTCATGGGAAAAATGCAAGACTCACCTGGAAATGGCTGTGAAGCTGCCTGCAGCCAACCAAGCCAAAAATAAAAGGATAATTTGCTCTGACAATAAGGTGCATTACAGGATGGGAAAAAATCTTGTTCTGGAAACGCAGAACTCACGATGAATGGAGAATGTGATACTTGTGTTTGCTCTACAATACACAGTGTAGTAATTCCCTCGGGATACTCCTCACAATAATTCCAATAAGCTTAAGTGTGTTTCTTAAGGGTGAATACATTTGATTCTAGGCTGGATCTATTCCTGTGATTGCATTTATATGCAGCCTGGTCATCTGTTAACAGTGCTGGCTAAGCCACAGTTCAGTTGGCCTACAGGAAAACTTTGATCAGACCCAGGCTATCATTTTGGGAAGAAGAAATCTCCATTGTGGTCATTTTGCATTTTAGTTTGATAGGTCTATGTAAATGTTGGGCTGAATCAAAAATTGGAAACAAACTGAACAAAAATGGAGAAAGTTAAGTTATTATGACTTTGTGTTGTACACTGTCCATCAAATGTCTGCTGGTAAATAATTTACAACACAGATCCAGTGATTCCAGTGATATTAAGTACTAATGAAGCCTTTTTGGCAGATTGGAGTAAGAAATCTTAAACCACTGATATTGTAATTTTCTGTAATATTCTGTCAAGCTTTTCAAGGATGCACTGTAGAGATGCAGCCATGCTATAGATCCATAAACAGCTGCCCATGTTAAAGTCTTTGCATCTTAACTATTACATGGATTTTCTGTGCGCTCCTGTACGAAAGGAGGCAACTCTGAAGTTAAACTTTTATCTGTGCTAACGCTACGCTACCAGTTACAGTGAATGTATTATAGCGTGACAGAAGAGGGGGGGCCTATAGCTGCATGACAGACAGCAGATCACACTCCAAATTGCTGATTACAAAATGAAGACAGGTATAAGCATCTACAGACAGCAGCTGAGTGGCATATAAACATTTGGTCAAAGGAAAAGTTCCACTCCAAAATAGTCCATTTGCAGTTCCCATGTAACTGCAGGTTGGATGAAAGCCTCCATTTAGAGCGATTAGCTTTCCCACAGGCCGTTACTAAACCTATCATTTGAAGAATTGGGCTGACGCCAATGTAAAATGAAAAATTACTACACATACAACCAGAATTTATAAACCCAAATCCACAAGGATTATTACCCAGATAGATAGCGGAGACCAGAGAGTCGAGGATGAACAAGGACTGAGGGAAAAGAAAATGTAGAAAAACAGTTATTCTTGTACTAGGAAACGTGTATGTAGCATAAAAATAACTAAAAACACAGACTGAACTGCAATTTCGAGTTTCATTAGAAGACACTTTGATTTTACAGCATGCTTTTACTTACAAAAAACATGGATTTTTTGTAAAAAAAAAAAAAAAAAAAAAGGTTGATTTCATAACATTGCGCAACTGCCTGAATGTTTTTGGTTTGTTGCATTCAGTGAAATTCTTGTCTTGTCAAGGAAGGTTTATGTGTTGCCAGTACCAGTCACTTTTTAACTGACATCTCTTAGGCACAGCCACTGCTGAAGAGAAAAACAAACACTGACCACAGCTTTACTATCTTTCAAGCAGGTTCCTCTTTAATCATTGTCGGTAAGTCTAGACTGACACTGAGTAAAAATCTTTCCCTCTCTTTTGTAAGCAGGGGCAAATTTTTTCAGGTGTATTTTTTCATTTTTCCTCAACAGAAACGTTTTTATTATGTTGTAAACTGGCCACTGCAGTGAGATGGCGAGGCCGCGATCATCATGGAGCTGGTTACGTTCACGAAGACACATTTTTAAGCCACGCTGAGGTCTGCAGCTGTAGTCAACAAGTCATCAATCTGGCTTCACAACTGGCTTTAATATGAACCCCCTGAGACAGATTTTGTTTGAATAAATGTAATCTCTTTTCAATGCCTCTGTGAGAAAAACTACTGAAGCTGCTACTGGAAATGCTGACTTAGCAGTTATTCTTTTTTCCATTCCTCACCATCTTAAGTGCAACAGTTAAATTGAAAAAGACTTTTTTTTTCCAAAGGGACAGGCAGGGAAACAGAGAGAATGAAGAGGAGGGAAACAAAACAGAGTGGAAGCTGTCCAGCAAAAGATGGAACAAAAAGGCAAAAAAGAAAAAAAAGAAAAAAAAGAAAAGAAGACTGCTGACAAGTAAAAACCTCATCCCTTCGTTGTGATTATCCTCGTCTCTGAGTTCAAACAGCCGGGAGAGAGCAGAACAAAGCCCATGATTGACGAGATGATGTTCCATTCATTAGATTGTGCTCGGGGGTGGGTCTCCCTGGGTGCAGACACACGCCACACACCCAGCCATCAGTATCTGATAACAACAGCGCTATCACCCACCAGCAGATTGTGAGAACTAGAAAAACATGTAAGCCAGTGCATACATGTGTAAGGCAATCAGATGTGCTATACTAATCCCCGCTGCTCTTGAAACGTCTTGCTTTTGGTTGTCAGCATTGGTTCCAAATTTAGGTGAGTGACAACCACAGCTGCACTCGCATAAGGAGTTAAAGAGATTTTTTTTTTTTTTTTTTTTTTTTTTTTAAAACAAAAAGTGCAACAAAAAGTGCATCACTGAACACTTTGCACTTCCTCAAACATCTACATTCTGTCGGGGTTAACTTATTTTTACAGACGGAAATCTCAGCCCTCTCCTTTGATGATTTTGATGATGGGTGTGTGCACAGTGCACAAGTCTCTGGTTTCCAGCAATCCTTCAGATGCTGCCAGTGGTATAATGGGATGCACAGCAGTGGTAGGAACAGCAAACCATCCTCAGACAGCTCTGTGGCAGCAGAAACCTGACCTTCCAGTGCCATGGAGCCTCATTATTTCAACAAAAATCAATGCAGACAAAGGGCACTTTGGGAGGGGAAAAGGCAGACATGCATGTGCAGGGAGAGTAAGAAGCCAAAGGAGAGCTGATGTGTTTGTATTTATATAGCACATATGTATGTATGCATATATTTTAAATGCATATATATCCAAAATTATTACACCAGTGGTCTGTTTTTTTTATTCCTTAATTTTAATAAAAGGATTGGTATAAAACCAATTTCTTTGGAAATACTTCAAACGTAAGCACATAAAACGAAGTATCTGCATAACCACAAAAGCATTATCAAACATCTGAGAAATAAAACAATTTAAAATGAAATATCCAAAGTTAAATATTAAAGCAGCATTTTAGGACACAGAATGATGAATACAAAAAAGATTTGTACAAATATCACACACGTTGATCTAAGAACTGGCAACAAAATGCATGCGTGAGGGTGTACGTGTGTGAGAACGTGAAACAGAAACAAATTGAGACATGGTGAAAGACAGAATGAGAGAGAAAGAGTGAGAGTTGCTTTCGGGAGTTGTGTAACAGTGAACTGTCATGTGCTGCCCTTGGCCAACTTTCCTCACAGTTCCCACAGGCAGCTCACCACTGTCAGCAGAGGCCAGATCTGACTAACATAAGGTAACCTGAGATCAAGATGCTGACATACGTGATGCTGCTAAATATCTCAACAAAACCCTCTCAGAGAAACAAACACTTCGGCACTCCTTTTTCTATTGTGCAGCTAAGCCAAGTTAATGACGCTCATAATAATTTCAGACTTCCCATTGCCACTGCAGCTATATATGAACAATAAATATGACACGGTGCACAGTAGCCTATGTAACTGTATGGCTGCAGAGTGCTGCATGAATCTCAGACCACCAGGCTGATGTGTCTTGAGTATGGTTCACGCCTCCTGTCTGGCTTCAGCATTTATACACCTTATCATTGACAGGTGCTTTCTGCCAGCATGATTGGGCAACAGCCCTTTTCAAATGTGCTAAGAATTTCCACATGGCCAGACTGTGTTGTTGAAAATGGAATTTGTTGCCACGTGATTGCAGTAACCAGGAAGCTTTCTTTTTTTTTCCTCAAAAATAAACACTGCTTTGAGAGATTCCTTTTTGGACAGCACCACTCACAACTAGTGCTGAGGAGTAGCGCTTAGTCGGTTACTTGATTATTTGATCATTTTAATATCCAGGACAAACTACCTGCATCTTTCCTTAACTACAATGACTGATAGATTACTTCTGTTGGTACCTGATTAGCTGTACTTTGTAGTATAATACTTATTACGGCTGAGGGTCTAGATAGAGGCTACCATATGTGGTAGAGAGTGTAAAACCCTTTGGAGTTGCATAAATAAAAAACAGACTTGACGACAGCTATTTTGCAGTATCGTAAAACAGGTAGCTTCAGATAAGCAGTCTGGGTAGTTTTCCAGTTGTGTTAAAATCACTAGCTAGATCTACACTAGGGCCAGTGTTGATGAAAACAGTTTCGAGGAGGTGAGTATTTATTTCCACCGGCACACTGACAACAACTTGATACTACACAAGGGAGCAGGCAGGACTTATTCAGAGGAAGATGAGATCTGCATTTAAGTCAACAGCTTATTCCATGGAAAAGCCTCTCATCAAAAGTTGTTTTTTTTACAAGGAGGGTAACGTGTTGTGTAGACTGATCTTGAGATGTGTGTTTGTTTGTGAGTGTGTGTGTGTGGGTGTGGCAGTTAAAGATAGACAGAGAGAGAGGAGAAGAGAGAGAGAGAGAGAGAGAGAGAGAGAGAGAGAGAGAGAGAGTAGAGGAAGAAGCACATCTTTGTAGCACTGAAGTCCACGAGTGAACAGACACACTCAGCTGGTGGGTCTATCATTGCAGAGCAGCAGAGGGTCAGCTCTGAATGGTCTTATTAACCACCTCGAGATCTATGGCTCCTTCTCTCAATAAATTTCTCTGCCTTTCTGCACACTATAAAACGTCGATAATGATGTAATAGGGAATCAGTGGTAAATTGAGCAGCTTTTCCCTTGGGCAACAGATATATGAAAGAATGACATCTACAATTGTTTCTCCTTGATGTTTAGTTCACAATTCAAACATTCACACATGGAAAATTTGAGACTACTACTTAAGCGCTTGAGAATATTGAGTGATGAAAGATCAGGGGAGCTTTATATCGTCTATTTTTTTTAAGTAGTATGAGTTCAATAGAAATTTTCCCAAAAAACGCTTTCACGCCTGTCCAGAGCATTGAAACACTTGAAGGAGGAGTTAGTTTTGGTTTATAATGATAATCACTATCAGTCAGTGTTTCTCTGAAAATTACAGCCCTCTGGCACAAATAACGCCGGGAACCATGATTTTACATGAAAGAAGCAGCAAGTGGTTTTTCTGAGAATATGCCAGCACAGAGAGGGATGCTAACAATTCGTAACCTTCATTTACTAACACCCCCCCCCCCCCCCCCCTTCCCTGTTTTCACAGTTCCTGATAAAATTTCTCAGAACCACTGACTTAACATTTCACTGAAAGCAGATGAGAAACTGATGTGATGATGTTTACACTAAAGGGAGCACAATCACTAATGCAGCTGTCATGACATAAACCCTCTGACTCCTCCAGTGCACTCTCCCAGCCACACCCTGCTGGCTACTGCAGTTGATACAGTTTGAGATTCCTGACAGGACCTCGCTAATTACTGAACTTGGGACCAGGGGGATCCCCTCATGATGTGAACATTATTACACTCTCCACAGCTGTTTTTTTTTTTTTTTTTCTGATTCCACACCTGGACATATTGCATGTTACAGATGATCAACCATGTGCACAAAGATTAACGTCCACCAGCTGCCAGATGGCGGGAAAAACAACAGCATGAGTGCAATCTGGATGGGCCGGAGTAAGAATATGAGAGGATCTTTTTCCACAAACTTTGGTGGAACATACACTTTACTGAATATATGTGGTCAATTTCTCATTTATGGCAGAGAGAGACGTTGATGCAACTACTCAACCCTCATATATCATGACCTAAAGTAACACACACTATAAAAAGACCTTACTCACTGCTTTGAAGGAGAAGAGTTAAGAGGTGTCTTTCATTTTGAGTCCTCATTTTGTAGTAGCAGCTTTTTTTTTTTTGTAACCGAAACAGATCATAGTTTCGGTGACTCAGGGAAATTTCTGAGTTGAGAAGGTGAAAAGACAGCTCTTTTCTACTCCACACAAAACAGGTTTTACACATGAATATTACTGCATAAAAACGCTCTGATTAGCATGTCTTGTCTGATCTGGCACTTCGATTCGACTTGTCTTATGGTGCCACTAGTGGATTTATTTATTTATTTATTTTTTTTATCTCTGGTAGCCCCAGAGGGAAACAAGCCAGTCTCATCCACAAAAGCTCTAGAACAGAAGCTGTGGCAAAAACACAAAACTGAGCCTCTGTATTTGCTACTAACTCATAAAATGGCCAAAATCCAGAATAAGAATCTCCATCACCGTGAATACAAGGCAGAGGCAGAGATGAGACCCTTCTTTAACAAAACAAACGAAGAGAAAAATCAATAGCACTCTCAGACACTGTGCCCATTTATTTGGCAGGGATGTTCCTATTCCACTCTCTCAAATAACAAAGACGGAAAAAAACACGATCTCCAGTGAGATCATGTGGCGAGACCTCTGCCGCTGAATTTTCATGAAAACTAAGATGCAAGCTGTTCTAAATAACAGTGGGAGACAAATAAAAGGCAAGTGTTACTGTGTTTTGTTTTGTACAGCATGCACAGCCTCGAAGATCAAAACACATTTGTATTAATTCAGTAAAGATGCAGCATGTATGTATGTATATACTGTACATATTTCATTGTTTGTTTAGACCGTAAAATGTCAGAAAAATAGGGCAAAATGTGCATCACTCATTCTGAAAGCAAAAAGGCGATATCTTCAAATTGCTTGTTTTCTCTGTTAAACGATTTCTCTGATTCGCCGATAGGTATTCAACTTACAATAATATAAAACAGAGAAAAGCACAACATCAAAAGCAAGGGCAGCGAGTGTTTGCCAATTTTTGCCTGATTAAATACTTTGAATAATAAATAGATTATCACAATTTAATATAATATTAATAATAATAACAATATAATTTTCTGTTTATTGACTAATAATTTCTGTACTTCTTAATACTGGAAGCGTGATTCTCTTCTCATGTGCCAATTAACCGCTTGAAATTTTTAATTTAAGATAATAGTAAGAGCAGGGCAAATGCAGATTTCTTGGCTAAATTGTAAGAAAAGATGGATAAAAACAAAAGAATTCCTATTAGGTCACCTCAGCTCATTTGATATGTTTTTATGAGTTTTTGCCATTTATCTATTGACACTTTGGCCCGATTAACAAATTACAAAACTACTTGCGTGGGTAAATGTAGAAACGGAGATGGGGGAGAGATAAACAGAAACAGTGACAGTGAGTGTGATAGAGCAGCGAGAACAGGTCAAGGTTTCCTACCGTGGTTGTCATCTGACTGGTTGAATCCACACAGCTGGCAGATTGAGCGGACCCACTTGTTCATCTCTTCCTCGGTCTCAGCTACAAGATAAAAGGTGCGGTCAGAGGTCTTGATGTCAAACACAAAACTGTCCTGGAACTCCTTCCTCTTAAAGGTCAGGCCAGCGTCCACCTGCTCACAGCAGTGCAGGTCGATGACCCGGATGGGTTTCTTGGAGTGGTCGTTCTTGTAGTACTCAAGAACATCAGGGTCTCCACTCATGCGGCCGCTGCGAAGTATAAACCAGCGTTTCTTCCATGCCTGGGAAATGAGATGGAGAGGTAAGAAGATGACCACAGTACACCAAAAGAAAGTCCTCACCCTGAGAGCCAGTACACCCAAATCATGAGTGTGTTGATAGAGAATTCTAACCTTGTGTTTGAAGTTTGAAATTTAAAATACATTTCTACTTATGCTTACATTTTAAATAATCAACAATTCAGTCTGATTTCTTACTGTGAGCAATGCAGAATGTTGCCGTGGCAACACATTCAGCAGCTAGACCTCAGTTGTGGTGTTAACTGTTGATCCAACATACCTCAAAGAAACTAAAGTCTGCAAACTTGAGCAGGTTAGTGCGCTTTAGTACACATGCGGTTGTGTGTGGTTTCTGTGCGTGTTGAAGTTTGTGGGGGGGGGGTGACAGCAGGTGTTTACTCCCTCCACACACATTTCCTGTGCTGATATCCCTCCATGAGCGCAGAGAGAAGCAAAGCTCCTCTGTATCAACTTCATTACAAGACTCCAAGCTCCTCCCACTCCCAGAACTGGTGAGTGACACAGGTTTGGTCCAACCAAAGTGTTCCTACATCTGCATCTGAGTGTGTCACTGGAGCTGGAGTTTCCTCTGAGAGTGTAAATAAACATCCCTTGTCATAGCTGCATGAAAGGCCGCAGAAGAATATGCTCCAACAATGCACGCAGTTATGATGCAAGACGGGGAAACATACAGAGTAACATGTTGATTTCACACCAATAGCACCTCTGTTGTATTTGTCAACTGGAAAAGAACAAAGGAAGAACAGTGGCCTTGATTGCAACAGCTCCATACGTTTTCCCAGTGGCTGTCTTAAAGGGACTCTGTGTTCTCTGTGCTCAGAGACAAAAGAGGAAGATAGACCAGGAAGGGAAAGGGGGAGTAAAGGGGGGGGGGCTTTTGGACATCTGCCAGTGATGCACTTCCGCCAGGCAATGTCTCTCACATGCAGGCTGCTGACACACAGGATCCTGCAGGCCCCCCTCTCTCTCCACTAACACAGACACTGCGAGGCTAACCCCCCCCCCCCGCTCCCCAACCTTTACAGATTCATATGTGCTTCTCAGAGATGTATTCTGTTTTTGTCAGAGAGGTACTCCTAATGTCGTCTGGATATATGCATGCCGAATTTTCCTATGCGCTATTAAAGGTTAAATTAATGGTTGCTGAACCATTTTGGTTTCAGCATTATGTGCATTGTGCATTCAGGCTATCTGACACATTGTCATCACACAGTCCTCTTTAATGTTGCACCTGCGCTTTTCCTACTATGACGAGTCAAAATGTCTGCTGTGAAAAAAGGCCTCTCCAGAGCTTTTCTGACATTACACAAATCTCTAATATGCATTCTGCTCAGTGGTGTTTCTGCATCAATTAAATCAATCAGAGTGTGTGGTGCTGCAGGATGCCACTCTTCTTTTAGTCATTTTAGCCATGCTGGTTTTCACTGCTAATGTTAACTACAGGGAATCTCCCGAGACAAATCCCTTATACTTTAATCGTGTTTAAATCTAAGAATACAGGTTTTCCTGAATCTGGAGATGTACAGCCCTGCAGGACCTTTCCAGAAAAATGTAATCATTTCTTCATACATTAGTGGAGACTGTTTTTATTTGAGGTGAGGCAACCTGCCTCTGCCATCATACGCTGTGGTAAATCCTCAGATGTGTCAAATGAAAAAACTTGGACCTGGGAACAGGTTGAAAACTATTGGCGAACTATTAGTTAATGATTGATTGCTAAAAAAATTAATTCATTAACATGGTTCTGCAACTAGTGATTAAAATAGCAACTTGACATCGTCAAAATGTCTTGTTAGGTCAAACTAACTGTACAAAAAACACAAAAAGCTAAAATATTCAAGTAACAGAACAGTTTTGGCGTTTTGCATTATAATTTACAGAACACTATTTCTTTAAATATCTTACCAACCATATTATTTTGAAGAAGGTAATATGATACATATGTTGAATGTAACAATGATTCATTCACTAGATTTTGAGACTGAATCTATTGTTCCTTACGTAAAATGGTGAAGTATCATTTGACATGTTATCAGTTCTGTTTGTATTTTCCTCTGAGAAGCCAACACAGCTACGAAGAGGCAGCGACATGTTTTCGTTTTTCCAGGAAGTGCAGATTTTGATCTTATCTTCTGCGTGTAGCTGAGGTGTTGTTGAGGTGTTGGGGTATAAGACTTTTTCATTTCATTCTCTGTCAGACTGATACACTGATAAAAGCTAGAGGCAGTGTGGCCTTAATGGTGTTGATAGTGGAGCCTCGCTCCTGTGTGCATCTTACCACTAAGTCCAGTCTCAGGAGGCAGAAAAAAAAAAAAAAGGCAAGAAAAATAATAGGTTTAATCTGCACTATGATGAGTTCTGCAGGCGTGTGAAAACTATGTATGAGGTCATTTCTCAGTTTTGGAGGTTGTTATGAATGTTCACTAATGCAGATTACGCTGGTAAAGGGTGTGGGAAAACTAGAGTTACTCAAGTTTCCATCTACAGGATTCAAGTGGACTGTGAACTTCCTTATTTCATAAAAACACAGTCATCACACTACTCCATAGAAACAGACACATAACACATCATACTTTTTTTTTTTCTTTTTCCATGTCCACAAAGCTCTTTGGTTTAGTGCCATTACACCATTCAGAGAGAATTGCTATAACTCTTACAAACCCCATTTAAATATTATTGCCTTTTCTGGAAAGAGAGAGCATCAGTTAATTGAGACTTGGAGCACTGCCCAGTTTCAAGAGGTCAGTGTGACCCAGCTGGGTTATTCCTGGCATCCTTCAGCTGCGGCCAGCATATTAACCCAGGACAGCAACAGCTCTCAACCACGGAGGAAAGACAACTCATTTAGGAGGCCTTATTGTGCTAAAAATAGAATGAGTATTTCCACAGGAAAAGCAGTTGCTGCCTAATTCAAGAACAAAATCATTTACAGCTTGGTTTCCCTCCGTCACACTTTCTGACAACCTCCTCACTGAAATCTCGCATGGAAAGTGAAGGAAAGTGCGTTCAGTTCAGCAGTGCGGCTTTTCCCCCTCTCTCGCTCTCATGCACTCTTTCAAATTTGAGCAAACTTCCCCGGCAAAGTAAATCATGGGGGAGGAGGACACAACAAAATGAACTAACCCACCCACCGCCTGTCCTACAGAGCATGTCTAAGCCCATCGATCACTGTCCAGGCGCTGGGAAGTGAGGGCTGAGGCTGTAAAACTAGGCTGAACTCTCCCAGCTCTCCAACTTTCCCCTCCCCCTCATGGCTTTGGTTTAAGCTACATCACTGCTCAAAAAAAAAAAAAAAAAAAAAAAAAAAAAAAGGGGGGGGGGGGGGGGCTCAGCCTAGACACACTGCCCTTGTTAACAACTGGACTGGACAGTCCACTGGACCACTGAGAGGGTTGTGAGCCAGGACGCTAGTCACACCCCTCAAATAACATGATATCAAAGAGTTACGTTATTGTGGGGGGAAAATACTGCAAACCGCACGGGACGCAATGTTACCCTGATGTACTGGCATTTGTTCATCATGTTCTGTAGTCAATGTGCCTTCTTTCCACAGACAAGATCAAAGTCAAATAAAGGTCAAATCTAAGCAGAAAAAAGAGCAACATAACCGCACAAAGCACAAAACTATGCAGCCGCTGGAGAAGACAGTGAAGAAGACTTCCTAAGATTTCACTTCTCAACTCAAGTGAAGGTCTCAACTCTAGGCTGTACAAACAACAAAAAGGAATCGCCTGCCACCACTTGAAGCTCTCCAAGATCCAGGGCAGCCACCCGTAGCTATGAACGCACATCGTATATCCCTTCAGTCTTGTTCAATCATCCCATAAAAGCTCGATCTTACCTTGTTCCATCACATTTGTCCTTTGCTGACGGCAGCCAGCTACAGATGCAGAGAGAGTACAGTGGGCTACAAAGGATAACACGACCACATCTATTTTTGATGACTGGGAAGGAAAACATCTAATAACAATCTGCAAATAACAATCTTTTGAGCAAGTTTGCTTCTAAAAATGGGATCAAAACTAGTTTGTCTTGCCAATTCCTTTTGTTTCTTTGCATGTTGATAAGTACGCATGCTTTGCTCTATTTCTGGCAGTCGGCAAAACAATGATACTGTGGGAAAACAAACAATTTAATACAAAAGGTCTCGGTTCACAGAAATAAGAGGGATACAACCGTCTGGTATGTGCTGATAGTCCTCCACGGCTTTAAACCACATTTTAGAAGATACACAGCTACAGCTGATAAGTCACACCAATCACTTACTGTATTTGCACGAGTCTAACACAACAATGTAAAAACAAGCCCTGTCTCACGTCTTTGAACCCAACTCATCGCTGTGCTCTCCCACGAACCGACTAATGAACTCTGAGATGGTTGCGGCCTAAACAATTATCCAAGGTGTGCCTTTTAAAGCAATAGAGCAATACATAGTGTGTGTGTGTGTATGTGTGTGTGTGCAGTAGAAGGCTGTGTCAACAAACTTGCTGATAAGCATCAGTCAACATGTTTTTAAATGTGCATGAGCAAACATCCAAACTAAACACGTATGTTATCCAAGTTAAAAGGTTAGAATAGTCTTGTTTACCTCTCCTCCTATTAGAGCAGGGGAAGAGGAGACAGCAGGTTGTTGTCTTCTCTGCTTTACCTGCTGCTGCAGGACACACACACACACACACACACACTACACTACACTACACTACACAGCTGCACAAACACCAGCACTGTGGGACAGCGGGCCAGCCGTGTGACCACCTCGATTGTGTACATTTTCTCATCTATGAGCAGCTTTTGTAAAGGTCGTGTGTTGTGGCAGAGCAATTTACCTCTCGCGACTCTAAAAGCTTGGCTGCAGTCGAACTGGACGCCTCAGGCAGCATGTCTCCGGTTTAATCTGAGCGACGGCACATCCGCGCTCGTGCTCTCACACACACCGACACTGTGATGAGACGGCATGAAAATTGCACTGGCGCTCGGCCATTACTGCTTAATTACAGTAAAAGGTGAGTTGAGAGTGATCCCATCAGTGTTCTGAGCGACGGGACTGAGCATGCAGAGAATTAAGAGGTAGGAGAAGTGGTCGGGCATTTCTTTAGTATCAAATTTCAGCCATTAAGGCCTCCCCGCAGCCCGAGTTCAATGTGAACTTTCACACATCTGGAAGCTCTATGTAAAATTGAAATATTTTAATCATTTATTTTATTTTGTAGGCAAAGGTCTTGTGAAGCTGCTTGTTTTATGAGCGATTCCAGAAGACGAAACAACTGCTCATATGTTAGCATGACACATACTTTCATTTCACTCACCCTGAATGCTCACTGGCTCTGAATAAGGACTAAAATAAAGCAGTCATCCCACATCTATTCTATGTGGGTGCTGTTTCCTAGCTTCTCAAAGTTATAGTGAAGAACAAAAGAGGAATATTCAGCACATCGGTGATTTCACGTCTTGTCCCTTTCTTGTGGCTGAATGAGGCTTGAATTTCATCTTTCCGGAAAACTCCTCTCAACAAAAGAACATCAGTGAGGACCACTTTGCGATGCATGAATTAACAAGGTGGGACTGTTAATATAATGGCCACGATTGTATGAGTGAATGACTAAACACTGATTCTGGTTAATGTGCTGAGAAGGGACAAAGCTGGACGGACAATGACGACAGAAGCCTGATTATCTAGTCCTAATCAATAGCGGGTCACACGTCAGCCCACATTCCAGGAACAGATGGGAGTTTTAGCAACTGAGGGAATGCAGTCCAGTTACAATTGAGGAATATCGCCTGCACACACACAAAAAAAAAAAAACACCTTTCAGATTTGTATTTTAATATTTTAGCTGTCATATTTTGAAGTGGTAATATTCTCCCTGAAAAATCATGAACAGAACATGAAGAAAATGAAGATGCTTAACCCCTCATGCTCGACAGTGAAAATATGTTTGTCTTCTTTTCCGTCGTGTAGCTGTATGGGGTGTCATGTATCTGTATTTACCTATGTGACGCCGGTTTATGTAACAGTAAGCTTGAATAAACCGCAAATGGACGTGAGAGAGCGTGAGGAAGTTCCTTGAACATCCTACAGTTTACACAGAGCTCCACATCTCGGCTCTGAGCGAGATGTTAAGCAGACAGCTCTCCCAGACTAAGTTTATAATGCACGTTTCTGGAGCGTTTCCAATAAATTCAGGTCACAAACAAAACAGGAGTCCAACAGTGTGCCAACAATGTGGGACCCATTTTTTTTTTTTTTTTGCATTTTCAGCAGCTCCAGCCCATTATCTGTCTCAAGTGGTGAGGAGATCCAGATGCTCCTGGGTCGGACACGGCTCCGTCCCAACCGCGTACCCAGAGACGTAAACACGAAAAGATGTAAAACAGAGTTGCTGATAGTTTAAAACTATGTTTAAGTCCAACGGATGCATTAGAGCAGCGTCGCAATTTAAATCAAACTGCTCAGGTTTCCCAATAGTCAAAACAATGACCTTGAAAGGCCGGCAGCTGCAAGACATAACACATGCAGATAAGACCCAAACAGGCCCATAAATTCTTGTGTGTTAATAAAAAAGGTGGGAGGTTAGCCACGGAGCGCCAAGACAGACACGGTCCTCTGAAGGGTAGGAACACTTAACTCCTGATGTTTCCCTCATGTGTGGAACTGCCAAGTTCACATTCTCCTTTCAAACAAGACGCCAGCCTTGAAACCCTTTTAGTGCACGTACTGCAGAGCAGAATATGAATAGAGTCCACATGCAATGCCATCATGTGACTGTGATGGAGAGCTCCATTCTACAGGTGTGATGATGATGAAAAGGGATGCTGCATTTGGTACCCAGAGTCCTCATTCACTCACTTCACGGGGGCAATGATCTGCGAAATCAGCAGCACATCCTATGAAAAACAACCTCTCAAAAGCTCTCGGTAAATATAATCAGCGTCAATTTGCAGTAGAACACTTCCATCATTAGGAAAATAAGTAATCACTTGCCATGTCTCCGTATCAGCAAAAGCCCGGGCTTATTTAGAGTGAGCCCGCCCTGACAGTTTGACTAACGGGGAGCATTATCTTTAATCAGAACTCTTTGTGTCACTTCCCCTGCCTCCGCCATCTGCTGCAGCTCATACACGTCTGTAGGGGGGGCGTGCCGTGAGCCTCTCCTGGTCTCTCTCTGATTCCTACGAAGGTGGTTTTAGATGCAAAACGACAGATAAAACACAACAATAAAAGGGTGGGGGACCAAATAGTAAAAACATTTACATTCAGGGTGGGAAATGTGACCTAAGCACCTTAATCTGCAGCACCATCACTCCAGCTCAAACGTCACAACACCTTCGAGGCTACTCTCCTCGCCCACCATTAAAGTCAGCCACTGATGTTGCGTACAGGATATTGCATGTATGACATTGGCTCATATACACTGAAAATATATCATGTGGCTGGAGCACACCAGCACATACAGTCCCACACAGTCATTTTCATTGGTAATGTCAAAATGTAACCATTACTAATATATTCATCAGCGTAGTACGGAGTGTGGAGTGTGGCCGAATAATTTCACTTCATCAAAATGCTTTTTTTTTTTAAATGATTCATTTTAATCAATCATTGATTACAAAAAAGAATATATTCAATAGAAATGATCAATTATTTATTTAATTAACATTTTAGGTTCAATATGCTGTCCTTTAATGATGAACACAAATATATTGTTTTTAAAGGCATTCAAATTTGACTTTTGTTTGTTCAGTCTTTATCATAATCAACCTCACAATTTCTTTGTCTTCTGCCTTAATGTACCAGGTGAGCTACTAGGGCGCCCAAATTATAATAATTATTATGAAATAAGTAGAGAGTGACAGTGACAGTCAGGGGAGAGAGAAAGAGTGACAGTGACAGTCAGGGGGGAGAGAGAGAGAGAGAGAGAGAGAGAGAGGGAGAGAGAGAGAGAGAGAGAGGGGGAATGACATGCAGTAAAGGGCCCAGGCTTCTGCAATAAGGACTCCGGGGTACTGACAACCTTAAATTTAAGACAGAACAGTTTAAAAAATGTTAAAGCAGAAGTGATTTGTGAGATTAATTATGATATTGTCTTTTACAAAAGCATTTCTAAAATATGATCCATTTAGTCATCATTTAAATAGACATTAATGAAGTACAATTTATAACTGGCACATTTAATGAACATTTTGTCTTTTTTTTTTTTTTACAATTAAGATGATCACTCTATAAATTATTGTCTAAGGCAACTGTCAATAAATTTATTAGAATTAATCACTGAAATATATTATAAAAATTCAGTCACACTTTATTTTGATAGTCCACCTACATAGAGTCTACAGAATATTCAACTGACAATTAGTGATTCATTCATTTTAATGGTTAGGATGAAGTTGAGTGTAACAGCTGAATTGTTGAATCTCAACTAATAACCTAGTGTAATGTAACAAATGTAAACTCTCTGCAGGTGGACTATTCAAATGAAGTGTTGCTAATAATTCAAGTAGGATGCTGCAGACTCCATAACTGCTCTAATCTTTATGAATTATCGGCTGAGCTAATATTGTTGCTGTGTTGTTGGCTGTGTTGCACCATTCAGAAATTTCCTTCCTTTTTGTAACTTCACAAAAAAAAGAACAAAAAGCTCTCACAATGTTCCCTGATGCAGTTTTTGTTTACACACATGACAGCATGGTAACTGGTGAAACCATTCTGATGCTAAACAAAAGACATTCCCTCTGTCAAGTTTGCAATAATAACACTGGAGTCAATGCTCCCTGTATGGAAGTCACAAGTCACAAGTCGTATCGCAAGTCATTTGTAAAGCACCTTCTTCTCCTGGATCACTTGCCATGTTGTCAGTGTTTCAACAAACACACATCACTGCCTCCAGAGGAACTTCAGGTTTTCTGCAATGTGTAGGAACTGAATGAATAAAATCCAAACTACAGAGACATTTTGCTGAGACAAGTCATAATAGTTGTGTTAAAATGATAACACAACACCTCTGGTATGTCCAACCCTTTACCATCTGTATTTTGGGGGTTGTGAGCCTCCAACATGCCTATCAATGGGTACATTATGTCACCTGAAATCCTTGGAGTCACATGTCAGTAATCGCCATCGCCATCTGCTAATCTTTGATGTCATCGTACTATTTTGTCTCCATGTATTCTAGTAAAGTCTGTATTTGTACACCGGCTGCATTACTCAGAGTTTATTCTTATCTGAGCTTCAGTTGTAACAAATTTCGGTTCCTACAGCTGAAGTGCAGTGACTCATTACTGTCTGGATTCTCAGAAGAAACAAATCTCTGATCTCACCAGTGCTGATATGTAGCGGAGGGAGAGGTTAACAATCCAAAAGAATATTCTAATTATTGACATTAAATTCACTCTCATCGGCTTGGCTACATCTATGGCGGTTTGAACATTTTATGAAAAAACGGACTTAAATATAACACTTGTTTTTTCCACTGCATCACTGCTTCTGATATCTAATGATATCTTTAGCTGCTATATAGCCCTAGGAAACGTATGTGTTTTGTAGCTGTTTTCAGTTTGACTTCTATAACCACCTCTACCACGACCTCAGGCAGGAGGCAGTTTGTTTACATGTTTCCAACTCCTACAAACTATCACACCAGGGCAAAGTATTTCAAATGTAACGGAAAGAAAACACATCTTATCAGCTTAATTCTAGCATAGTCACAGCTGTTAAGTGTTGCATTTATATATCAAATCAAGTCAAGTCAAATCTTATTTTATATTTAATGATGCACCTGCCACAGTATCCTTAGCTGGTTCAAATAAAGTGACTGTCTACTCCCACTTCACAAGAACAATGCGTGTCAGGCTCATGAGCAAGTTTCAATGCAAAGAGGATTTTTCGGACACATTTTCAAGGGATGCACACTAACAAAACTTTGGCTGATATGCAAAATTGCATGCTCATTTTGGCCAGTACCATTCCACTGCAAATCTGCCATTCATGTCACGTTTTCCACCGTGTGCATCACCTGCAAATCGTCTGGTCTGTTTTTTTCTGTGGCTCATAGGTCCCTGAAAGCTTCCCTGGAGTAGTCTGACTGTCACACTAATGTCACAATAAAATAAAATGAAAAGAGTCTTTATAATAATTAAAAGAGAAAATCTGTTCCCCTCAATTATCACAAAATAGTTCTGGATTGCGAAATAAATTCTATGTGAACTTTAATTGAAAAGGCTAATTATTTTCTCATTAAACGGGACCATTAGTAATGAATCAGATTTTTAAGCCTCATACATACAAACTGATAAATTGCGCACAAATTTATTTATTTTTTACATTCCCATTTTTTCCTTTTAATGGATTTATGTATCTAACCATGTTTGTACTGTTGTCATTTCTATATTTTTTTTTTAGCTCTTAAGTACAATACATTATAACTGTTACACAGATTATTTTCACAAACAATCCCTCTACAAACAGGCAAGTCCACATCTTTGTGAGTGGCACCTTGGAGGAGTAATTGCAACCCTAATATGTAGAACACTATTTATGACACAGCAAGGCTAATTTTCATTATTTATTTTGGTCCTGCTTAAAAAAACATTAACATGTTGCCAAAAGAAAATGTCCACCACCTAATGTTCTGCCTGCTAGGACACGTATAAACATCACTGCTTACAAATACGCTGTACTGAGGGAACAACACATTCTCCTTTCAACATATTTACATTCATGTTATGGTTATAGCATTTGCAGATGGAGCTTAGTGTTGTTGTAATCAGCTGTGTTTCATTTACTAGTTAAAAGTAGGTTTATCTTGATTTTACTTCTAGTCTATGTGAGCTATAAAAATGCATTTAGGAAAAAAATAATGAATAATTCATATGCTTTAATGGCCACCATGATGATCTATAAAGCATTTAAGATGCCCTGCATATTTGTTTGGTGTTATGTGTTACATAATACAGAAAATAATAAACAGGCTTGTGACTAGAAGGTTACCAGTGTGACTTTTTGGAAATATGTCTGTTAAAGAGTAACAGTCTCCACTCCCTCACTATCTACTGTCACGGTGCATCTAAGCTGGACCCGGTCAAACAGAGGTGCTCTGGGGGCGTCAGAAAATGCCTGGAAGCTCTCAGGTGTCAGTAGCTGTTTTCAGTGAGTCGGTCAAAAAGTGCAAGTGTGCTCAGTCAACAACCACATAAATGCCAAAAAGGACAATTTGATGGTTGTCAATGACCTTTGCAGTTACCACACAATACAGAGAACTAAACCGGCACGGGCAGTCAACTAACTAATAATAGTTCAATGCCTTTTTGCGTCATTCTCAGTTTTACGTATTCGTATGCTGCCAAGTAGGAAGCCAAAAGGCATTTCTACTGAGTCACGTCACGACTGCAAAGCCCATTTTCTTCAGAAGGCCAATCTAATGACAGTCATATGACATGTAAGCTTCAGCTAGCGGCATGATTCCTGTATATGACTTGGATCTAATCAGCAGTGCAGAAACTAGATTTCTCTTCCCGTAGAAGAAAAAAAAAAACATTATCCTTCAGCATAACAATACTACACTACTACATTATAACACAATACTACATTTAGCTGGTTAGGCTTTTGATTAAGTAGAAGCACACACTTGGGTGGAGATGAAACAAACCATATACTGTATCTCTGATCTGTGGCCATTTTACTCTGCTGTTATAGTCAGAGTAGCATCAAACTACAGCTTGTAGATGCCATATCAACTATTTGTTTATGGTCTCACAAGTCCAATGTTTTCCAGAACCGTAATCATTTATGACGTCTGGATCAGCTAAAATAAAAATGGATTAATCCCAAAAGTTGTTGAGATCAGCTGTTTATGATCCATGTTGCTGTAGTCTGACTCATTTCTATTTTAAGCACCATTAAATGAAACCATCAGCCCTGTGATAGTGAGAGCTCAGCAAATAAGTACAGACATTCACAGCGCTGGTCCAAATCACAAGAGACTAGAATTAGTGCCTCGTGGCTGTATGCCTTCTGCCAACCAGACAATTTTTGCAGTTTACATCCATGTCTGACCAGACTCACATAATATGTGTAGTAAAGACTTTGAAGGAATTTAATTAAAGGGATTAAGCGCTTTTTTGTTTTGTTTTTTTCTGCAAAATTGAAGTTATAACATTGAGAGAAACAAAAAACAGAGTCAAATTGCTTGTGTGTGTTGACATGCTTGGCCAATAAAGCTGATTCTGATAGAACACAATCCTTCAAATATGGATGTTTCTGCAAAGAAGCTACAAATTCTAAAACATGGATGCTTCGCACACATCTTCAACCCGGTAGCACAGAAGATCTACACGATCACCACAGTTTCAAGCTGAGTATTCAAAATTACTGTCACCAGTTCAGTAACCAACCAAATGCGGAATACGGTCACAATCTCTCCCTCTGTTCCTGAGTTACAGCATTGAAATGTTGCCAGAAAAGTATTTTTGCAGAACTTAATGTCATAATTTCCTCCTATCAGACATTTGAGTAAAATTCTCTTATATCTAGCAAATTTATTCTTGAGTTATGGCCAAAAACATGTTTTGTGAGGGCACAGAGAACTTGACCTTTGACCACCAAAATCCAATCATTTCATGTTTTAGACCAAGTGAACATCTGTGCCATATTTGAAGAAATCCCCTCGAGGCGTTTCTGAGATATTGCATTCACAAGAATGAGATGGATAGACAGAAGGATGGACGGAGAACCTGAAAACATAATGCCTCCAGCCATGGCTGTCGCTGCCACAGAGGCACAACAAAAAAAATCTGTGGGATCTAATTTTCTTTCTGAATGGCACTATTTTAAGATCAGCTGATAGAGCCTTGATATGGAAATACATTTATATACTCACAGACCAATTGAATTTATTTCCCTGTCATGGGACCTCTGTCATAACACTTCCTGTAGGTACCATCCAAAGGAAGTCTGGCATCTGCTATTGGTGCAATAATTAAGTTTTGGTAAGAAAACACACAGGCTACACCAGAGTTCATGGCACAGGACAGGATATTATGACAGAGGTTCAAACATGGCCGCCATGCAGGTTTACAATGAATGTGTAAAAGAAAGGATGTGGTTGGGGAACAAAAAGTTGAGAAAGTATAATGTTGTGACACTTATGACTTTTATGCATTAATTTCCTATGAATGTTAAGACTGTCAATGCATATGAAAAGAACAGCATACTAAGTCTAAAATCTACAGAAATGTATCAAAAACTCTGATTAGAGATTAATAGTCTGTTTCCATCTCAAATGTGAGAATACACTGGTTTAGGTTTTATACTGCTGACTGCACAAAACAAGCAATTTGAGGTCACCAAACTATAAAAAGGCATTTTATACTTTTTTTCTGACATGTTTTACACTAAAGAATAATCAATTAATCAGGCTAAAAGAGATTTTTAACCTCAGTAAGGCACTTTGCTGATTAAATGAAGTTAAATTAATCAAAAGATTAACCAGTGAAAATGATCATAGGTTGCTTTCTTCGTCAATAACAAGGATCCCTTTAAGTGAACGTATCATATGATAATAAACTAATCTGACTTTGATACTGCAGTCACATAAACACCCCAGTTTTGTAACTTGTGGGGAAAGGCCCATATGAGGGCCCACAGATAAAGTGGAACAAGGAAAATGTCTGTTTGAGCGCCGGGTGTCTGTCAAAGCAGGAACTGGGAGGCGTTCTCAGTTGACCTCTGAGGGCAAGGACTTCCCAAAGCCCCTCTGCAAAACAACAGTAGACCCGGCAGCTGACAGTGGGACACAGGCTGCTGCTGCTGCTGCTCTGCTATGCCTGCCTTGAAAACTCACTCACTCCCCCCACCTCTCTTCCTCTCTGTCTCCTCTTGTGTACCATCCACGAGGGCAAGATGGTAAAGCCCCTTTGAAAACCGGCAGTGGGAGAAAGCAGAAGCAGCAGCAGAAGCAGCAGCGATCACCTCGCCGATATGATCTGTCTGGAATGTGGCAAAGCTTCACTGTATGTGAACAGACACGTTTGTGATGTCAGATACAACAACGGACAGGTGGGAGGGTTTAGCCAACAGTAGCTTGATCCCGACCTGAGAACAGGAATTAAATTGTTTACAGTATGACACGTCGCATGTATGATTCATATTGTGCATGCAAAGTACGGTTCATGATTCATTTAGATGACTTGTTAAGCATATGTCAACATATGTCCACGTTTGAAGTAACACAGAGGTGTACTAGTCACCTCTTCCTCACCAACTTTTTCCTATAACTTTATAAATTACCTTTTCTATCTATTACTACTTCCTTTGTCTACCACAAGTCAAGGAAGATTAACTACTGTCAACAACATTTTTTAACAGCACATTGACTTGACAGGTGATAGGTCGCTGGCTAAGCAGCAGCTACAAATAAAAGATGGTTTGCGGGTTAATGTAGCAGACATGATGAAGCATACTGTCTGACCACTGACTGATGAGTAAAATAACCTTAGCAGAACTGTGCAAGAGCCACTGGGTAAGTGCTGGATTACTCAGTTGTTTTCATGTTCCTTCTGCTTATTCTGGACATTGTTCAAAAAAAGCAACCGAGGCCACTCCCACCTACCCTTAAAACACTGCCCACCTCTGGAGCCTCGATCAGCCCCCCGAGAAGAGATAAACTCCGACCAAGTGATTCATTTTGCAGCTCTCAGACAAAAGTGTGTGACTGTTTTCCTTGGGGGGAGATGCAGCGTGGGTAAAAAAAAAAAAAAAGTGACTACATATAATGCTGCTATCACATGTTTTTTGGGGGGAGGGGCACAGAAAGTTTATGTCCATCATGTGTTTGAGCAGCAAGCAGCTGTTGCAGGAGAAGTGAGTCACTGCTACATTTGTAAACAGTTAGAATACATTTAACCAAGACTAGTCATGCTTGTTACGGAGCTTAGGCATGTTGTCTCCTGTTGTCACCACCAGTTGCATCCAGGCTTCAACTGCCACAAGTGTTTTCCTCCCTGACTTTGCATATCATTTGCATGCCAGAACTGCAGTGGTAGTACCAGTTTTACTCTCTCCTAACCCTGCACTAGATTGTACGCTGCATTTAACACAATAAGCTGTGTCACATTTTCGGAAACTGTGTCTGTGGAGGGTTGCAGGAGACTTTTTTTTTTTTTTTTAAATATAATGACCAATCATTTCACTACTGATTTACTGGCTCAAGAAGGACTTCATGGTAGAAAAGGGTGGAATATTGACGGGGAATGTGTTGTTAAGGATTAAAACAGCCTTTCATTGTTGCAAATAATCTCCTAAAGGAGGCACAACAGTGAAAACTGTTGTAGCATTTCAGTTAGCACGTCTGTTAGAGCTCCAAAACAATACATTCCTCACACCTCCTCAGCTCATTCCAATACAATGACCGATCAAACTTGCTACCATGAGAAACACAGCACACCTTCAGGCTGGAATGTCAGAGAGTATGTGAGAATAGTATCTGAAAATATCCCTCTACATTAGGACGTCAACGATGTCAGATGACAGCATATCTGGTGAGTAAATGGCCCCGATTGTCCCCAGCCTGACTTTAAGTGGAAGGAATTTCAGATGGACAGATTATCGCATTCACAAGTCTGCCTGTTCTGGACACTCCATCTCATGACACTGTTTTCTGGCTGAGGCTGAGTGTGTGCGCAGTTGTTTATAGGTTATTGCTCAGGGTGAGAAGCAGGGTGAGAAGGGCTGAGAGGGTGCTCCCTGCTCTCTTGCCTGAGGAAGGCCATTATGTTCGGTCCATTATGCCTTGTGAGGGTTTTTTCTCTTGTTTATACAGTACTGCTATGAACAAAGCAAGTTTTTTCCTCTGTACCATTGCAGCTGCTGTTCCATACTGACCATGGTGGTCTCTATGTAAACATTAGCCAGCTTTAAGTGGAAGACAATGAGGAAATGACAGGACAAAAGGGGATGGGGTGGGGGGGGGTGGGGTGGGGTGACTTGGTGTGGCGGGGGTGTACATTTGAAGACATTCAAGGATGGATTTCCAGATGAAACAGAGGGATGACATCATGGCAAAGTCAGCTAGTAGGAACATGGAGAGGCCTGGTAATGCAACACCATACATAAACAGTGGACAGCTGTATTTACAGGAGATTGTCTCATGGTTCTATCTGCCTCCATAAATCCTATTATCTGATTTGCCTCCATTCCCCTGCCCAGCACCCAGCAAGAGACTATAGCAGCTTTGGCTTATACAGCCTTATCGAGCCACTCAAGTGCTGTGCAGTTATCACTATTGTTGTGACACTGGTCAGCTTGGCCAACATAAAAACTGGTCCCATCAATGCTTGATTAGACATTACCTCATC
Source organism: Seriola dumerili (assembly GCF_002260705.1). Lineage (NCBI taxonomy): Eukaryota > Metazoa > Chordata > Actinopteri > Carangiformes > Carangidae > Seriola > Seriola dumerili. The sequence goes on along the minus strand of NW_019174389.1, from coordinate 2,321,571 downwards.
ATGATCGGATAAAGCAAAATGGCAGTTTGTGTGTGTGTCTGAGAGCTATTTAGCCAAAATTACAGACAGCTGTCGGGTATTACACAGGCTTACCTCTGTGTTGTCATGGGACCCCACAGTGCGTGCCCCCCCTCCCATGTAAAACGTGGCCCACTGCATTTTTCATTTAAAAACGTACATTTCTAGATTGACAAAAGGATTGACACAGTATTTCAGACTCAATAATAATCTGTGGTGCCTCCTGTGGGTCATTAAACAGAGGAGAGGTCCAGATGGTAGTTGGATGCACCTGCTACAACTGGCCTTTAAATATCTGACTTTCACACTCACTTATTTGAGATGCAGATGAATAAACCACAAAGAGCAGCAACTTGACAGAGGAGGAGAGCAGAGAAATTCGGTTTGTCCTGCACCGGTCAAACTCACAGAGAAACAAAGCGAAAGTGTAATCCACTTACATATCTCCTCAGTTTCTTCTCCGGCGGTGACTTTCTCAGCCAGCCTTGGAAGATGATTTCACCGCCGCTCATGTTTGTCACTGTCTGCTGTTTCCTCTTGCTCTACAACTACCGTCTGTCACTAGTACATGTCGGCTCCTGAAGGCTTGCCTGTTCAAAGTGCTGTCGGCGTTTGGCTCCCACTGGTGCAGTCTGCTCCCCCCATTTGATAAAAAATTAGAGTAGTACTAGTCGGAGATGTTGGCCGTCGCCCCTGGTGGTACAGGACGCAAAACCAGTTAGTGTGGGAGGGAGAAAAAAAAAGGCGCAACTCGGCTCTTGGGGAATTACGCACGGCCAGCTGACGAGGAACCGCGGGTAAAAACTCAACTGATGAAGGGTGAGGAAGTATCATAGGGTGTCTGCAGTTTGTTTTCCCAACTCATACCACGCCCACCGAGCAGAAAGAGGGATGGGCTGCGCTGGGATGAAACAGGATGGGAGAGCTGCTGCCACAAAGTAGCTCCAAGATCCCCAAAGAGTTTAAATAATGGAGGAACCGACCTGCATATATCATTTGTCTAATTTAACACAAAATAGTTGTTGGTTAAAACAATCCTGTTTGATGTCATATACCGTAATGTATGTGATTTCAAATTAAAATCAAACACGTGTTGTAAGCCTTACCAAATATAATAATATAATCAATTATAACTAACAAGGCGGATTTCGTTAAGATATTTCCTGTTGTTTGAAAAAGAATATTAAATTAATAAGAGTCAACAGCTGCTGTTATGAACCGAGTCAAATTTTCCCAGTTGGATGAAATGGGGAAAAAGCACCACCTTGTGGAAACTTGACTTGAAAGTTGCTCTGAAAACCAACATTGTTTTAAATATGGACGTTAAAGAGGTTAGAGAGACATAACATGATGTAACTGAACACTTCCCTAAGAAGCCAAAAAAATAAACAGTCCATGAATGAAATTTGCTATCATAGTGATCATGTCGTAGTAGGAAGGTCATGAATAACTGCACAAGGCTTATAATTAAATTTTGACAAAGAAAATCTATCATTTCAAATAACAGCGATCATTGTTTTCATGTTACAGGTGCAAATAAATTTTAATGATATTTACACACCAATAAACCAACAAAAATTTACAACAATGTTGAATTTATTTGACGTGTGCCAGACAGAAAAAACAGACATCACTGGCTTAATAAATATCTACTATGCTTGAACCGTGTTTTATAGAAGACAAGAATGGGAAAATCTAGGGAAAGGAGTAACATCTTTTATGTTGTCAATGCCCAGAATGCATTGCAAAAATCGCTCAAATCCCAGTCCAAAGCCACCATGAGGGACTGAGCCAAAACGTCTCAAATCCAGATACCTGTAAATAAATAAAAAATATCATTAGTACCCTGTCAGTATGTAAAGATCTTTCTTTTAAAATGTTGTTACTGTAAATATGATTTTTTTTTTTTTACCAGCTGTAGGTCTCTTCTAATCCAACCCTGGAAAAATATAACACTTAACGTTAGTGCCTTTTATCAAAAACATAAACTCAAGATCTACAATAAATCCTCTCTAGCATCATTTTCATGTTTTAAAGAACAAAACTAACTTTTTTTTGCAGATTTTCTCTTCTGAACTGAGATAAATTCACCAGCACACTGGGCCATCAGTCAGTTTTATCCACCACAGATTTGCCAACTGTTCCCTCTTGTCTAAAACTATGTACAACTGTCAGTAAAATCTGTGGTCACATCTTATTTGCAATGTACAACTGACACTTCACTGGTCAGCCCTCAGGACGCAGGTATAGGTCCCTGAGGTGCAGAGGGGCTAGCTTTGGGAAAAGCCTGGTACCCACAGCCCTAGTAGGCCTAAACATGGTGGCTCGCTGAGCATCTGGTCCTTATGCTGTTCTCCCGTCATTGTCATGGGCTCTGTGTCCCATTCTCATGTTGTTTTACCTGTTGCTGTTACACGCTGTTGTGTCGTATTTATGTATTTCTGACAGTCGCAGTTGTGTGCTAATTGTTGTACAGTGCTGTGGAAAAGAATTCCCCCATCAGGGACAATAAAGTCTAACTAACTACAATATATTTATTATGTTAATTGTTCAATTATGTTCTTTTATATAAATACATAAATATTAATGAATTACAATATAAAAATCAAACATATCCTGCAGTTTTCCAAACACTGAATATGTGTAGTGAGTCAGGGGGCTTAAAAACCTGCTAACCCATCTGAAGAACTTACGGAAAAGATGTTGGGTGTGTTGTGGAAGGTTGTATAAAAAAAAACACTTTAAGTCAACCAGCCACTGCAACACTTGTAAAATGCAGCAGCCACACCAGAGTGACACTACAGGGATTATTCTTGATCTCAATTAATTTAAAGCAACTAAGCAGACACTGACAACCGACTTCTAAATATATTAGCATGGGCCTGAAGTTCTTACTCTTCCAAGCGAGCTCGCAGCAGATCCAGCCTCTCCTCTCTCAGCGAGCCCCCACAGAGCTCTCCAACTCCTGGCACAAGAAGGTCCACTGCAGCTGCCTGCAAACAAACGACAGTAAGCTCACATATGCAAATCGCTGCAATAACCCAACTGACATTACAAGGAAACAACTGTGGTTAAATTATTGATTGACTCTGCGTTTTCCATCTTACTGTATGCTTAGGATGGTCCTGGTTGTCTCTTGCATAAAAAGGCTTAAGATCATAAGGATAATCAGTGACAAACACTGGAATGTTGCCACAATGTTTCACCAGGTACTTCTCATGTTCTGTCTGAAGGTCACAACCCCACTGTAGAAAAGAAGAGCTAAGGTCAACGAGGAGCTCTGAGTGTTAAGTTGCAAACATACAGTAGAGGTAGATATCAAGTCTGCTATTTCAAGGAGAAAATAAAAATCAGCGCCACTTACATCTGTTGGGAAGGTAAATTTCTGAGAGCTGCGGTTTAGGATGTCTATAGCCTCACTGTAGGTAATCCTAAAAGTAGATCGAGACAGTGTCATTTGTTCAGGGCCTACAACATTTGACTTATTTATTTTTATATGCCACGTTTAGAAAACGAGAGACTCACACAGGGAATCTCCTCTTCACCATAGCATCTATAGTGTCCTTAGAGTATAAGGATGCAATAGGAAAAGAAATGTAAGTTGAGATAATGATGGAGTCAGATGAAGTTGTGGCCGGTTGGCATACAGGAGCCCGCTTATGTATATAAGTGTCCTTCAGGACTCACCCTGTGTCCAGGAGTCACATGCTTGTGAAACAAAGCCACATCCTCCGCACAGTGAGCCAAGACATGCTCTGTGGCTGATCTGAACATGTCCTCCATGACCTAAGGAGTGGGCCCAGTTTAATAATTAAAGCGCTCCTGACCAACTGTGCACAAGGGCAACTTTAAAAGTCACATCAGGTAAGTGTAAATTTGTTCTTATATAGCATGCTAAAATGAATAGAACACAATGGCTTTCAGAAATAGGAATCGATCTATTGTATGCACAGAAATTTGCTGAGGGAAAAGCAGTAACATATTAGCTAAAGTGCTGCATGGATCTATACCATAGAGCATTACTGTATTTGAGGACAATGACATGGTGTACCTTGGTGAGATCCTCCAAGGACTGTGTGAAGGAGACCTCGGCCTCCACCATGTAAAACTCAGCCAGATGGCGTCTGCTTTGGGAGTTCTCTGCACGAAATGTTGGCCCAAATGTGTAGACTCTAGAGAAAGCCCTGCAAGAGCATGAGTGACAAGGCATAATTAGAAATGCACTTCAGTGTATGTGCATGTGTCTCTCAGGCAGAACATACAAGAAGGATATGTGAATTTTAAAATTGTCATGAGAAAAGAACTATTCATATACTTTATCTCACCCTGACATCACTTCCAAATGAAGCTGACCGGACACAGTCAGGAAGGCTGGGACGGAGAAAAAGTTCTCACCCTCTTCATGCTCCGGGCCTGATGGCTGTGGTAAAGAACAATATCATTAATCTATAATTCATAATCAGAGCTTTGACTGACAATCACACACTGGAGTTGACACCACATACCGCACAGATCATCAACACATACACCTCAACTTTGAGAACATTTGTAAACACATCTTTAGATACTCACCTCGACCTGAAAGAGCTCCCCCGCCCCTTCACAGTCATTTGAGGTGATGATTGGAGTGTGAATCTGCACGAAGCCATTTTCCTGGAAAAATAAAAGAATAAACAAACAAATAAATAAATACATACAAAAGGCCTTACTCTGCATTCTGTCAGTGACTCCTCCACTGTTGTTCTCACCTTGAAATATGAGTGAATCGCTGTAGTGGCCTCACTTCGTACTCTCAACAGGGAACTAAAGGCATTTGTTCTACACCTGAGATGAGGAAACTGGCGAATGTACTCGAGGCCGTGTCTCTCTTTGATTTTAAAGGGAAAATCCTAAAAGGCAAAGCGACAATATTAAATGACATTTCTGATATAGCGATCACATAAAAAGTTATAACAGGGATGAGGTGTAATTTAATGCTTTTGTTTGAGACAACAATTGTCCTTACCACAGGGTTACATCCTCCGACTACATGGATTTGGTCTGCTTCCAGTTCAACTGGCTGTTTTTGGTTTGGACTTTTCTTAAGAATACCCGTGACTTCAATAGCACTACCAAAAGTGAGCAACCTTAATATGAAAAGAGAGAGTTAAAGATAGTCAGAGTATTTTATATATGTGCACCCCTCATACTTAAAAAAACAAGAGCGCTTACGGATCACACAGCTCTGAACCAGCGACAATCTGCAGTGACTGCAAAGAGCTCCCATCATTCACATGGAGGAAGAGATTTGCCTTCTGAGGTCTGACAGAGCGAACCCATCCCTACATCAGTCAGACAAATCAAACTGCACTCAGCTGTTCCATCCAAAGACACAGAGATATTTTCTTTCTGCTTGCACGTAATGTTCATAAACCAAGATGTTGGTAATTTAAGAATTTCACTCCTCGTTCTTTCTCAATAAAATGTCAGCTACATGCAGAAGTTTGGTCACCACTGGGCAGATTACATATTTTATTGATTTTTGGAGTGAAAAAAAAAAAGTAAATACGACCCCTGCAACAAACAGACATTCAAAATGAGCCTTCAAATGCTGAGTGCAATCTTGAGCACAAATTTGGCCGGTGCTTATTAAGTTAGCACTTAGTCTCTTATGGCAGATATCAAAGCTTGCAAATGTTTTTGTGAGAGTCTTTCTATTCTTGATTTAGGAATTTTCACCCATTCTTTCTTCGGATCACTTTAAGTTCTGGGATATTTTAGGCCATCTTGCACACACAGCATGTTTAAGATCTCCCTGCAGATTTTCAGCAATGTGCACATGAGGGGGAATGTGAGACCGTTCCAAAAGCTTCAGCGTGTGATTATTGAAGTAGTTCATGATGGACTCCGAGGTCTGCTTTGGGTCATTGTCCTGCTGAAGGAGCCAGCCTCTTTCTAGTTTCCCTTTCTTGACTGACTGACTTTATAATTAGTGAAATCCATTCTTCCCTCTATCCGTCAAGTGTTTTCTGTTTGTGAAGTTCATGAAAAAGTAACAGCGCATTAACACTTGAGGAAAGGCTCACTTTAAATGTTTGTTACAGTGGTTGTATTTACTTCTTTTGGATGCCCAAACGTTTGCATGGCTCTGCACACGGTGGCATCAGTATACAGTTACATTTGAAATCATTGGGAAAGTGTGAAGCCTTAAGCATAGCATTGTCAAACAGGATAGCTAGCTCTCATATAAAGTATATGTGCAGGGTATAGTCCTTGTACAGTTCATGACTGGTTTAGGGTTAGGATTCTTATGATACTATAAGATGAGAGGAATTATTTTTTGCTCAAGGTAGTAGGCTGATTCTCAAATCTTAAATGCAGTAACGTTACTCAGGCTGTCGCTAATATAGGCAGCATGTTACTGCAGCTATAGCACAAATGACGGGTGAACATTAAAAGATAAAAGTGGGGGTTGACGTTACCTGCACTTTAACATTTGCTCCCAACTCAGCACTTGAAAGTGCTTCAGATACTCTCAGTTTCGTTGGTGTCTTCTTACAATACTGTCGAATACTTGACAATATTCCCCGGCAGACTGAAGCGGTTGGTGCAACAGAAAACGTTTTAGCTGCAGCCTGAAACATCGTGACAAACGCTGCTGCTTCCGACACAAAAAACACTAAAAGCACAACATACTGCGACAACCCGAAGACACTAAAAACAACCCACTTTATGGTATTTTCAAGATGAATATAATTTTCCTCCTTCCTGACTTTCACGTTGTACCACTTCTCTAACAGTAACACTTCCTGTTTGGGTCTTTCACCATTCGCCCAATTCAGTCACATGGATTTTAATGAACCAATCAGATTTCGGCTTCTTACAGCAGTCTTTTTTATGATCCAGGGAGATGTAGTTTTTTTTTAAAGAGCTTGAATACCACTTTAGACTGAGGTCTGAAGTTTTGATGCAACAATTTCTATTGCACTTATCACTTATTTTATGAATATTCTATGAATATTTTTATTTTGTAATTTTAGTGTAGGCTAGAAAAATATCTAAATGTGAGAATTGTCAAGAGTAGTACAAATGTGATCATTTAAATCTGTTTGAGAGGAGAAAAAGACAGAATTTGTGGTTTTTAAGAACTTTAGTCAGCTCTGATTCAACCATACGTAAATAAATACAGAAAAAATACAAAAATTTAAATATTAAAAACTCTGTTCTCTGCTCTGTAAAAAGCATCCAATATTCTAATGTTCACATAGTCACTGCCTATATCAACAGCGAGTATGTAGGGAATTAGTGGTAAGGCAAGCATTGTGTCTTGGTGTAAAAAGGCAACAAATTTTCTAATGCATGCTAAATCCTCTCTTCAGGTCCACTGAGCAGAATATTTCATACAAAAGACCATAGACAAGTTCATCTCTGCATACAGGGAGAAATGTAAAATATATTTCCAACACATGTGGAGTGATTCAGTAGTGTAATGAAGCAAGCAGAACAGCTATCACGACCACATGGAAATCTTCTTTAATCTTCCATGAGGTATCTGCCGTCAGCGTGGGGTCCATTTGCGCACAAACCTTGTTAATTCAATACCCACAACGACACTTGGTCTATTTCCACCATTTGCTGCTGGAGTAAATCAGATCATGCCAGCAATGTAATAAGATGCCATAGACAATTATTCACCTGGTCTCGCCTGTCAGCTTTGGAGCCCCTGGTCTGGCTCTGGCAGCAAACACAGAGCTGGGTGTCTCCACCTCCGGCTGCTTATGACACATCATCATTAAAGCCAACATGATGCATTTGAAAAGTCAGCAGGGTCATTGATATTAATTATCTCCAGCATGGTGGGAGCAATTATGCACATGTTCTCATCTTAATGGGGAGCAGAACGACTCTATTTTCTGATTCATTGACAAAGAGTGTAAAATATAATGTGAAATTTTGCAAAGGTCATGTATGTCTCTATGTTTCAATGTCTTTAGAGCAAAGTTGAAACATGGTGACAATCAGACCTAATGAAGCCACCAATCATGAGAAAGTTAACTTTAATTTGCTGCTGGGAGACAAACACTGATTTTACAACCAAAAATAAATGAATAAACAAAAAAAAATCTCTTCCAGGAATCGTATCAAAATAAATTGTATTTATTATTACAGCAATAAACTGCTGAAATCTGCTTCAGTTTCATCATGTGCAATATCTTCCTCTACCACAGGGTAGTGCTGTAGCTCCATGACACTTTCCACTCACCTTCCCCCACCGACTGGAGGTTTACCCCCAGTAGCCTCCAGTATGTTATTAATTTGCCGCTCCGGGGTCTGCTGAAATGGAAACAAGCTGGCATTGCCATGTTCTCTCTGCAGCTCTATCAACAATCATGCAAACGGACGAACGGCTGGCTCTCACTGGCAGCACAGCGCAACTGTGAATTCACGTTGCATCCAGTATTTTCTACGCGTCAATCGGGGGAATAGGAGAGGTTACAGAAACCTCATTGTTTAGTTATAACTTCAGTTGTAATAAAAAAATTATTATCAGGCTTGACAAATCCCGTGACAACACGCACGGGGGAGAGATGCGTCGCATGAAGGCTATTTATATTTCTACAGACACATCATCCCACACAAACCACAAGGCAATGTATGCAGTGTAACAAGGTGAAAACGGTCTACTCTGCTGTCTGTAGCTGTAAAACTCTTACACACCCCAAGGTAAAACACCCTGGAGTAAAACGTTACCCTCCTGTTTAGACTCCACATGTAATAAATCAAGAGGAGTCAGATCATGGTATTCCTAATGGGAGGTACACAGCGCTCTGTTCTCTACAGGTGGAGGAGTTGTTTGGCAGTGGCCTGACAACCTTATTTGGGCTTAACAACTTGTTAGAATCAATACGCGATTAGTCAGCAAAACAACGGATTTTGCTGTAAAAGCTCGGATCTCAGGAGGATCACTGAACTTAGACGGCAAGTGCATCCACTGCTCTCAGCTGTCTGCCCAATGACTGCAGCACCGAACCGCATCGACAGCACCCCACCCCACCCCACCAAGTCCACCAGCCTTCATCAGCCCCTCCAAATATTCTGCATTCTCAAATGGACGGCTGCATCGATTTTATGTAACATGGCTCGTTAAGTGCTGATTAGACCATTATAGTGATGTGATTTCAGGGAATGGGTTTGGGTGACACTCGGCCAAACACAAATCAAAAGGAACTAACAACCCTCAGTGAAAAAGATTTGGGCTGTTGCTCTGCCTCACCCACAACTCTCAAGTTACTACCAGAATACTGCGTGTGGATTCGGTTTATATCCGATGGAGAGAGTCTGCAGTTCAGAGGAAAGATCCATTAACTGTGAGGGAATGATGATGTTCTGAGTAATCACTTTAGTCTATTTATAAAATCAAATGAGTTTGTTTATGCCAGTTTTGAAATGATTATTTGATTATAGTCAATCAACAGGAAATTTTATAGTTTTAATTTAAAAAAATAAAGACATGAAAAAACTGCTGGTGTTTCTCAAATGTGAGGATTTCTTGCTTTCTCTGTATTATATTAATTTTGGGTTATATTTTGGTCTTTGGTGAGCGAGCTGGTGAGACAAAACAAAGAGCAATTTTCACTCTTTTAAAGCATTTTAGAGGCTCAATCCATCCTTTCATTTTAAAGCTAATTTAACAACAATGAAAATAATGATAAGCTGCTTTCCTAATTTGTGCTGTGAAAGTTGCAGAGCATCTGCTGAAAGCCATGCGAAGAGAACCCTGATGTCAAAATGTAAAATGAGGACAGCTTGACATCAGCTTTGACTTTCCCTCTCCTAGACAGACGAGAATAAATTAAACATATTTAAGAGAAGGTAATGGCGTTGTCCCCTTGAGGCTGTCTCCTTGGGGTACAGCTATACTGTAATTATCATATGCTTATCATTAGCCTTTTCTTTTATTCAGCATCTTTTTACTCTGTGTGTACTGACTGAGGTGGATTGTACCGTGCTGCATGTTTTTCCTCACAAGCCACTTCAAACCTTTCATCACCTTGTTGTGATGGACAATAAAGTTTTTCGGATCCATATTTTAAATATCAATTGCTACCGCTTTTATGTAATTTAGCTTGTGAATAAAGTTCCTCAAAGCGATCCTGCTGTTCTGTAGCATTTTAAAAAGAAAAAGGACAAAAAATAAAAACCTTTTGCATTTCTGAAATTGCTGTTCCAGAATCTGAGTCAAACCTGGCAAATTCCTGTGGAGCTGAGCTGGAATCAACTCTCTGCACTCAAACCTCCATATAATTGACTCACTGGCTGAAGGTTGGTGAAGAAGAATAACATAGTTAAATCTCTGATTACACTATTGTTCTCAACAGCAATGTGTGTCACATTGCTGTTTCTTTTTATGTGACTTCCAGTAGTGCTTTTTATGAGATATTGTTGTCCCGACTCTGTGGAACCATCAAATCAGTAGCTACCCTATATTCATGTACGGTATGTATATTTTGGGAAGCAACAATCCTACAGTAGTTAGGGTGGTGATTACTGTGCATCAGGTTAAAATATGTTTTGATTTTACTCATCACAACCTAAGATCCAAACATAGAAGACTGACAGATTTAGGGTATTTTCAGCTTTGCAATGAAAGGAAGTTCTCCTGATGTGCTGGAGGTGAAGGACAGAAACGTGCCATTAGGAACAGTAACAACATCACAGCTTCAACCTTTAAAAAAAAAAAACAAAAAAAAAACAGTTTAGCACTTGAACTTTATCTTTTCTTTCACTGAAGGTAGTCAAAGACAAGACTCTTCTGAGATGGTTAAGAATAGATGATGAGAAATAGAAAAGCAGAGAGTTAATGTCAAAATATTGTATCTCATCACACGGTGTTATTCTCATCCGCGCACACACCGGCCACAGTCAAATGGAACGATTCATTCTCATCCACACTTAACAGCAGCATCGCCTCTCGGTGCCCGCTGTAGGAGGGGGCCCAGGCTCTTTAATTTAACTTCCAATAAGGATATATCTCCCTTATCCTCATTTACAAGATCATTTGCACAAATGATCCCTAATGTTAACTCTCAATTGTGATGCAGGATTTCTAGTTTTATCCAGGTCACCCCGGATACAACTGGACTTTATTGTCTCACCTTGTAAAGGGTATACAGCATGTGGGGATACTTACACCGTACACCCAGCATTGGTTGCATATTTGTCTGACTACATGTTGCCATAATGAAATATTAAAATCAAACTAACTCTGCATCGAAAACACCTTAAAGTCTAAGATTTTTTTTTTTTATCTCATCTTTTTTCAGTCTGGGTCTAAAAAGAAAATGACTTTAAAGAAAAAAGAAAAAAAAAAGGAGAAAAAATCAGTACACTGGATAATTTTCTCATCAAACTTTGCTCATGTCGTATATTTTCAGGGAGGTTTTGAAAAGGAAATGCCTGCTGTGGGATTTTTTATGGGCTTTAGCACCACCTGAAGATTGTACAACTCCTCTGGACATTTTTAGATGCCTAACATTGCTGCAGCCTGCTGTGAGGGTTCAGAGTTTATTTTATCTGTACCGCATACTGTACATGACTTATTACCTCCTCCAGAAAGGTTATGTTTTTGAATGTATCCATCCATCCATCTCAGGATGTTTGCTTGTCTGTCTGTCTGTCTGTCTCTTCGTCTGTGGTAGTAAAGTGTATTTGTAAAAGTAGTGGCCAAACTGGAAAGACATTTTTTGTGTGCTTTTATTATTCCAAGAAAAAGAAACTTATGTTGGTAGCCTCGTGACCAACTATTTCACAATCTGTGCTATACAGTTGTCTGACATTAACAGCTAATTTTTCAGCCTTTTGGCCAAATTATGCTCTGTGCTGAGAGCCTTCCAGTTCAGCAAGCATTTGTTTAGAGGGGAAGACACAATATCCTATTTGAAGAATGCCATTAAAATGATGAACAATTCACTGACAGCAAACTACAAATGAGCAGTGAGAGCTGTTCTGTTCTATTTGTGTGGGAGCATTCCTCCACAGCCCTATCATTAATGTGTCCTTCCCCTGCTGATTTATTTCATTTACCTCCCCTGTTGATGCAGGAATGATCTGATGATACAGTAAGTGAAAGATAACTGGTTTCATCCCTGATGGGGAAGCGTTACTGCGGTAGAACAAAAAAATAACTTATTATCCTTGACACACGATGCGGTTTTAATTGGGGGAACTTCAGCTGGTCCAGTTTGACATCGACTCTTCTGTAGGCAAGAATATCCGAGACGTGTACATTTAATCAGAAAGGTCAGAGTGTTGAAGTAACTGGTGTGACACCCCTGGGGCAGGTACATGTCTTTTTCAAGGGCAGTTTGAAGAGTTAGATAATGTTCTACTGAGTTATAACACATCCATCTGTCCTTGCTATGTCCTCCTGTCCTGCTCTGAAGATATCTGAAATGATTATATATTTTATTAGATCACATTAGAAAGAAGTCTCCTCTTCCTTTGCTTTCTTACTAAGGCAACAATCCCCCTCAGCAGAGGTTAGAAACTGCTGCCTCAGCAGACGTCCCACCATAAATCTATGACTAATTACTTTAGTTTATCAAGACGTATTGTACCAACTACCCTCCAATTAGCCAAACAATGAATGGTAATGTCTTGGTTGTCCATGTGGGCTTTTAAGTTGCTCTCACTCACTGTGTCAAACTGGAGATGCGAGTATTCAACCAAATTATTTTCTATTTTTCAGTGTATTTATGAAAACAAAGCCTGGGCGCATATGTTGTTATGTTAATCATAGAACAATTAAGACCTGCATGAACTATCCCTCAAAATTAAGGGGCTGTCTCTTCACACCCACACAACAGAGGAGGTGTGAATTTTGCGAAAGTAATAACAACACTAAAGCACACAGAAAAGAGACTATAAAAAAAACAAAACAAAAAAAAAACCCATTACATACAACATATCATTAAATGTAATGTTCAGGGATTTAATGATTTTAATGATTTGGTTCAGACCTAGATTTTTTTTTTGTTTGTTTTGTTTGTTTGTTTTTTTTTTTTGGGGGGGGGGGGTATTATTATCCATCTTCAGCTAATTAAGCTAGCCTTACTTTTTCCACAGGTATGATTGGTGGATCGTGATTGGACCAAAATATCGTGGTATAGCAACATGAGATTGCAAACATTTGTATCACAGTTTCAGTCTCTGTGTCAAAAATCATTACTCCGATTTTGTTGTGTTTTTTTTTACAGCAAAATGCTATCCTCGAGCTGCATCTGATTAATTTATGCAGCCAGTTCCCATTCAAACACCGTTGTTGTACAGCAACACAGAGACTGAAATATCAAAACAACAAAACACATGCAGTATAACCTGGGAGCTGGCACTGTAGCTGCACTGCTAACGAAACATTATGTCATGATGAAAAGAGCCGGCATCTTGTGTGTTCAACATACATTGTTTTGTGGTTGATCTCTTTCTAGGGCAAATTATATGAAATGCCCACTTTTTGTTTATCTATCCATGTGTTTCTCACTATATTTCCCTTTTTTTTCCATCAGATTGTTAATATTCATAATGAAGGGGAAATAAAAAGCCGAAGCAGCTGTGGTAGCAGCTTACTCTTGAAAGTTGTTGTCTTCTTAAGGATTTCTTATGCAGATTTGATTGTTTCTGACAGAGTCCCCTTGTCCCAATAAAATCTGTTTTCGCTGCACTGGGACATCACTCATCAAAGTGAGAGCTGTTATGGATTTTCTGTTTTATGGCTTAAATGGAGACAAAAATCAGTGGTATTGCACAGCAGCGTCTTAGAAAGGTAAATAATGTTTTTCATGTCTAAAAGTGGAGTATAGTAGCCGCAGCGAGGCTGGCGTTAGAGCTGAGGAGTGTACAGTAGAATTATAATCTAATTCTGCTCCACTGCACGCACATGTACTGGTCCGAGGTTTCTTGCCAATAAACAATGAATTTGCACATGTAGAACAACAGTGTAGAAAAACTCCACATATGCCAGGAGGGATCATAGAAATCTGAGTCATCCAATAAAAAGGATTTTTGTATGTGTGTGTGTCTTTGTCTTCCTGTTTCAAATCTGAACGATGTTCAGCCTGTCACACGGCAGCAGCATTCAAGCTTTTCTAAAGAAGATCTTTCAAATAGGAAGTGACTATGGAAACCTGAGGTTAAAAACATTTTTCTCCTGACAGCAATAATCACTGTGTTTTCATGCTTTGCCTGCAGTGTAGTGGTGTGTGTCAGGGAGTGTGTGCCTGCCTGCGGAAGAGGTGTTGGATGGGAGGTCAGCGATTTTATCAGTTCTCTACATTTAAAGAAAATTTGGTTAGGAAAAAATATGAAAGTGAAAAGGTGCTAAAAAATTCTCCACAACTTGAAAGCGTTTGGACTGGCAGGCTTATTTGTATGGGTAAATGAAATGAGAGGCCAGGCGTGTCGCAACCCAAATGCACAATGTGGAAATAAATTCCCCAAGGCTGATCTACATAATAGTATTCGTAATGGGCCCAAAGGTTCTGTAACCAAAATAATTCTGTCAGACTGACTACAGGCTTTGTGTTTCAAACTGCAAACACACAGCAGCAGAATCAAAAGAGGACAAAGGAAACAAAAGTCTCTGCTCGTCTTCTGTGCTCTTTATAAGAGAGGCATCATTCCCACTTAATCACATGGATTTCTATTTTCTAGGTATAAATGTAGAACAGTATCAACAACAGAGCATTTATCTAATCACCACCTCTGCTATTTACACATTTCTTGAGCTTGGAGAACTCAGAAGTAAGTTTCCAAATGTAGGTCTATATGTATGGTCTAATATTTGTTTCATTCTTTCAAACTGACTGAATTTGATTTTGAGTTAGTACAACGTGTCCTTGGATGGTTGCACTGCAGGCCGTGTACAGTAGTTCACAACAGTGCTCAGGTTCATGACAAAGCAATTGTTGTCTGGCACTGGATGGACTATGTCTATGGAGTGCCAATGGCAATAAGAATATGCCTGTGGCCATAAGCACTTTGGGGATTTCGCCCTACCCCAATGGGGGCGGGGGGGACTTCCTTTTTCTTTCTTCCTACATATTGTCTCTATCACATGGCTAAGGAAGGAATGGCATAAATTGTACATCAATAGTTTCAGTTATAAAGACAGGAAATGCACCAGATTCATGAAGTTCATAACGAAGTGAAGTTCAGTTAAGGTTATAGATTTTTTTGTTTTGTCTGTGCACTTTGCTGAGTGTCACACATCCAAAACTTCCAACAGTGCAGCAGCTGAGTCAGGCTAGCACAAACCCATCTCAGCTATTCCTTCACCAGAGGTTTGTGACTGATTGTCAGATCAGTTGTAGCCTTAAAGGCTTTAATCGCCTCAGCTGAACAACACATGAGACTCATTCTAACTAACAACACACCTTCCACAGTCTATAGGCGGAGGTATCAAAAGCTTTAAGCATGGGAGGTTTTGAACAACCCAACAACAATTTAACCTTTTGACCTAAAGAAAGCTGTCTAATTTAAAGAACACACAACCTTTCCTACTGCTTTATGCATCTTTAATAAGGCCTGCTGCTAAATACTTTGCAGCATCTCAAGCCTATTAAATATGCATATGCTTTGTTTCAACCCTGACAACAGAGTATCTCCACTGAGGACGAACCCACCTTTATGGTTTAACTTTGCTTCCATCTATGATTAACGTTCTTTCTTTCTCACTTTTTTTTTTCTTAATTGAAACTTTTTTTTTTTTTTTTCAAAACAAATCTTTCCATGTCTTTGCTATTTATTACTGCTGCTGTGCGAGACAGTGAAGACAGCCGCTGACTGACCATGAGTGGTGCTCATGTCATAGACAGAAATCAATAACACCTATTTTTTCAGGAACATGAAGTGCTACATGATAAGCTGTCCTAAGACATTAAGCATTAACTAACCTTTCAGTCAACCTGAATGTTCCCAGACTCTTGGTTTAAATGGGTACTGATCCTTCACTGTGAACAGATTTGACCTTAGGCATAATTAGGCTAATAAAAGCATTAGATATGCTGTCAATATGATTTGCATAATGTGCAAAGGCAGTTTCATTCCTGAATGCAAACAGTGTCCAAGTGACTTAAAAATGCTGCAGTGACATTTCTCTGGGTCCTTTGTTCACACCTGTCAGGGGAAATGTGATGGAAGACGGCAGCTGCAGCTGTGGCTTCTGCCTCCAGTGAGTCCACCAACATCACCAAGACCCTGCTGGACTCCGATACTCATCAACTGCACACACACACGCGCGCACAGTATGAATTTCGGAAAAAAAGAAAGAAAAGAATTTCACCTTGTGCTGACAGGATTAATTTCTTACTGTGTCAATTCCAACATAATCCATAGAGATCAGAGTGAGAATCGAAAGTGAATTGTCATTTCTCAGTTACACAAGCTGAGGTAACCAAGGAGAAAATAATGAAAAACACACAACTGAGATGCATTCACATGAAAAGGCTTTTCAAAGACATGCAAATCAATTTCCTCACAATATCTATTTTTGTAATACTTCTAAAAAAGAGGTGAAAAACAAAACAAATCATGACCTCGTAGTTATCGTCTTGCAGCTGCAGCGAATCTCGCCTCCAATAAGGAACTACAGACTGTGAATTTGTGAGGCCAGCTTTGATGTGGCTCCACTTCACAGATTATTGATTATCTTGCTGATGTGTATCTCAGTGAAAATTACTTCAACACTGAAAGCCATGTAATGAGTCACTCTCACACTAGCACAGAGGTCAAAACTGTCAGGTTGTGTTGCTCTACAATGGGAGGAGAACGGGCTCTCTCACAGGGCTCTTAAGTCTCATTTTTGGAAAATAATGCCTCTCATATTACGAGCATGCAGCATTGTAATGCTTAAGGTGCTAGTAGTGCACATTTTCCATTTTCCCTTTGCAGGCCACTTCTGTGAGAGGCAACGCTGGCCTTTGTATGACCCATAGAAATATGACACTTTGAAAACCATCACCTCTGTTTTATTTCTGAGGCTTTCACTTTACTGAGTGCCTCTGTTGCTGGTGTGTTTTGTCACCGTAGTGGGCATCCAAATGAGACCCAAACCTTGAGGAAAATTCAGCCTCACTTCTCTATGGCCAGTTGGTTTACCATTCCTTGCCCCATTAGCTTTTATGATTGGTCCACCATTTGCATAACTGGTAGAGAGGGGAATGTGGACTTGAATGATTAAAGACAGAATATGAGGCTGTCCTATCCATTCAGGCATACGGTGTTATCAGACTACACAGCAGATGTGGACCATCATACCAACCAGTTACTGGTTTTTTGCTGTTGGGAAAACTTGAACAAGTGTGGCCGGTCTGCTTGGAGTTCTTAAAAACGGCAAAACAGTGGTGCAAGGTGGTGCCGCTTGTCAACAACATTGCTGATCTTCAGGGGGAAAAATCGCAGCTGACTGTCATGTAATTACAGTACCTGAGATTGACAGTCAGAGGAAAACGAGAGACAGCAGGTGTTTCATTTTAGTGGTTATTTTCGGACTGCGTACAGGATTCATTGGGGGAATGGATGGCTGGCCCTCAGCAGGGATCAACCTTTTACTGATTTTCACAGTCAAATACCTTTGCCAGTGTTTATCCAACACTCGGGCTCAGAATGTTCAAATTATCAGTTAGAGGAAACAGATGGAGTGTGAAAGCAATGTGAAGATATCTCTTCTCATCAGTCTCAGCACAGGTAATGGGAAATAGTTCATGCATGGTTTTTTAGAGAAAGGTCTTGCCTTCCGTAGTAGTTGTGAAATTCACCACCAAAGCAGGATTTTCTTCTTTCCCTCTCACAAAAATATCTGGAAGGGGTTACTCAAATTTGAATGAAATGGTAGGTGTTAAGTGAATATGGGATCAAACTCAGAGTTCAGCTGCATGCACCACAAATGGTGTAGCTGTCAAAGAGTTCTGTCTCTGATTGAACTCTGAAACCAATTCCTGCAGACCCAGCTGACTGGAAAAAGAAGAAAACAAACACACACAAGAGCAACAGAGTTGAAAATAATATTTCTATTAAAGGCACTATATGTAAGCTTTCTCTGCCGCCGAATGTGGTCTCTTGCCTGGAGCGGGTTGTGGTGATGGTCCTTTGCAAAGAACTTCAACCATCGTTGTGTTTAGAGGTTATAAAACGCCCTCTGAGCAGCGTTACTTCCTCAGGGCAGACGGGACGCTACAGTGACTCACTATCCGAAAGTGACGAAACAAGCGGGCTGGGCCAAGACAAGCTGGTTAGCGTGCTAACTTCAGTAGAAGAAAAGAAGTGATAAAAAACAGAAGCAAAGAATAAACATTAGCGTTGCTTTCCACCACTGGAGACAGCTCTTGGTGAGTAAACTAAAAAGTTTGATGCTGAACTTGGTTCAGACTGGTAAGTAAACAGCTGTTAATGCTAGCATTGATTATGTACCCATTTGAAAACAGGTCTTTGTGTCTTATATTAGTTGAAATAGGATCAAAAGATCACTTGTTATCTGTAGACTTCATGATTTGTTGCTTTAATCGATTAAAAGTGCAATTAGAAAGATTTTCACTGCCCCAGAGCACAAATGACGAGCAAATTTGTGAGGTTATAATACGGTCATTCATCAATACCAGTGATTCAGCCATTACTTTCAACACTTTGTGGCGCATACTGTTTTCTTCACCCTCTGCTCACATTTTCAGCCTCTCAGCGATGGAGCGTGGTGCTACATGTAACCTATCATCATCACAGGACATGTTTGTTCTGAAGGCAAAAAAGAAAAATACTGCAGTATTATACATTATGATTATAGTGTTTATCCAAGAATAATGAGTCATTTGAGTTCCATGAATTTGGTAGCTTATTTGTGTCTTGCAAACATTTGGCTTCATTAATTATTTTAACGGGTGTCAACACTGCATTGTTCCCAAAATAGGGCAAAATGTTTGTTATCAATCACATATAAAGTTTAAAATTCCCTCTTTCATCGTCAGAGTGCAGTGGAGACTTTTTCTCTGCAACAGAAGTTGAGGTGAAATTATTATTATGATTCTACTGAAAGGCTACAGTCCTCAAGGCTAAAGGACATTTTGCCTCTCTGCAGCAGAATTCATCCTGCACACACTCTGCTAGCAGGACTTTCTGTTCCCCTGTAAAGAAATCCTCTTGATCGGAGGCATGTGGGGCTCCGGGGCTCAGGCTGTCTCAGGGAAGATGAGAGCCACAGATTTGAAATTTACTTTGCAAAAAACTTGTGTAGTCAAAGTAGCTAGAGCAAACATTCTGGTGTGATCATTTCCTGTGACGCTCGTCCGTCATGCAGAGAGCTCAGTGGTTTCCTCAGCTCACATTAATGCAAAGTGGAGAAGAACAAATGAGAGAGTGCGGTCTGCTTAGGTAAAGCAGGCCATCGTGCTTTTCTTCTGGGCACCGAGCTCAGCTCTGCCTGCAGTGAGTGTAAATGTTCCAGGCTCCCTTGCTGCCACCACATACTGGCAGTAACTCCCGCGCCACCCTGCCTGCTAACAGGATTAGCCCCTGAGCTCCACTTGTTTCAACAAAGTTATCAAGTTTAAAAACACAGTCTCCTGGTGGCTTTTGTAACATCAAAGGATTGTTCTTCAACTTTGACAGTTTAATTAATAGTCAAGTTTTGCACAGTGTCCCTTGAGGCGTGCTTATCTTATGACAGTTAAATACATTTACTATTTTTATTAATAGTCTGTATTTTATGTGCTCTGATCGACCACATGTTCACTCCATTTGAGAATCTAATAGATTAAAGATCTAAACAGGTGGTAGCGCATGTTTAACTTAATAAAGGCACATGGCGCAATATTACATTATCATATTGCATCAAATTAGCCTCATTAAAATCTCATGAAATGTGACGTAGGGTGAGAATTAATGTGTATAACATAATGTACATGCAGATGAACAGGAAATATGTTCGTATTTAATAAGCAGTGTAATATAGATGTTAAAATCTGCACCATCAGTGTGGTAGTAAAGTGAATATAAGAGAATATACAGTATCTGAGGACATGTCTCATTTCAGTTTGAGATGCAGCGACTGATATTTTTGTGTTTCATAGAATATACAGAATATAAAACAAAACACAATATTAAACACAAAATATTCCCTTTATTTTTTTTCTACCTTAAGACTACACAGGGTCACCGATGTAGCTCTAAGAGGTATCTACATTTGCATTTTATTTACAGCTTACTTTGATGTCTTCATATTTACATAGTCAAAGAGAAGCGCTAAAAACACAGTGTTGAGAACAAACCCAAACTCAAAATGAGTCCAAAACTTTAGAAAAAGATACAGTCTTATGACGCAACAGTTCTCAGTGCAATATTCCACAATGCAAATATCCTTCATTCATATTATGCTGAACATACATATTTTTTTTTGGAAACAAAACATCATCACTGAATCAACCAACAGCAGAGAGAAAAAAAAATAACCGTGTACTGTTTGCTTTAACGTTTGTACAGATTGAGACACTCAATCATGCTCCCACCACCCCTACACACACAAACAAGTTCATATGTCTGATGGAAAAACGATAAGGTCGAGAGTGTGCAGTGGCTTGGCATAGTTCAAAAAGTACCAGAAGTCAAATCAGTGTCACAATTTCCAAAATAGTCTTGACTCCTCTTGAATTTTCACATAATGATGTTTTTGAATGAGCAGATTTAAATTGTCCTTTGCAGTCTCAGCTTAGGGGGCGGGGCAAAAGGGTGGGGGACGTGGCTATATCGGAGCTAGAATGTGTCCACGGGGGTTATTTCCAAGGTTGGCGTGTATAGACGACCTTTAGTCTGTAAACAGGAACTAGTACATCTGCAGGTCTAATGCATTTCAGCCAGCCATGGGACCAAGTGGAGCCCTATTCTGGAGTATGAAAGCACTTTCGATGCTGACCTGCAGGCAGCCCTTAGGGCAAAGGCAATTTGTATCTTTCATGTCACCCACAACACAACGCGAAGCCTATCTACCTCAGGAGCCAATATGTTAATGTAGTATATATCACTGATGAGATTGGTTTCTTTAGCCATCTTTGTAGTCTCACTTATTAAAAATATTTTAATCCCAAACTTTATCAGACTGGACAATGTGGTGAGGAATACTGACTTAAGCACGATGATAAAGAAACACTGCCTTTCATATGCAATTGAGATCAGTAAAATGTGGTCTAATAAAAAACACAGTAACTGATGTAACTAAACCACCTTTCATAATTTATTCCATGTGTTGAAACACCCTTAAGTATTGTTCAAGTACAACAATTAACAATAAAAGGGACAATAGTTCACATTTTTTTTAAATTCACATTTGTTATACTGTTAATTCATATAGCTATTTATAAAACAAAACTAAAATGTAATTCAAAAACCATTCCTGTAAAATACCTTTTGTTGTTTAATACACACATTAATTCCACAGTATTTTTGTTGGCTCCTCACTATTTTCATAATTGAGTTGTTTGACCACAGTCAAATAAAAAGGACCATTTATTCTATGTTTTAATTTTCTTCCTAGGATAAAAAAAAACAATCCAGTCAAAAAGAAAATGCACACAAAATAAAAAAAAGTGACCTCATATCCCTTTGTTGGCTTTACCATACAGTATAAGCATGATTAAGCAGTTTTGCTAATTTTGTAGTTCATATAAAGAAGGCCTTCAACATGCACTGTCAGGGTGCACTGAAGCCTTCCAAGCTAAGACCACAGATGAGTATCAAGCCTCCTGTTAAAAAATTACAAGACATCAAACAAATGAAGGTGCCCTGACAAGTACAGCTAGTGTTTTGATGAAGGGCTCTACCGCCAACAGAAATCTCTCTCATTATTTATGGATGACTGGGGCTATGAGGGTTTCAAGTATAAAAAAGAAGTGATTAAAAGAGAAGGAATCTCCTTGGCTGAGGCGCAGAAAAGGCAGAATGGAGCAAGCTTGTGAATAACAATCTGCAAGTCTGGCAGCAGAGTGAGCCACTGAACATAATGCATTACCAATACTCCTCTTGGATTCCTTTGAACAGAATCACCAACAGGGACGAGGAAATGGAGTCACAAAAATAAGTCACAGACATCGCAAATTTTCATCCTCTAGCAGCCGCACTTGAAGGGCAAAGACTGTTAAAGAATCTTCAAAAGGAGAAGGGCACTCTTCTATTAATACAGTGCAACTGA
The DNA here is from genome assembly GCF_002260705.1 of Seriola dumerili. Classification (NCBI taxonomy): domain Eukaryota; kingdom Metazoa; phylum Chordata; class Actinopteri; order Carangiformes; family Carangidae; genus Seriola; species Seriola dumerili. The sequence goes on along the minus strand of NW_019174389.1, from coordinate 2,299,349 downwards.
TTGCAACCATGTTTTTTCTTCTTTACAGTATATTAAAAACCAAGTTGAGCACAGTCAAAAAAAAAAAAAAAAAGAAAAAAAAAAGTGGTCATGTACACAACTGTCTTTGGCAAGAAGTCCCATGTCCTACATCTGAGTCTGTCACTGCAGAGCCTCGTGTTCATGTCACCTTCGGCCCATTTCGCTCTGTCTCATGAAATGAATGTTGTTGACACTGTCTGCCAGCTCAGGGTATTGGTCAACTGAAACCACGTAGTATCCGTCGTAGCCCTGCACCTTCCCTGAGCCCAGGAGTTGTTGTTTCTCTCCCTCAGTCCAGGTTCGCGAGCCCTCCTCTCCATCCCTCAGTCTCTGGCGCTCCCGGGCCCAGGCCTGTGCGACAGCTCTCTGTCGGGCCAGCTCCAATACGCGAGCTTTCTCCTCGTCCACACTGCTGCCGTAACGTGTATTCAGACACAGGGCGCCGTATTGTAGCTGAATGTCAGTAATGCGCCTAGTCCTGCCATTGAGAACTGTGTTGACCTGAGACACCGTCACATTGACACCAGTCTCTAAGGTGCGCCGCCCCACTGTCATGCCAATGAGGGCCAGGTCTCCCTCCACTGAGCCCAGTTTGACAAAGTAGTGGGTGTCTATTCCCGCGATAGTGAAGTGGAGGTCTTCAAGGTAGAACGCGTCGTTCAGAACTGCAGCCATGCGACGCCCGTCCTCGTTGGCTAAACTGATGATGTCAGTGCTGATGCGACCGTCCCGGATGGCAAACTTCACCCCTTTCCCGAAGATGGAGCCACCAGAAGCAAAGATTTTCTTGCTCTCGCTTTGAGGACATCCGGCACTTTTGGCTCTGTAGATCTGGCCAAAGCGCTCCAGCTTCACAAAGGCCTTCAGCTGCCTCTGAACTTCACACTGAACACCCAGCAAAGACTGCAAAACAAAGACAATACTGTTTAGTCACACAGCCCACTCAGCATCTACACACACACACACACACACACACACACACACACACACACACACACACACACACACACACACACACACACACACACACACACAGTAAAACATCTTCCATTTGTTCTCTGAGCAAGAAATGAATTTACAAAATATTACCTCTGTTGCTTGTTTGAAGATGTTCTTCTAGATATTTACCAAATATTCACTTCTGATTGCCTCACAGCTTTGTTATTACCTCTAGCCTCATCCTGCTCTGAATGGGGACTAAGCAGGAGTGTCTGCTTTAAGATGCTCCTGTTTTCTTTTTTCTTTTTAAATGAGATTCCTACTGCTTCATTTAACACTTCAAACGTTTTCAATGCTAAGCCATTCGTTTTGTATGACTGAATGAGAACGATTTAACACCTTTTATCGAAAGTGTATTAATGTGACGGAAACCACAATAAATAAAACTCACACACACACCCACATACAGTATGTATATAAATATGTCTATGTATGTGCGTATAGTCATACACATGTATATAAATAATGATGTCATTACATTCATTATCAATGGCAAACTACAAATTCTCGATGCTTTGAAGCGGTGAACCTATCACACAGTCAAGGTAGGGGCAGAGGTGTTTCTCAGCAAATGCAAATCTCTCTGATCATTTGTGACAGCCATGATATTTTGAAAAAGGGTGAAATTACTGTCTTCTGACAGCCATGCTGTGCTAAATATGAAACAGGAATCTGTTGGTAACTAGTGTATATATCTCATTCCTTAAGGGACCAAAGCTTTGTATAGATACCATTCCCTTCAGCCAAAATTAATACTTTGTCCTAATAGTACTTGACAAGAGTACTCCTCAGGAAGAAAGAGAGATGTTAAAATGAAGAAAGTGAGATGAAATGGAGGCTGGCCAACACACAGTGAGACAGTTGCCTGAGCAGATCTGAGCAGCGACAAAAAGGCCCCTTAAACACTGTGCCTTCTTGCCATCGCCAAAGATAAGAGGCTATGAGCGTCCTGAGGAGTTTTTGTCAACCAGTCACAATCAAAGTCTTCCTGACAGTTTCTTATTCCGTCTCTCTGTGCCTCCATTGGCACAGAGGCTACAGGCTGGGGGACTGGGTGGGGTTGAGGAGCGTGGAGTGGTGACCAGCATATCTGCCCACTCTTTGATGTGACACGGCATCAGATCCCGCATGAAGGAGGAAACATATGACAGGGAGGGGGCAGCTGTGCTGTCGGGCCCCTCAGGAGCGATGGCCTGGGGGGACACTTCACACCATGCCACTCCATGTTTGTTTACCGTGCCAACAGTGTGACCCGGTCAGCTGTCCCAGGGGCGCTCGGAGGAAAGGGGGCAATGTCCTCCACTTTACTGAAACAGCCTCCTGGGACACTCCCAGAGAAGCATCATTCACATAGCATGGGGTGGAATCAGCCTCCAGCACAACCCAGAATGAGAGATCAAGCCTTGTGCAGCACAAGCCTCATCTGTCTGGCCCCTCACGGCATTTTTCAATCTGGGTGCGGATTCAGCAGCATGGCGAAATTGGGGCTTAAATGAAAAGAGATAGAAAGGCAGGCGTACTTTTCTCCCATATAAAATAAAATTAAATAAAGTGCCAAGTGCACAGGATATATACCATGTGCAGTTTTAAAGCTATATTTATGCTTCAAAGAACATCACATTTAATTAGGTTGGCCTGACCATCTGCAGTGAGGATAAACATGGCATTAACCAGCTCAGAACACCATTCCTGAAGCAGGAACTCCAGATAAGAATATCATGCCTTGGCTCGTACGCGGGGTAAAGATTAATTATCTCAATCTATCCTTACATATCATTTACAGTAGGCTACATACTCCAGAGGCGCGCTGAAGGAGGAGCTCCCTCACAAACACGAGCAAAAACCTTCAAATCTAGGCTAACTTTGCTATTTAAAGCCTCCATTACAGGATTTTTAGAGATATCACAGTCCATCATGGATATTATTGAACATACACTTCAAAGGCTGGGTGTGCAGATGAAAAAAATAGCTTTCAATGATATTATTACTCCAATGGCTCTACCCCTATTTAGTGTTTCTGAGTGAAGCAAACATGAACAAGCTGAATATAGATTCATATATGACTCATTTATTTTAGCATAACAGTCTTTTTCTAAGAAACTCAATGTATACAACCTGATGTCTTGGTTTGCTGTGGTGAAAGACTTTTAAATTAAAAACATCATATGGAGGGTGATTTCCTTAGCAATTAAACTTATCATGTAGTTTTGAAAAAAAGATGTTGATAAATAATTTTTCATTTGAAAAGTGTTGATTAAATAGCGACGTCTGAGGTGACCACTGATGTAGTCAGAATTGAAACTGCATGTCTGGAAAAAAAAAAAAAGAGCGATGCATTTATTCTTTCTAATCTACGACACTATTCCATCATATCTGCTCTCAAATATTTGAAATGGAAATTGCTGGGATGTCTTTGGATTAAATTAGATATTTTTTCTGTTGCAGCTCCTTTGTAGATCGGTACCTAGGGTGAGTTCAGAGATTCTCTGAAGGAGTGTCAGGCACAAGCAGCGTGCATGAGTCAGACCCTGGGGGCTTTGACAGTAACCCTCCCAAAGCGGTCAATGCTACAAGAAGCAAGATTTCTACTATCATGGTTTTACACTTCACGCAGTGTATGGTGAGGAAATTCTGAAATTAAGGGCGCAAAATGTGAAACATTAGGTACACATTATATATAGTTTGAATTTTATTTTAAATGTTTTAAATCCTCAAGTGTTAAAAGATGAAACTCCTCTTCATAGTATTGCAGGAGTGTTTTTTTTTTTTTTTACATTGCCTCTTTCTCTGTTTAATATGCCCAGTTGGTCAGCCTGCCTATTATGGTTGGTTGGTCAGATCAGAGGTCACAGATTGAGATAACCTTGTATTGTATCATCCCAGAAGCTTTTAGGGTTACAAATTGATGAGAACAGTTTTTTTTTTTTTAAACAACAAATACCCACTGTGTTAAGGTGGCAGCTGAAGTGTCACTCAACATGAATCTGACCTCCTGATGGGTGGCATTCACTAGTCTAGCTGTAACCGAACCCAAGACAACAACAGAGGCCTGTTCAATAATTCAGGTGAGTTGGAGGTAACTTAAAAGGGCTGATAAACGTGGGAATCAGAGCATGTCTACTACTTCTCAGACCTTGGCTAACGGTGTAAGACTGAGATGAAATCAATGGCCAGTGGTGGAGGGAATGGAGAGTGAATTTCCCTAATGGCAGGACAATTACAAGAGCTGTTTAGCCTGAAACCCATTGGGTTGAGGACGAGGGGCAGAGACCTGGCTCACTGGGCCGTGTTTTTGGCCTGATAGTTGGCAGCTCCTCTGGGAGTCTGGCTACATAGAGCATGTCTATTTGCTAATGATGTTGGAGAGGAGGAGGGCAGAGGTGGAAGAAGGTGATCTGTGTTGAGGTGAAAAGTGGGATAGGTGAGAGCGACAGGTTTACCTTTGTGCTGTCCCACTCCTGTGTCTTGATCTGTGTGCTGACTAACTCGTAGGACGGCTCCATGGTCTCCGTGCTGGGCTTTCGGTAGCCGGGGATGACGTTGTAGAGCTGGAAGCCGAAGGTCACCAACCAGCTGTTCACATCTGCAGAGGGGGGAGGATCAAAACAGTGAGGTACAAACACTGTTGTTTTAACAGACAAAATCCATTTCTGGTTTTAGAGGACCCATGAAGAACAACAACACATTTGTTCAGTTCTAACAGTTGAGATTCTGCAGTCGAGTGGCTGGCTCCTTGAAATACTCCTCACTTGGTCTGAGCTCTTGATTTGTTTGTGAAAGTGGACAAGCTATAATAAACACTCAAGATGGTGTCAATGATTCATGTCCACTCCTGCAGGTGCCACACTAATGACACACAGCTGTGGCCCAGAACCGCCAAGTGACATCTGAGAGTGTCTGCTGCGCTGATAATTACATACTGTAACTTCATGTCATTTCAAAGCTGCCGAGACTTCAACACCAGATACTCTGAGGAAGCAGGTTTTTCTGCAGTAACTTTTTTTTTTTTTTTCCATAATGAGATGATAAAAAAAAAGAGGTTTAGTGACGTGTCTGGGATCAAAATCCATGACATCTTGGTTAATCTAACAGCAGCCACCAGTGCTGTGGTTGTGGTAGCAGGTGCTGCTGCCATTCCCTGTGATAAGTTGTCATTAATTCACAGAGAAGGCTACAGACATGACTGCAAGCAAAGCCTGTTAAATCTCAGCCATTTGTTTCTTGCCCCTTTCAATGTGTTTGTTATGGACAGCAGAAACATTGCTGTGACACTTGGGGGGCAAGTTTGTCACAGACTGGCACTGCCACATTGTCGCACTTGACAAAGCTTTTTTAAATAAGAATTTGTTTGAGGACAATGAAAGGACCCTGGTAATTTAGTGAAAGGAATGGAAATGTCAGCGCCATCAATCACAATCGAGGTAGACCCACTACAGTATATCTAACAGTCTGCTTAGCATTCTAATGAAAGTCAGCTCCTAATGGTGGACTGTGAAGCTGAATGCCTTTCTATTTGGCAGACGGCTAAATGGCTTTGTTGATCGGAGACCAGTGGAGGGATCGACTGCACCTACACAAAAAGTGACTATTTTTCCTCTTAGTATTGTCTACAGGTAAATGAATGAAGGATATCAGCTAAAATTGTCTTATTTTACAGCCAACATGAGCTTTATTGAGCAAATAGGATTCAGAATGAATACAGAGAATTATATCTTCCAGTTGTGAATGAGATCTGGCCGAGGCTATTTGGTTTAACCACAGAGAATTCAGTGAATATCCTTAACAATGCTGTTTAACTTCCAGCCAGAGAGGTTGATACAACTGGCCCTGGCTAAGGTTTCTATTGTGCTCTCCTTCTCCACTGGGGTGCTTTCACTGCCATTTACCCCCTCCCTACCACAAAGCAACACAGAACGATGTGATATTTCTGGGAAGGAACCTGAGTGTTCAGCAACAGAGGGGGCTTTGCCGTACAGCATTGTTCCCTTTGAGCACTTTCAAAACGATAGCCACTGAGCACACGCACAAGCACATATGTATGCATGCCTGCAACATGCATGCACATGCGCGCGCACACACACACACACACACACACACACACACACACACACACACACACACACACACACACACATAATAGAGTAGAAAAACAAGCTCAACATCCCAGTGAGGAAGCTCTTAAAAACCTCTCTAGCACACTGCATTTCAATTTAATTTTGGCAGAGTCTGTTCTTCCATTTGTGGCTTGTTGTTTAGAATAAGAACACATCAAATTCGACATAAAAAGCTGAAATAAGCATAGTTTGCTGAACTGCAAGCAATAGCAGCTTCACATGCCCCCCCCCCCAAGCATGTAATTTTAGCAGCATAAAAAAATGATATGCATTATTGATTGCTCTAGTGAGACTCACTTAACATCTGTCGACTGCTATTTATATACATACATTTACTTACCCGTAAACAGTTAAAATAATTGTATTATTTCAGGGCTGCATCCAGCTTTCTTTGATTTATAGTTGTGACGAACACATCACTGAAAATGTTGCCTGGGTATCACACAGACACTGCCTAAACACTTGAAATGTAGCCTTGACAAGTTTGCAGCTTGCTGCTTTGCAGAGGCTGGCAGCTGTGGTTTGAGAGATTTCTATGAATGTTTTGATACTTGCTAAGACATTTATTTTTTCCCCCCCATGACTCTGGGTTGCCACTGGAATCCAGTGTAACTACAAGCTCTGCAAAAGAGGTGGATTTAACTGGAGTAAAAAAAAAAAAAATAAAAAAATCTCATCACTGTGAAACATGATGTGAACTTACCAGTCATGTAGCACTTTATCTCCTCATTGTTGCTGAGAGGATTGTTATTCTTGAACATGTACAAGTTGAATGGCACAATGTGGTTGCTGTTGAGACGTTTCCAGATGTCATGGTCAGGTGTTGTCCAGCGGCCGGCGAGGACATCATAGTCTCGTCTACCCATGTGTACCAGTCTACTGAGCGGCTCATACAGGCCTCCCTGGTAGCCAATTATGAGCTGGAAGCTGGGGTTAGTGTCGAGATAAACCTCTCCAAAGGCTGTATGGAGGACCTGCTTGATCATGAGGCCCGAGCCGCTGAACACAGCCAGAGGGGTTCCTATGTTATCACAGGCCACATAAAACTCATCCCCGCTACTTAGCTCCATGGCAAACAGGTGTCCCTGCAGGTCATAGTACAGCGATGTGATCTCGGAGCTGGAGTGGTTGTACATATGAGTGACCCGAGTGGGGCTGGATAAATCAGCATAGAAGAACTGCAGGTGGTGGCCCATGCTGCTTCTGCTCGACACCCTCCTGCCCAAGCCATCGTAACGGTACTTGATGCTCCACCCGCTCACTTTGTTGTACACCTTGACCAGCAGGCTGGCTGAGTTGTACTCAAAGTATTCGTTCCCTCGCTGCTTTAGGAAACCGTCCTCATCCATCCTGTACTGGACATCTCCCAAGCGAGTTATGCGGTCTCTGATATCATAGCGCAGTGGCGTGAGGCGTGCACTGTTGCCAGGGCTGAGGAGGTGCAAGTTGCCATTCAGGTCATAACTGTACCTCCACAGAGGCTTGTCATTGATGGAGACTACCTGGAGTTGACCGTCTGCGTCGTACTCATATGTGTACCGCGTGGTGTTGGCATAAGGCCCGACTTTTAGCTCCTTCGCCACCACTCGCCCCATGTTGTCATATTGCACCATCATCCAGTACATGAGGGAGCGAAAGATCTCATATTGTACCTCCTTCACCCGGCCATAAGCATCGAAGTGCTTGGTGTGGGTCATCACCGCTGTGGTGATAATTTGATTTATGTCGTAATAGATCACTCCAAATTTGCCAAACTGCTCTGTTTTACCGGACACGTCATCATAGCGATACAAGTCAATTGGCAGTGGGGTTTCATTGATGACAGCCTGCATGCTAGTGACACGGAAACTGTTGTCGTAGACGTAGTCGAATCTGGCGTTGACCATGCCCTCTTCACTGAATCTGAAAATCTGCCTGTCAATCAGTGGGCCGATCTGACGGTAACGGATGGTGCAGGTGAAGCCCTCACTCTGCAGGTTGACCGTTTTCAGCATGCCCGCCACCTCGTCATAGGAGAAACCGATGCGCGTGGTGTCATAGAGGATTTCTAGCAGCTTGGAAAGCTTGCCATATTTGTAGATGACCCTGCGCCCTGTGCCCAGGTAGGTGGTCTGCAGTAACTGATCGTCCTCACTGTAGTCCTGGAGCACTGAGGCGTTACCTTCGGGGGGCCGGTAGGTGTTTCTGTAGTAGCCAATGGAGCGGGAGGTCTCTAGGGTCTGCCGTGCCACGTTGGGCATGGTCACAGAGGAGAGGCGGTCATTTTTGTCAAATTCAAAGATATACTGCCTCTGGCTGTACAGCAGCAGAACCATGGACTGTAAAGAGAAGAGGAAACAAATACTCTTTGAGTCATTTCAATGCAGTGTAAGATTCTTTGATAAATTATCTGATCTCTAAACAAACAGTATCACAAAATACAAAACATGATTAGAACTAAAATAGGATATGATTTAAAAATGAATTATCATTAATTATGTGTGGTGCTGGTATTTACAATTACATAAACATTTAAAAATAGAAAAGTATATATTCTATAATATAAATGATATAAAACAAAAAAATTATTGATTGGTCAATTAATCCTTTGGTGTTGTTTCCTAAACACTGTGCAGTCTCACTAAGTGTAGGTTGTGAATGTATGAGACACTCGGCTGGTATACCACAAAAGGATGAGCCAAATGTCAAAAGCAATAACACATTATTCATGCAAGTCTGAGTCAGACCAAATCTAATTTCCATCTTGAAAGTGGAGTATTCCTCTGACATTAAGATTTCCTTAAGAGATGATTTCACAAACATGCTGCTTCTTGTTTCTTATTTGTGGGATCTTTTGATTCAAACAGTGTAAGAGACATGAATTTTTCACAACTCTGCAAATGAAAAAATTTCTATTTGCGCCCGTCTTGGACCAATAAATGATGTGTTTAAATCATTTCCAAGGCTGTCACAACGCGGCGGCCGGTATCTCAGCACTTATAGGTTGCTAAAAAAACTGACTATAGACTATTAACAAGCTGCCATTTTCATATTACATGTCTAAGGTGGAGAATCACAGCTCTTCACCTTTCCCCCCAACAATCTTACCTTCAATTAGTGAGCAGAAAGTGACATTTCACTCTGTTCCTCTCATCAGAGCTATTTCAGGTTGAACTTTGCTGTCAGACTATGGTAACAGAGTATAACGTCTGTGGTGCACCAGACAGGTTTTAATTACATTTCTGCTGATATCTGTGCTAGAGCCTGATAATGCAGCACAAACACTGCTGGGGTATTACAAGTCAACTTTTAACTCCAGTTTAAAGACTCTTGTCAAGGGTCTTACACAAACACACCTCCACAATTTATCTGTTCAACATGTCCCTGCCATTTTATATTCCATTTTGTATCTTTAAACCATTTAATCATTATTATAGCAACAGTTCGTACCTTCTCAAGGTATGTGTAGCTCCAAGATTTACCATCAGCAAATATCTGGGAGGTGATTCTGCCATTCTGGTCATACTCCATGCGTACGGACATGGTGCCTCTTTGGATACCTGCCACATGGCCCCCAGAGGAGTAGGTGACATTGACTCCATTCAGACGACTGCTTGGCGCCCACAGAGTGGGTCGTCCAGCGTGGTCGTAGTGGATCCGTAACGTAAACTTCCTGTGGTCATCGTAGACTTTTTCTGTTCTGGTGATTCGATCAAAGTCCAATGACAGCAAGTTCCTGTTATGCACCTACAGGAGAGGAGGCAGGGAGTTAGAAACATTTAATTTGACCACAGCAGGTCCACCGAGAGGGAATAAACATGTTTGGACGCTTGAAATGACTGAGAGGAATCGGTGCATTGCTCTTCCGAGGTGGGACCTTAGGAGGAGAGCTTTAATCACAAAGTGATTATACAGCAGAGGAGCTGTATCTCAGGGCTGCAGGAGCCATTGAAGTGATGAAATTATAAGAATTACCATATTTCTTTGTTTGTGTAAAAATTCAGCAGAGTCTTAGAGGGAGTATGCCTATTCATGCATGAAACATTAGAGCCACATTGATCATTAAATTCATTTTCATTGCTTACTGAAAAGAATTACCAGGCGCAGATGACTCATTTTATTTAGCCATTTCCGTAAATTGGAAAAGAGGAGAAAAAAATCAATTCTTCTCCTTTGTTACTCAGAACATTGTTTAAATGACACTTCACATTGCTTGCCTCTTTTGAATGTATGAGACTGCACACAGTGACCCTTGGCTTCACTGTGACCACAGCAGAATGACACTGCTCTGAACAGTATAATTTTCACGGCCCTGTCCAGGTCAGCACAGAGACCAACCCTCTGCCTTGCTTTACTTAGGAGACAGCTCCTGTTTCTCAGTCAGCAGAAGCCAGAGAAGAAAAATAAATCAAATCAAGAGGAGAAAAGGACCTTAGGTTGCAGGTCAGAGAAAATCTCCATACAAAGCATTACTTTTAACACCATCTGGTAGATTTAGGAAAATCTGGTCTCTTAAAACTACCCCTCTGATTCTGTATTATATTATCATGTTCATGTTTCTCTTCAGGTGTGCCACTGTTTGGATTGGTAAAAATACTTGGCAAGGCTTAAAAACATCTTAAAGCTGCCTCTGGCTCCCTTCCAGACACATGCCACAGAGCAGGTCACAGGGGGCCTGCTGGGAAGCCACACTTTTTCAATTTCACATTGAGGAAAGCATGCTTAGGTCTCTCATCTGTGAAGGCACAATTACACCAGAGGCAATTAAGGTCACTGATACCTAATTGAGAGGATTACTTTACACTAAAAGCAACAGATTCGAGAGGAGAACAATTCCATGATGGTTTGGAGCAGCACAAGCAATCTGAGCCCCAAGACTGGTGTGGGGGGTGGGGTGGGGTGGGGTGGGCTGGCTCCTCCAGTGGATCCAGATGGATCTAGGAATAAGAATAGGCGGCCAACACTCGGTATCCTCTGTTTTACCTTCACTTACAGTAATAACAAGTGTCAGACTGTACAGACAAAAGTGAAATTACTGCACTTTTTTAGACAGTCATGTCTTAAACTATCAAGATTCTTAAATATAAGTGACTGGATATCAAAGACTAAGACCCCTTCCTGCTCTGGCATTTCCTCAAGCACTGGACAGTGTGTCAGACTCTTTCATAGGCAGCACAGGCCTGCCGCCTGTCCAAAAAGATTGTGTGGAGATTGCTTCCAAAAGAAAATAAGGTGTAAGAGAGAGAGAAAGCTCGTCATGCCGGGATCTGGTTCGCCAAAGACTCAACAGGGTGGAAAAAAACTCTTACAGCACAGTTCCAAAGATCCCATGAGAATGGAAACCCACTCAAGAGGAATTATTTTAAATTGGACATCGCCTCTAAAAGGAATTTCTCAAAGAAAGTAGACATGTTGAAAAAGAAAAGAGACTATTGCGGTACATTAGATCAACACAGTTACTTTTTAGACTGTCGTCAACATAAAATATTACAGCAACATCTGATCTCTCAATCAGTATCAATGACTTTTGTGTCAAGTGACAATCTCAGTCTGTCATTTCGTGAGTGAAAACAACTTTCATCAGTTCCCATGATTAATTCAACAACTACTGTTTTCTCCAATAACATCAGTTATATGTTTATTCTCACATGAATCTCTCAGTGCAATCAAAGAAAAGAAATCCTTTCGTTTTATTTGTTCCTGACGCATAGCACTTTCAAACAAAAAGCCCAACATTATAAAACACTATGATTATCCTAAAATGCTAGAACAGCGATATCAGCTTTGTCTGGTTGGCTGAAGATTCTTGTTACTGTACATCTACAAAACTACTCCAAGGACGGCTTGTTTCAATGGAAAGAAACAGAGTTGTTGTGACTCAGCAACATAAATCACCAACATTGTGGGTGGCAGGGAGGGGCAAGCCGGAGTAGCACATGTCACCGTGAAAGGGGCAAACTGAGGACCGCCAGTAGCCCGTTTACCCTTAGGACATGAAAAGCAGAACACAACGTGCACATGTAGATCCATAATATGACAAAGTTTACAGTCAGAACAAACTCGAACACAGACAGCAACAAAGCAAAAATACTTTTCTCTTTAATCTCATTCTTAGCAGAACAAGGATCTGTGAAGTCAGAGACACATGCATCCCTCTGTTCTGGATTTGAGACCCCCCACCCCACCCCTACCCCTTGTGCACTGCCACACTCACCCAGCCACCCACGTAATATCACTTGACATGCCACTCAAGGTCGCTCAATGATTCCAGCTCTGTTCATCCCCTCTGTTCTTGCCATTAGGCTGCTCCCATTTCCTATCTCACCCCTGGGGCCATTGTCTGTAACATACATTAGAAGCTTTCACTTCCAAAGGGACGGCAGGGGCCATTAAATGAACAGCCAATGACAGACAAAGTGGCACCTCCCCATTAGCTGTGTCACCTCCCTGAGAATGTGGAAGACAACTTAACCAAAAGATGTTATTTGCCTTATACAACCAAGAAAACCAATACAAGCCAATCAATCAGGATACATTTTTTACTGGTGCTCCATGTGTCCAATAGTTATTTTCAGTGGGTCATTCTAGATGCTTTTATGGTCAAACATTGGTTGCTAATCCCATTATGAAAAGAGACCTGTTGATATACTGTGTGCAACTGTGTAGACCACTGAGGCCATTTACCCAGTCACATATTTCTCCGAATTTTAACTGCAACAATTTCACAGACTTCTCTTATCAAAGTAGAAGAAGTACACACAAGACTGAGTCAAATTTATTCAGTCTGCATAAGTCACATTCAGACCAAAAGCAGCCTTGTATTAAAAGTCCCATATTCTGCACTTTTCCTGTGTTTTATTTGAAGCATTGATCCATACGAAGATATATGTGTGGTTTTAAGTGCCAAAAACCATCTCTATGTAGTTTTACATCTCCTCTCTCAGGCTTCTCTCTGGAGCTCTAGCAACAAAAGTTCGGCAAGCCAATCAGAAGAGAGGAGTTTTTTCTGAGCAGAGAAACAGAATCCTGCAAGGCTGGATGGTGGGTTATGATGGGCCAAGCTTGGGGCATGGCTAAGAGTGGTGACTGCTTCGTTGTGACGTCGCAAAGTTACAGAAGTCCTGACGGCTCGTTTTAAGGCTCAGTTTGTGAATACAGGCTGTGTGCATTTCTCTGTGGACAGAACACTTTGACACTTTCACAGTATTAATATAGAACCTAGACCTGCTTTATAATCAAAAAAGACATATGGGACCTTTTAAAAATACAAGGGGCTGCAATGGTGTGGGGATGCTAGGTGAAAAGATCTCATATGATACAGGGAGTTTAGTTTGAGTAACACCTCTGTGAGTCTGAAGGACAACTAAATCCCAAAACATTGCACAGGAATTCATAGCTATGAGGCAAGACTTTTCATCTTTGCAAAGTTATTACAGTGCCCATATATTTCTGGTCTGTGTCAATGATTGCAAGATAAACGATAGCATTACACCATTCATGTTACAAGGTATTCCGCGAGGAACGTGTTCATGTGAGTTAGTGTCCAGCAAAGTGCATTGTAGGATGATATTGCATTGCATTGCATTGCGTTGCAGTCATGTTCAGGAGGTAGCTGGAATTCAATGCCACTTTGAGCGAGATAGAAATTTTCCTTTTCACTCGCATCCATTCTTAAGCCGTCACCTTGCGATCCTTTTAAAGTGTGTACAAGCACAAGCCACTTTTAGCGAGGCGGCATGCTTACCCTTAATCTGCGTCCATAAACAGTGACCTGGCCACGAGCCTGCTCCTTCCTCTGCCTCCACTCCACCAGGTTAAGGCCATTATCGATGGCCAGGGTCACGTTCCTCTTGCTGACTGTGGGGTTGACTGTGCCGGCCAGCAGGTGGGGCTCGGTGTGCAGGGATACCTCCATACCATTGGCCAACACCAGCCGCAGCGAACCGTCAAGACCAATGAAATAGCTGTTGCGAACTTGATCTGAGGATGCAGAGTGAGCATAGGGGAAAACGATTATGATTAGGATTAGGAGGAAAAAAACAATCAGAGCTTCTTGTAGCTGATGTAAGAAGACTAAATCTAATATTCATCTCAGTGAGACACAAACCTAATGACCTAAAATGGCTGCTCAGCAAAAAGAAAGCCTTTAACAGCAGTATTTAACTGAACCTCTGCAATAATGTTGGGTCTGTGACAACAAAGATCAATAGAGAGAGGTTTCACAGCGCCAGTAAAGTAAAGTTTTACAGCTGTTGCAGCAGCCTGGAGGATATGGAGGAATGAAAACTATCAAAGATTCTAGCTTGCCTGTGGCCACAGAGAAGGCAGGCAACACTAATGCACGCACATCCACACATTTATACATACGTGCGCACACACACACACACACACACATAAAATCACAAGGGATAAATCTGAGTCTGCACTAGTCCCTAGGTGACGACAGCCTGTGTTCTTGCTCCAGACCAGTGACTAATGTTTCCACTGAGCATCTCATGTACATTCATCAGAGAATGCCTCCTCCTTGCCTCCTGTCACTAGACTGACAGGGACCAGGATGAATATTATTCTCATTAAGAACAAAGGAAAATTAATGGCTTGTCAAACACTACATTAATTAGTTGACTTCATTTTACAGAAAAACAAAAAACAAAAAAAAAAAACATACACTTTAATTTCCTTGTGTTGACATGTCCGGTTAAAGTGGCTGTGACGATTTTGCACAGAGAACAACAATAAGCATCATGTGATGAGATGGAGTTTTGCATGTTCTTCTTTTGCGCAGAGCGCCACAGGATATGTTGTGTTGCTGAGACAAGAGAAATGGGAAGAGGAGGCAGGGCTGACCTTGCACTGGCCCTTACCTCTCTCCATCATACAGACACTTCAGGAGATGACCAAAGGGCCTCTGGGGCAAACCCTACCTATAGGAGGCCTCCGAGACCAGATGAAGTTGGAAATATTGCTGAGCTGGGAGGTTCATGCTAATGCATGCATACGGGTGGGATCTGCCCTACACAAACATTTAAGAGGGCTCATTTAAGGCTCATCATTTTCAGTTATTAGACACAAATAAGATCTATTGAGTAAGTTAGCAACTACTCTACATAGTGGCTAATATTTACTGTACCAAGAGGCTAAGTGTTATTTTTATTCAACTCCCTACTATACATAGGATATTTAAGTTTGACAATCGTATGTTTGATACTTTTATATTGACATATTTTACCACTTGAGGAGTCTATAACCAATTGGTGTTGAAACTACAATTTTGAAGACAATTACACTGAAGCTTCCTTCAATCTGTTTGCAATCTGACAGCCTTGAGGTGTGTTGAAGCTCGCCAAGAAGAGGACAAACACAGAACCATATGACCAGAAAAGAATCCTGAAGGCCGTGCATTCATGTGTTATGTGATCACCCAGTTGCAAGCTTACAAAGCAGACAGCGGTGAATTAATTAACAGCAGAGTTCCTGGCGCCGCTCTCCTCACAAGCAGATGTCTAAGACAAGGTCACAATACGGAGGTGACCAGTCCTTTGTGCAACAGTGAGAAACCAGAGATCGCCATCGTCTGTTTTAGACACAGTTTTTAGTAAGTCAAGCCAAAGGGTGGAGGACACGCTCAAATTTAAATCAAATGTTAGCAGGTGAAAGGATGTGGGTGAGACAGTCTTTTAAAAACTGAATTAGGTCCAGAAAGTTCAAAGCTATCAACAGGCGATCAATGAAGCAGTTGGTCAGGCACAAAACGGGAAATCAGAATGTCTAAATGTGTCAGACTAAGCCACAATATCACTCCTCCCTCTGCCTGCACCTCTCACTGAATTTCCTAAACCTGGAGGATCTTGTAGGGGCCACCAGCACTGTGTTTTATGACTTGTTTTTATGACAGAAAATCAATTCCATTTCCATTCTGGTAAATGGGAGTTGCACTACACATTTTTAATAAAAAACAGAGGAGCAACAAATATTACTGTGAGTAAGCTCTGTAACTGATAGGTCGTGAGGCATTACATCTTCATTTAAGGTTAGTTCACTCAAATAATGAAAAAAAAAAAAAAAAATTAAAAAATCTCAAACAACAACTCGGTATAGCCATGCAGGTAGTTTTGGTTTTATTTACCCAGGTTTTGAGACATCTGTGTCCAGCGTCTGCCTGAAAAATTTAATTTGGAAAAGTCAACAGCTATGTAACAGTCCAGAAACAATGTCCTGGTAATTCTGGATGATCCAGGCTTCACTATCACTTCACTAACAGCTTTTATTGGAACTACCTGCTGAATAGTTCCAGTTCAAACTGTTGGTTAGCCCAGATGGCGGCAGCCCACAATACTCCTTAAGGCTAAGCCCAACCAGACTTTGCCTCCTGTTCCAGGCATCCCAAAGTAACAGTCCACAGAGGTTTCCGAATCGCTTACTGTCTAGTCCCTTATCTAACACTAGTTGTCCTGAGACATCCTACACAGAGCTATTGATCCTTTACAACACAGCTTTCTAGGATCAGAGGGACACACAAACCTCTCTGCCACGACACGGTGGGGATTCTAATCTTGTTTAACTTTCACTTGTGTGTGAAGTGTGCAAAGGTATCTTTTTCATGCTATACACAGTAACTGATCATACCTTAATAGATAAATACCAGAATAAAAAGGTTTTGTTGTTGAAGCAAAGGACAAGCTTCTCTGTCATCTGTCAGATCCGGATCATTATCTGGATCTGCACCAAACTGCACAAACTAATAGATGTCAACATCATAAATATGTCTGGTTTTTTTTACATCAAGATCCATACATTATTTCCTGAGAAATTGACAAAAATGTTGAAAAATGCTTCATCTCACAATGTTAAGGAGAGTGATAAAAAATAAATAAATAAATAAATAAATAAAAAAAACCCTTTAACTGAATCTGCACTAAAATTTTATGAGTTCTTTCCCCAGCCCGTATTCCATCCCTCCACCAAGTTTGGTGCAAATCGGTTCACTACTTTCTGCATAATCCGGCTGACAAACAAACAAGCAGACACCGGTGAAAACATAACCTCCTTGGCTGAGGTAAAAATCCCCAGCTCCACTTATGAGCTGCAGTAAAAGACACTCACCCTGCATGAGTGTGTAGAAGGTGCCAGAGGCTGACAGGTTGGTGGTGACGGTGATATCCTCTTTGTTGGAGCCCTCTGTCTGGATGCGGACTGAGCTGTCGGCGTCTGTACGGTAGCTGCTCACTCGGCCCGTGGGGTAAGTGATGTTAGTCAGACGCCCGTAGCTGTCATACCTACAATGAAATACAATGATGTGAGCCAAAGAAGGCAAAAGGGGGGGCATGTCATCTGAAAGTGTGTATAAAGAGTAACTATAGCAGAATTATAAACAGTGCTGTGGCATGAAAAGAAATTACTGAGTGTTGGTGTGTCAATTCATAAGGAAGCAATCATAATCATGAATGCAGGTCAGGTACGCATAAATTCATGTAGGTACATAAATGTGACTAATGAGCTGCTCTGTCATCTCAGATTTACGGTGATTATGAGTTGCTATCTAGGATAAACTGATCCAGTAGTAATCACAGTAGGAATTAGGAGTTTTTTTTTTTGTGGAGTGTGATATTTCCCTCTTGGTGTCACAAATTGTGGAAATGTGTCAACACTGGCAGTAAACACAGCAACAAATCCATCCATATTTCCAGCCCGAGGTAATAAAACTCAAAACTATCTGCTTTAATCACTGAAGCGCAATCAGCGCAACTTCTAAAAAGTGTGCGATGCCTGCCTCGGTTCACTTTTCATGAATAGTTTGGATACTTTAATATCAGTGCTCCTCAGTTTGTGAGTAACTTTCAAAGGAGTGGAGCATGCAATAGAAAAAAAACACACACTAAAAAAAAACACAACAACTGACAAAGAAAAACTCCCACGGCCAAGACGAGAAAGCATACACCTTTTCAAATTTGGAAAACTGCTTATTAGCTTAAAAGATTAGTGATATCACCTAATCTCATTATACAGTCTATGAAATTTGAGCAGTGAGGTGCGACTCCTTCAAGAGATGCAGCACCCCCCTAGCCTACAAATCAGTCAGTTCATCACACACAGGAACATGAGTGGCCAGATTGTTTCATTTCGCTCAGAGAGCACATCAGCATAGAACAATTTGAAATCTTTCAGATTGCCAGTGTTCCAGAATGGGACTGAGTGAACGGTACATTACTTAGAATGAGGACTTTTATCTGCGCACTGAATACAGATTGCAAAGCCCTCTTCGATGTTGCTGCCTGCCATAATAAAGCCTCTAATAAATGAGATGGCGGGTGCTGGTTTACGGATATTTCCTCAGCGTTGCCATCTCAAATATCCAATATGGAAAGGAAGAGTGAGAGAGGAATCATCTCCCAGAGATAAATGTTATCTGATCTCAGCTGTAGGGGCTGAGATTCATGGATGCGTTTCAACCCAGGTCCTCCACTTCAGGAAATACTAACTAGCAGAGTAATTTATATCTGAAGCGCTTGATTTCTTTTGATACTGCTTATATTTTATCAGTGAGTCATTCTCCCTGTGTTCATCATGCAATCAAAGTTTTTGCAGTGAAAGCACTACAACTGTTCAGTTCATTTGACGAGAGAGTTCCTGTCCCTGTTTGCCTTCACCTCTGCACAAAAGAGTCCACAAGACAGAAATCTCATTCTAGAGCAATGCTGCATGCCCCAGCTTGATCACTGACCCAAACCCTCTCTGTCTCAATTAGGGCCTTGAGCTACAGCCATTCCTCGGGCTTCACCGCTGAGCTCTAATGGCTCTGGCCTGCTTCAACTCAGCTGCCTATTAGCTTGCTTTCTCTGGACAAGAGGGGCATGCGGGGGGCAGGCTTCTCAGCAGAAGGAGAGGACTGCTTTCCCCCTGGATGGTCACAAGTCCATTCAGATCGCATCACCTCTGTGTCACATGCTAGCTCTATGACCTTTCACGCTGGGGCCAAACAATGGGCCGAACACTTCGTATCAGCCCCCTCCAGCATACCTAACCTCTGTTTTATTCAGTTATTCTCATATTTTCACTTCCTCTTGCTGCATGTGAATTTCAGGACACATATGACTGATGACTGTGGAGAAAATAACATAAAGGCAACAGCTATGTGACTGCGTCAACTTCATTAACTGTTGTTTTACATGATTTAGCTGTTATTATTGATGTACTTAATCAACTAAAGATCATTTGCTTGAACCCGGGAGCTAAAGCACATTTGTTACTAAATAGAAGCATTACTGCCCTGTTAATTGGAGGCTACGAGAACAATTAGGTATCCTTCAGATGAACTGATAGATTTACAGTAACCCTTAAGTATAAGCACTTATCCTTACAACAAAAACATTAGGAGGTCAACAGAGCATCTGCGCATACAGTAAATGTCAGAGCAGATGAGGTCGCCAAGTAAAGAAAGACAGTGTAGCAGATGTCCTTTGTGTTGTGTTTTGTCCTGTGTGTTGTGTTGTTGTTTCTGCATTTATCCTAAATTAATTTGGATCTGCTGGCTACAGGACTTAAGTGTACAGTAATTAATATGGATAAAATGTTTAGCAGTGCACTTTGTTGAGCAGAGATAAATGGAGGTTCCTTTTCGAATCTGATGATGGCAAATTATGGTTTTGACCCTCAGGTGGTGGAGTGACCTTCAAAGCTAATTATTCAAGAAAAAAAAAAACAACCACTCTATTGGTCTAAATGAAACATGGATGCTTGTAGGAACATATGAGCTCATTTTTTTCTGAAAGTGAAATTGGATCATTCTAATAATAATGATAAAGATGATGATACATTTTCTTCATTTTATGCATAACATATTTCTTATATAATAGCAAATTATATTATTATAACTATATTAATACCTTACATAATACCTAATTATGTTATAAAAAAGGATAGAGTATTTTGCACTCTCCTTTTAAAAAGGAAATTAACAGGTGATGCCTCCATATCCTACTTTTACATTTCTTTTTTGTTGTGTTGCTGGTATTTAACAATGTCATCTTATTTTGCCTCAATAAATGCAGATACTGTCTGTACTAGAGGCTTAAACACTATGTTGACACTTTTATCCAAAGCGCTTTACAATTTGCATCTTGTTCACTCACACACCGATGGCAGTGAGCTTTTGGGAGCAATTTGGGGTTCAGTGTCTTCCCCAAGGACACTTTGACACGTGGACAGGAGGAACTGTAGATTGCACCACCAACCCTGTGATTAGTGGAATACCTGCTATCCCTGCTTAGCCAAAGCTAAACAATGATACAATTCTAGAATAATAAGTGTACACACCACCGTATCCCTGTTTTCCTATTTCTAACTCTGTGATTAAATGATACATGTGTACTTCAAACATCCTGAAAATGCTTATCTTCTTGAACTTGTCTTCCGCGTTATAGTATCGGTGAGATGTGTGAGAAATTTTGGAACATCTTGAACATCCATTGTTTGCGTTTCATCTCACAAAGGTAGCTGCTCGTGTCACTGGTGCTATACTATCTCTCTCTTTTCTTTACATAATACGTAAGAATATTCTCAGACCTGATAAGAACAGCAGCCATTTTACAGAAAGTCAAAGAGAAATAATTCAGAATTCAAACCACCCACTGGATTTGTTTAAGCCGTAGGCAATTCACTCTACCTTGAGAAATGCCTATGCATGGCTGCATTAGTGCCATTTTCACTGCATCGTTTTTTCAGTACAACCGTCTCAGATGACAACCAAATCAAACACAGGTGATAAATGTCTACTCAGATTAAACACAGCGTCTGATTATGTGTCAGAGTGTTATATTCCTCCAGCGAGGTGTAACAGATGTCTGACCAGCCAATCTGCTTAATCACACTTTTTGGATTGACATTCAGTTAGCACAGTATCCCTTGGTACAGTATATTAAACTGAGGGACAGATTGCACCATTGAAGTCACAAGAACATGAAATCCTGAGCTCAAATGCTGCAGCATGTGGGAGTGTTTTCAACTATTCCCTCACAATGTGCGGTTTGCCTCAATCAATTACTACCTCTGGCTAATCTATTATGCTTGTACTGCCTGGTGTCGCTGCAGGCCTCCTGGTAAAATGTGCCTGCCAGCAGATATATGTTGCTCCTGTACCTTACGTCTCTAAACAAGCGATGGTCTGCAGTCTGTCACTGAAAGCAAGGGTGCAGATGAGTAACATATCGTGCAGTAATCCTATTTGGTATGATAACAGCAAATAGGATTACACCCATACTTCCACAGGTCTTGTATTCTGAGTGACATAGACATCCAGGCATAAGAAGGCAGTTCATGTGCCAATAAACTCAGATGTCAAAGAACTCTTCAAGTCTAAACATTCACTCACTAAAGCATCTTAGCATTTAGTGCTACCACAGATACAGTGCTCCCAGTTCAGATAAGCCCAGGAATGACTTTGTACAAACTTTATTTTGGATTTAAGAGATTTAACAGATCTATTTAGTTGCTCTCTGAGGTAAAGCCCTAATCTATAATCAGCTCAACAAGGATCCAGACTCTGATTATAGGGATTATAAAGGTGTTTTGCAAATGTTTCTTTAAATTACTTACTCAAAGAAGGTTGTCCATCCATTTTCATTCGTCTTAGTTGCAAGAAGTCCTGAGCTTCCATGATAGGTCATTACAGCGAGTTCTTGACCCTGGGCAGCGACAGTTTTAAGGGCATTGTTGGTGCCAATGGTGAACCAGAAGGTCTGTCCATCGGGGACCATAAGCCACAGAGGCATTCCTGTCGTGTCTCGTCGGATGATCACTGTGTTCTTGTTCTTATCAGTAATGCTGCTCAGATCCCCTGCTCCTGTGTAGGTCAGATTGTAGAGGTGGTCTCCTGTAGTCAGGCTTTGCGTGAAAATGTGGCTGCCATTGGAGTCAAACAGATAGAGTTCATCGTTAATGGGAGAGGACACCTCATACATGCTAAGGGGATTCAGATAGGGCTTGTTTTTTCGCACATAACGGATACGAATGTTGCCCAGATCTGCAATGTAAAGCTCTCCATCTGGACACACTGCCAGGGAGGAGGGTGCATTGAGCTTAGCATCCTTGGCATAGCCTTCATCTCCAGAGTAACAATCACAGTTAGCTTCATTCTTACAGTCACAGCCGCTCGGTGCCCCTGCAACCAGGGAAATCTCTCCATTGGTGGACACCTGTCGCACTCTGTTTATTTTCTTTTCATCTGACTCTGCAATGTACAGAATGCCATTGTGGGACACAGCCAGGGCGTTGGCTGACTCCAGGGTGGCGTGGATGGCCACCTTACTCATGAGGAAATGATCGATCCCAGGCACTTGGCAGTGCATGGGTCGGCCTGCTACAATACGGACTTGATGGTTTTCTGAGATCTGGAGTACCACGTTGTTGTCCAAGACATATAGGGAGTTGTCCATGGGACTCACTGCCAGGTCTGTGGGCCACTCAAGACGTACCTAAGAGGGAAAAACACACCAAAAATATCAGCTTCAGGTCACAAGACAGACCATGCTCTTATTGATCCACACATTTTTCACTTTATCAGAGGGAAACAGTCCCTCAAAGGAAGAATCATTGAAAACTGCTCACAAAAAAGATAGGCTGCTGTGAAAAAGGTAGGCTATCTTATAGTGTACGTTTGGAGCAAAAACATTTTTTGAAACGATTTATTATCTGATAAGGAGGAAAATAACAGCTGGCGTGCTGTTAAAGGGGGAAACACAAAAACATGAAATTTGAGATCAAAGATGATACGAGTAGCGGTGAGGAAGGACAGAACGAGGGAAGATCATTCAAATGATCAGATTAACTGAAAAAGCATTGCAACTCCAATTGATCATGAGAACACTGGACACCTAAGGACTGGGCTTCTGCATCATTCACCTCTACTGAGCCAGTGTTTTTCCTTGCTTTAGGTTATTAATTTTCTAGTGACAAGAGATTGCATGAGTCCTTGAAAAGAAACTGGAGCACACTTACCAAATGAAAGTGTAGCCTGCCTCTGGCCTCCCAAATTATGACTTATTGTTCTGCTAACAATGTATCAGGCTTTTAACAAATTGGAATGATTGGATTCATCCAATTTACTGGTCTCCCTCTCACTTATGATCCCAGGGGGATCTTTAGGAACATAATATGAAGTGCCATATTTCAATAGATGCCTTGGAGCACCAACAAAGGAGGCTGATTAAAACCTGGACTAACATACATAGACAGGTTCAGATTTTAGGCAACTTATTAGATGAGAGTTGTTTTGAATACTTCGTCCTACATCTAGGAAATGCAAAGGTGAATGAATTTATGTAGCTTGTTACAATGGTTGACTAATTTGTCATAATGACCTGGAAAGGCAAATTACACAAACCTCTTCACTAGAACTGACAAGAAATCTCCTGAGCAACAGGACATGTGGACTTTAACATTAAATAACCTTGACCAGCACATCATACTCCTTAATTATGTGTTTTGGAAACAAAATGTACACTTCAGGCAAACCAAGTGAATGGACAGCTAAAAGATATGTAACATATCGAGTGTATTGAGTGAGTATGCATTACAAAACGCGGATAACATTGATATTTAGCCACAAAGTTGGCGTCTGCCTATAAATACACAAACACTGTTCAATAAAAACGCAGGTTTCTGACTTGTGAATTCAAAAACTTGAGGGTTAAAATCAGGGAAATGGTTTCTGCGGCTTAAAGTGGAAAAAAAGCCATGGTTGACTCATCACATTTAACTTCATTTGACATGCTACTCTGCACCACAAAGGACAAAACATGGGGGTCCTGACACACAAAAAACGACACACGATAGAGCACAGAGTAGCAGGTTGCTAACAGCTAACATCCAGCCATGTTGGGCCTTTTAATTTACCTGCTGTGTTCACATATTCTTAATTTTATATAAATGAATGCTCAAACAATCATTCATCTAAAACTGACAGGGGATTCTATGGAGATGATTACTTGACTGTTTCTACACTCTGCGTTGATGGTGTTCTTGAATCCCTGGAACTCTATACAAGCAAAAGAATTTGTCCACCTTTGATTGAAAAACAGATTTGAGCATCACACACAGCTCGCATCCCATAAACCTCCCATCATCCCATTATCCCCCACAAAACGGAGGAGGTTTATATAATACTACATATCTTTGGCCACATACAACAAACAGGGGACTGGCAGTGGATACATGTCATCTCTCAGTGAGCAGAAAATGCATTTACTTGGGAAATGAAGGGGAGACTTTCAATTCCTTAAAACCTATTTCTTGTCAACACTGGTGGTTAAATATTTCATGAGCCAGAGTGTGGAGTGGCTCGGGGGAGCTGCCTGTAAGGAGGTTTTCACGCCACTCTGACTGATGAGGGGATATTTCCCGAGCTGCTGTCCCATATGCTGTAACCCGATCATACCCTCCCCTTTATACAATGGGGCAGCTGTCAGTAGTGCCTGGCTGACACAGCCGCCACCAGCAAAAAAAAAAACAACCCAAAATGTGCTCATCAGCCGAGAAAGTGAGCCATGGATTTGCAACAATGCAACTATTTTTAAATGTATTTGAACTTGTATTAGAACTATAATGACATTTTCCATTAGCAATCTCTTCACTCAGACCAGCATGATGCCCGTCTGAAGAAGAGTAATGTGTCATTATTTGAAGTCCCTCTCATATTTGAATTGAATGTCACAGTCAGAGCCTTGATAAAGCTTTCTGAAGCTGCTAACATCCTTGAAATATGTTCAAGTGATCTTGTTTTAAGAAATGGTTTCCCTCTATTTGAGTTTGAACTCAGCAGGGGATACAGAGAAGATTTTCAAGACTTGAAACAGAAAATGGAAAAAATTTCTGAAACAGCAAGGCCTTGGTATAAACAAATTAAAAGATTCTTGAATCAGGTCAAACTCTTGTCCTCTTGAATGATAATAAAAAAGTTTAAAAAAAAAAAGAAAGAAAAAAGAAGAAAGGTTAGAGATGCACATCGAATTAAGAGTGAGTTTTGCTGCAGTGTGGTTCCTGCACAGATGGCATGGCATGATAACAATGACCTCATCAGAGGTGAGAGAGAAAATTGATGTTATTTTTTTTTGCCTTAGCCAGCTGAGGTACCACAAAAATAATGGCCAATGTGACGAGCCTTGTTCAGAGAAACTCTGGGCCTAAGTGAGGGGTTGGGGAGTGTTTGAAGTAGGAATCTACAGACAGATGGCAAATTAAAGGAAAAACCTGAATAAATAAGTGAAGAAACATAACAAATGCAGCTGCTTCCACACAGGTGCCCTGCATGGTACAATTAATCAATTAACATCCAATTAAGCTCTGTGACATGTATAAACATGCTGAACAGGCTCAGTTGATTCTCATTTTGTGTCGAGATGACTAGAGGAAAAGATCTAAGTGACTTTGAAAGAGGTTCATTATTGGGGCACGGATGCAGGAGCTTCAGTCATAAAGATACTCAACTGGCTGGAGTTTGATAGAGACAGTAACTAAAGCTACACCTGCATTTAGATCTATGAGAAAGACGTCAGTAAATACGGTCGGAACTGGTGGTCGCCAGCACATTTCATGAACGTGATGCACGTGCATTAGTGCAATATGTGAAGAAAAACAAGAGCAACTCTTCCTCAGGTGACTGAGAATGTCAGTGCAGGACATGATCAACTGTTTGAGCAAGAACAGTCTGTCAACAGTTACATAGAGAGGGACATTATAGTAGGGCTGCAGCGCATAAATCCCTAATTACAAAGATGAATGTGCATTTGAGAGTTCAGTGGTGCAAAAACCACAGCCACTGGTCTACAGAGATGTGGACGTGAAGATGAGTCATCCTTCACCATATTCTCGACAGGTGGGCGAGTGCATGTGCGGCATGACAGGCCTGAATACTTGACCCCTACAGTGAGGTGATCCAGTGGCTCCGTCATACTGTGAGAAGCATTTTGCTGGTTTGGGTCCGCTTGTCCCCTTAGAGAGAAGGGTCACTGCAAATCAATAGAAAGTTTTTCTGAGTGATCACCTTTATCCTATGATGAAATATTTCAGTCTGGATGGGAGTGGTCTCTTCCAGGATGACAATGCCCCCATCCATAGGGCACAAGGGGTCACTGTATGGTTAAGTTCACACAGTGGGCCCAAGTGGCCCAAATCTGATTTTTTTTCCCCCCTATGTGACCCAG
Organism: Seriola dumerili; assembly: GCF_002260705.1. NCBI lineage: Eukaryota > Metazoa > Chordata > Actinopteri > Carangiformes > Carangidae > Seriola > Seriola dumerili. Next base: position 2,273,041 of record NW_019174389.1, on the reverse strand, counting down.
ATCTGATTGTTTAATGACAGTGTGAACAGCACTAATCACATGAAATCTGATCTTTTCAAATCAGATTTGGGCCACTTCTATGCGTGGTTCTAAATCAGATACAGATCTGATTTGTTGAAATGCGACCTCAGTCTGAACAGCCATGTGACCTGTATCAGAAATTCAATGCGACTTTTACATCAGAACAGGTTTGACAGCTTGCAGGCCAGCACGTGACATTATATACAGATGCACACAGTGACTGACGGGCTTGAAATTGGAGAGGAGTAAACAAATAAGGCGAAATGAGCAACACCGCAGAAAAAGCAGAACGCAGCTCGGAGGACGAAGATATCGTCGACAAGAGAGGCCACTCAACTTCAGTAGTTTGGAGATATTTTGGCTATTTACAGTCAAAATACAGAGCAATTTGCACTGGAAACTGTGCCAGAGACACATTCCATCAAAGACAGGTAACACCACAAACCTGTTTCATCACCTGAAACAATATCACCTGTTAGAACACACAGAAAGTAAGAAATGACAGGCCAAAACGAGTGTTAGTGGAACCAGGCCAGTACCCAGTGCAAATATTCTGTCCCTGTATTTTTTTTTTTAATTTTTTATTCATTTTGCAGTCTGATCATGTTACATGTGTATCACACTGCATAACTTAAATTTCTATTCACTTTGTTGAGTAAAAAGGTCTGAAAAGGACTTTGTTTTTAATCATGCATATTTTATGATATTTTTGAATGTTTGTACCTCAGAGTTTCTTAATGTTCTGCTGCTTGATAAGTTTTTGTCATGTTCTGACTAAATATTACAATATATATATATATATATATAGCGAAAAAATCAACCTTTAACCCTGAAAGAAATAACGATGTGGCATTTATCGTGATAAATATATATATCGACTGACTGCAAATTTTTATTGTGATAACAGTTTTGGGCCATATCGCCCAGCCATACATTCACGTCATGATCTCACCACTCCTGGCTTCAACTCCGCTCATCCACACACACCTCTGTACCGAAGTAGCAGCCATTGCTCCACAAAAAGCCATAATTACACTATAAATTCTCCTTCTCTTCATTCTTCTCTTACTCATCACCTGCTTCCACTGCACAATAACTTAAAAATGAAACCGTAAACGCTCACATCTGTGGCATCCATGTTTGTTATTTCCGAGCTCTTCTCCTTGTTTACTTCCCTACACAGAGTGCTGCGTGTGACGTCTTGTTGTTCTTCTGCGCATGCAAGTCACATCAGGGCCATGACCAGTTCACACTGGAGTCTAATATTGGCCAAAATTTAAAAGATAATGTAAACGGCTACATAAAAATATCGGATCTATAAAGAAATCCGAAATTGAGCACTAAGGAACATAGTCAAAGTTTCAGTATGAAAATGATGTAAATCATATGCTATGGCCTTTGCAATCACCACATTTCCACCCAATTGAACATCTATGGGAGATTTTGGACCAACATGTTCAGTGCTCTCCACCATCATCATGGAAACAACAAATGAGGGAATATCTTTTGGCAGAATGTTGTTCATCCCTCCAGAGACTTGTAGAATCAATGCCAAGGGGCATTAAAGCTGTTCTGGCGGCTTGTGGTGGTCAAACACTTTACTAAGACACTTTATGTTGGGTTTTCCTTTAATTTGTCACCCGCCTGTATGTGCCCTGGATGAATTTTTAATGGATGCTTTTTACTGTCTGAGTGTCTCTGGCAGTGCTTGTGCGATTTGTCATCGTTGTGGGGCTGCAGACAGTCTCCCCGTGTCCACTGTGCTGTGGAACTGGGATGGCGAGCATCTATAGGCGCTTGTGTTTGTGTGGGTGGGTGAAGGAGCAGCAAGCAGGGATTGTGAGACCCCCACCCCCCGCCCTCGGGACTGGAAATGGGCAGCTGGAGGCTTTGCTCCCTCCACTGAATACATTATTTCACTCACACAGAAAGCCTCTCTCCACTGGCTTCTGAGGCCCCTCAGGACCTGTTTGATAATTGTATTCAATAACATACACGATGGGGGAAAGAAACACACTAGTGCATGTACATGGAGCAGAGCTTAGACATCAATCAAATCTTATCATTCAAGCCCTGGAATGCTCTTTTCATGGGGGTCAAACTAAAACAATTATAGATCTTGTAGACAACACACACACTACATAAGTGTAGTTTTAGGTTTAGTTGTTTTAGGAATTACTGCTTTGTCAAGAATGGAAAAACAACCTCTACCTATTTAGGCTGAAAATTATAATATGAGGAAAACACAGCCATACAACGGCAGCTGGAGTATGCAAAAGTCTGTCTCGTCACCTCCAAAAAGGGGGGTTGGGGGGTGGGGTGGGGGGTCACTGAGCTAGAGAGTGATGTGACCTCAGTGTAGTGTCCTTGCCTGGGGGATGTGTTCTGTCTGGTACATATGAGTGCATATGTGTGTGTGTGAGTGAGTACATGGCTTTGCGTGCATCAGTGAATATGTGTGTGTGAATCGAGAGAGAGTGAGGTTATAGGTCATCCTCGTCATCCCCCTACAGCTATAGGTCAACGGCCCTCTGCATTTGGGGATGTGTTGCCACTTGACACAGACATGGAAACTCCTCGGACTGCAGTGCCACCTCTGGCTTCAGATCGGCTCTATACTCAGGTGCTGCTATGTTTATTCCAGTTCCTCTGGGTTCCTCCAGTTTGGACCGAGTCCAATTAACTGCTCATTTTCATTTCTTTATTTGTATTTGCGTGTTAACCATAAGATGTAATAAGTAATTTAGCAGCCTGGCACAGCTGTGTTTGGAGCTGCTTCCCTGAATTCATAAACTCGCAAACCAATGAAATCCATCTCAATGAATCCAGGCCATCCTTAATTTAATGAATTCAACATCCTCCTGTCTGTTGAGAGGTGCAGATTTAGCAAAAATTAGGCGCAACATGTTAAAATTCAAATTTATTCTACGTGCAGTAAACATATTATTCAAATATACCACATGCGGCCTCTTAGTTATTAATTACATGGACTCTTTGTTGTATTTTGTATTGTATGCACAGTATTTTCATTTTTTAAGGTATGCTACTGTCAGAGTGTATTTTTATGTTTTTTTGCTGCCTTGCTGCAAATGGAATTTCCTCTTATGGGATAAAAAACGATCTGAAATAACGTTAACTATTTCAGTCATCAGGCTTTATCATTCATAACAGATCACAGGTGCAAAAACTTTACTGACATGGGCTTAGGTGAACACAGGGAAACAGGATTCAGTCTGAAACTGGCAGTGGAATCCCAACAGAGTGCTAAATGCCTGTCAGCTCTAACTGTGTCCCTTAGTATCCTTTGCAAGTCCTGTAACTCTAAAATGTGGCATCATGCAACCAATAAACAAATGGGAATCAAAACTAAACTAGACGGCTACTCGACCAACAGCGTTGAGCTACAGAAACAAAAGCATGGAGATGTAAGCATCCTGGAGACCGCGGTCAGTCAAGGACACTGGTGAAGGTCGAGAGACAGGAAAGCACAAGCCGGTCTGAGAGGTACCTGAGAGATGTCCATCACAGCATCGCAGCTGAGAGGTCGGGCAGAGGTCAGGTCATTGAAGCCCAGAAGAGTTGAGATGATACCATTCTGATCAATCCTGCGAATCATGGTCCCATCCACAAAGAAGATTACACCGTACTTATCCACCGTAATGCCTGCAGATAAAATATCCATCAGTTGTTTTGTCCGTCTGTGACTTAATGTGAGGACAGAGCACCACTAAATGACAATTTAGGGCTATGTGTTACAATAGAAATGAAAGACTAATCATGGCAATGAAAACTAATGCTACAATTGATTTGTTTAATCAATAACAGAGAACAATAGAAACATCAAAATAGATGAATAGTACTGTTGGCATTGATTCAATTACAACTAAAATTCCATCAATGCCATCTCTTTTCCTTTTGTTCTCTCAGCCTCCAGCAACAATGAAGCCGAGGATACTAACCTTAGCTGTGCACATCTCCATTTTTTTTTATTACATCAGGGTCTGACAAACAAATATTTAATCACAGCAGTTAGAGCAAAATGCTCTATTCTGAACACAAACTTGGACTATACATATTGCACATTTCAGAGGGAGCGTTATTTCAGGACATATGAATCACAATTTCATCCCTGTGGAGGACAACAAGTAAGCATGTGATCTAATGACTAATGCATAATCCAAACATGGGAACAACAAATACACATGGAAAGGCATGCTTTAAAAAATAAATTCAGTTTTAAAATAACTGAAGCTTGTGAGCTACATGTACATAGTTAGTGATGGGGAGAAATGAAGAGAAGTGAGTGTGTGAAAGCTGAAGAACATATTGATTTGGCCTCTGGGACCACTGTCTTCAACAATGCAGCAATCTAGTCTACTTGAAAAGGAAAGAGAAAAAAAAAGAAGACCCCAACTGATTTGACACACTACACGCTACATTGATTATAATAAAATCCATTCATTACCTCTGGGGTTAGTGAGAGTGGCCTCAACAGCCTTTCCTCCATCCCCACAGCGAGTGTCGTCGTATGGGAGACACTGGTCACCGGTGCCTGCCACCAGCTCCAGGTTTTTGGCCACATCTTTCACAACATTCAGGGATTTCACCTTGAACACTTTCCTGCTGCTGGTGTCCGAAAGGTACACAGCACCGTTCACTGGACTGGTGGCCAGGTAGTACTTATGAGCGGGGCTGTTGCTGAGAGAAGGGAAAAGAGAGGAAGACGCCCAGGTCAATAAAAGCTGGGAGGGCTACAGTGCTTTCAATAAGAAACATTGTGTAATACAATTAAAATGGATTCAAAAGCCATTTAGCGAGTCAATTGGGCACAATTACAGTTTAAACCATGGACATGGAAAAAGAAAAATACAATGAGATTAAACATGACAAAATGGTGGAGCTTAGAACTCATATACAATACGGTCAGCTTAGTTAAAAGTCCCTGTTGTCAAAAGAGAGCGGATACTCCACTTGTCTGAATATATGGGTAGAAACAGATACACACTAGACTTATGTGAAAGTACTGTAAATGTATAAATACAGATCTCGACCTTCGTTCATATTATTGAAAAGAAAAAAAAAAAAACAGTACAGATGAAGGGGATGTATATTTAGTTAGACAAAGAGAAATGAGGGTCTAGTGGGACTCAGTCATTGGGGTACATTGGATCCTTTGACACAGATCCTAATTACTACCCCATCCCAGACCCAAGAAATCTCTGTGATGTCATCTGAGAACAACAATATGAAACCACAGTTTCTATATAGTAGCTGCAGCCTGGTTATTGCCAGAAGTACAAAAAAAGTATGTTTTCCGTTTCCCTTGGGACTTCTTTTAGAGAAACACAAATGTACTGCAATCCAAACACATTATGCATCCATCAGCCAGAGATTCCAGCACAGAAAAATATCCCATTAAACTCCCAACCCAGTCAACAAAGTAATCCTTCACATCCACAGGAGGTTGCCCAAACCGACAGACTGACAAAAGAACCAAATATAGCCAATCCTGCTGTGGCGGGATGCATGCAATCTACGGGTATACTCCAGTCAGGATATGTGTCAGAAAACAGAGAAAACAAAGATAACTGTAGGCAAATCCATAGTAGTACAAACGAAGTGACAGAGAGGATTACTTCCAATAAAAATCTCTGCTTGCTACTAATAAACACATGAGCGTCTGCTGAAAAATCAAAGCATGACAAGCCCAATGGCACTATACACTGAGATACTAGAGATTCTAGGCATGACTGATCTTATTTGATTTTACAAGCTTGTCAATGCTCCCGTAAATACACTACATGGCACAAAAGGTACTTGGATTACAGTTCATTTTCCTACAGGTGTCACTCACATGAAAAACAGCTGACTGATCCCTTTCATCTTCATATACATCGGGGCCCGTCATCACAAAGCATCTAAAGGCTAAAAGTAGCTCCTAACTTGCCGAATTAGGAGGAACTCCTAAAAATAATGGGCGTTTCAGTCCTAACTTTAGGATTTTTTTTTTTTGTTTACTAAGAGCTATTCAAAAAGCCACTTAGCGCTAAAAGTAGCACCTAAGTCTGGGAGAAGTTAGAAGTAGTGGAGAGGACTCCTAACTCACTAAGACCAAATCACAAAGAATCGTAAAAGGACTGCTGTCATTCCATGTCGCAGTGTTCTGGAAACCTTACACGATGCTGAATTACTTAAAAGATACGACTCAATCACGAGGGAATAAAGATCGCTGCAGAGTTTGTGAGGGATGCAATAACATCTCCAACTGAAACAACCTGATCAGTGGGGAAATTAAGCGTTTGGCAACGATGCACTAGTTGGCAACAGAGAAAAGCCGATATATCCACCAAACAATAAATGCGCTCTGACATCATTGGACAATTCATACAATTTCTTTTAGATGTTCAACAACTACAGAAAAATAAAGCAGCTTCATGGCAATTGCCAATCTACCCGGTGTGGTCGGTGCCAGAGATGGAACACGTAAAAATTATTGCACCAATGCAAGACGAGGAGGTATTTATAAACAGGAAAACAAAATCACACCATCAACACACAGGTTGTATTTGATGCTACCTATACAGTTGTGGACATTGTTGTACAGTGTCCAGGTACTACACACGAGTCATATGGATCTAGAATGGAGAGTGACCTGAGGCAGCTGTTTGAAAGGATCATGTTCCAGCTGGATGTCACCTGGTGGGGGACAGAGGAAATCTTCTCACACCTCAACCCACAGCTGGGACCACAGCTACATTACAACAGGTACAGCTACAGCAGACTGTGGCTATTAGGCTGCCAGTTAGGTTTGGTTAGGTAGTCTAGGATAGGTTAAGTTTTTTTTTATTTTTCCATTGAGAGAATTGATCGACTTTTTTATATTAAAATTAAATTCTCTGGGGTCGACATAAACCTGATCATACAGATGCATTTTGGAGAATTAACTACTTTTGTAAACAGCACCTAATCTGTTATTATTTAATTTGTATTTGTTTATTAAATAAAAAATAAAAAAAAAAACACTGAAAAATAAACTTTATTTTACAGTGTTTTTTTTTTATTATTATTATTACTGCGAGATGCGTTTTCACCGGCACAGACGGTCTTTCATTAACCAATCACTGTGGTTCCTGCAAGGCAGCTCGTCCATGAATTGACGTCAGCCATAGCAACGGAGTCGCACTCTTAGCTTAGGAGTTTTCGCTTCTCCTTACTAAAAGTTGCTCTCAGCAGCTTTGTGAATAGGACTTAGGAGAAAACGTTTAGTTAAAAACTTTCAGCCTGACTTAGGAGTACTCTTAGTGGTAAGATAAAATGCTTTGTGAATACGGGCCCAGTTGATTAATTGCTTGTCAGAAAATGCATGACCAACAATTTGACTAATCTATGAAATTGATAAATAATTTCAACATATCAAGCTAAAAAGCTAAAATATAAAATATTTGCCAGTTTCTTTTTTCAAATGAAACAATGTGCTGCTTTTCCCAACTGTAAATTTAATTGAATGATTGTAAATTGAGCATCTTTGGGTTTATGACTGTTGGTCAGACAAAACAAGGAATTAGTGACCTGTTTAGCAATGTAGTGGTTAGTGCCGGCTTAAAGATGACCAGAGTTATCAGGGCAAGATACAACACAGTTCTGCCAGACCTGATAAGCATTATGCAGAAACCTGTCAGCAGGACGTCATTCAAACTGGATTAAGACAGAATTTCAACTATAACCTTGAGGGTTTTTTTTTCAGGCTTATGGTCGGAGTGACGGTGCCAAAGCTTATATTTTTATAATACAAGATCACAAGACCAGTGGGTCTGTGGAATTGTCAACTCCAGTACATAATTTTAAATGACAATTGACCTTCAGTGAATCAGTGATGACAGCACACGGCAGCAAACCTCAGGCGCACATGTCACAATCAGCCCAGAGACCAAGTTGACTGATATGTTGGTTTATAGTATATTCCAGGTACTTGTGGCTGGCTTCGAAAAACGACTGCTGTCTTAGAGTAGGTCAGTAGCAAGTCTCAATAACTGGATTCTACTTTGTATTCTATCTGTCATGTGCAATCAGCTGATACCTTATCAGCTCCAGGTTGCATGTAGAACAGTTCTGGACCCCCATAGTGTTTGAAACTATAAGGCGTTATTCCCTGACCTTGAGCTATGGCCATATCCTCCATCTACAGTATATTCACTGACAACATCTAGTTTGTGGAGGATAATTGGATTTTGCTGCATGCTGGCGTGGCAATGGAGGGAGTGTGGTTGGAGTGGATGGGGACATCCTTAGTAGGGGGTCAATGAACATAGCCGTGAGATAACCCACCACCCAGTCCTATTGCTAGCTCACACACGAACAGGAGGCAGCCACCCGTTTTATACAGACACATGCTGTGTTTTCCTGGATAAATCTCCTTTTTAATATGCAAATGCGTTTGGAGTATTGAGGCCGAAGAGACGGAGCTCTGACGTTTCTCTAGTCTTGCTCTAGCAAACAGAGTGCGTGTGTGTGTGTATGGGATGCACAAGTTAGAGTATATGAGACTACTGAACAAAGACATTTGAGATGTAAAGACTGAGAGCAGATAGTTAAAGAGACAGAAAAAGAAATAGAGAGCTTCTGAGTCTTTTGTTAATGTGGCCATTCTTGAGAATAGAGGCCAGTGACCAGCATCACTAGGCTTTTCATCTTCAGTTGGACTACATGTTCCCCTGCTGAAGTCATGACCCTCTGATAGAAAATCAATCAGTAGCCCTTTCCCTGAGACATGGTATCTAAAGACAGCAGACAGAGATTCCCCTCACTACCTCCTGCCATGGAAAATTAGGTCTCTGTATCGTAAGCCACCGATAAAATCTACACTGAGTTGCCATTTCAGGAGGGTCACCTAGCTCTGTACATAAAGCCTTTATGACACTTCATCATATTCAGTTTCTCTGTTGACACCATCAGGAAGGTGTTGATTTTATTCTGTGACAAACCATTATTATTTAGGTCACTTTTTACTTTTCAATAGAGGTTAGTTCAAAAGCAGCAGAAACTACAGTCTCCCGATGGCTGTAGAATGACATTAACATTTTTCTGATGCTTTTCAAAAAAGGTTGGATGTTTGGTTGTGTTGGATTGCAACAGATGCAGCAAGGTGTACCTAATAAATTGGCAATGAAATGCATACGCCACTATATCTATATTCCACTTTGAAATGATGAGATTCCTTGACAGACGGCGATTCCATAACCATTTTAATTAAAGGGATATATTTAAAAGCTACTAATACCTTACACGTTTGAGGCTATAACCATCAATTTGACAATGCAATTTGACTCCTGTTATGAACCCTGAGGAAAAGTGCAGCCTCTACTGAGACAACAATTATCTACATTCTCTCTTTGCAATCGCAGATACAGATGCAAACACACTGCGGTGGACAAGGCAAGATCTACGTAAAACTCCGGCTTAATAAACCACTAAATCTACAGCTTTAAGAAAAGATGAAAACTGAGTCAATATTTTCAGATAGGATCTTGTAGCTGCTCACAAGCGCGTGTCTGAAACAGGCTCAAAAGGTCGTTTCGATATCAAGTCTGTGGACTGTACCATTTCTTTTATTAATTTAGGCAAATGCTGTGCAGCTTACCTATGCCTGAAGTCTTTGTTTCTGTCAGTGTGACAAAAGCAGCAGAAAATGAGAGAGGAAGAGAAAGGAGAGGAAATGTTAGTTGTTAGTGAGTAGAATAATTAATTAAATAAAAAAAGAGAAACATGACAAAACATTAGTTTTCTTATCTACTCAAAACTGTCTTTGCTGACACCGACAAAGAAATTAATCTTCTCCAGGAATGTCTTCTGTTAAGACCCCATTACATCCTCTTCAGCTTCTATCAGGGCCAAACTCCAGCTGATACAGGTGGATGAGAGGGGCAAGACCATCAATCCTGGGCCTTTAGGGCATTTCTGTCTATCTCAATCGACCTCTGTGGTTTATGACCTGTGCGCAAGCCCATCTGAGCTCATGGTTCTGAGTGAATGTTAGTAGGCTGCTACTCCTCCGTTACCTGAGCTCCAGGACGCTGGTGACATTCCCCGTGGTGAAAATCCTCCTCACATAGTTGAAGTCCCCCACATACAGACTTCCATCTGAGCCACAAGCCAGAGCCACGGGCGCCAGCAGCTTGTTTCCATCAGCTAGGCCATTGCAGCTGGGACAGGAGATGCTGCGCCTGCGCCCGTTCCCCATCACACTGCCGATTACAGGAGGCTGCTGGGAGATGAAGACGTTCTCCCCATTCCCCATGTGAAGAATACCTGATGAGGGCACAGGAAAGAAACAAGTAACACCTGCAACCCGTTTAGGTTGAGCAGTTTGGAGACTATGGGCTCTATTTTCCTAAAATTGGATGCAAGCAAAAATCCATTTGCAGACTTGGCTTTGCTAACTGGTTATGGCTAATTTTTGCAATTTTGGTAAGAGGTGGACTTGAACAACAGGCAGTTTTATAATCATCATTGAAAGCAGCAGAGTGTTTCCTAATAAGTTGGGAAATAAATCCAGGCCAGCTTCCCACAGGAAAAAAAAAAAAACTTCTTAGAGAGGTATAATTATACAGCAACCCAATAATGAATATACAGCATCCAAAGCATGTTACCAAATGAAGATTTCTCATTTCAAGATGTATTTACATTTTCAGAGGCACTAAAATTCCTGTCCATGTGTATTGATGTGCAAAAACCTATTTTCCCAATTAGTTTACAAAAATTACATTCATGTTAGTTAATACACAACTACAGAAATATAAAATGTTTTAACATTGTTAGTAACTGTTGAAAGTGCATTTTACCACAGTGATTACAAAGGTTGCACCCAATTAGTCACATTTAGTTTTGCTCACATGCATGTATTAATTCCACTTCTGCAAATTGTTTACACAATTTACATTACTGCATGAGCTACTAGCTCCACATTTATCCTGTTTACACAACAGAAATTCTTTTTAGATTATACAGAAGAAACACTGTTTAGAGTTTTACTTAAATGAAAAATGTTGCCTAATTTCCAAAGCAGCTCAAGACACATCCTGATTCTGCCATCTACACTTCCAGAAATTTGCAAATCAATTTGGAATCTGTAGAGAACAGATTTGCAGTCTGGTGTGTAGAGATGCACAGAGGGCTTTGTGAATAAAATGGGATGATTACTGCATGTTGCCCTGTTTCTGCTGGATGGGTAACAATGCTCTGACGCTGAAAGTCCCTGGCTCCTAGTGATTGCTTAATGCAGTTTAAAATGTATATAATATGACAAATTTAAAAAGGAAGTGCAAGTCAATACAGAGATAAGAATCTGATCTGATTTTGAACAGGTGTGTGTGCACCTCTGCCGTGTTTGAGAGGTGTATCTAGTGGATGGAAACACAGGCAAAATATCACATCAAAATGGAGACCAGAAAGCCCTTGGAACAAGTGGAATCTCTTGGAGATAGAAAATTGCCACACAGGCATAATCACAAAAAATTGACTTGCCCCAATTACAAATGGCATCATGCCTGCCTTTCTACCTCCACGGGCTTTGTGCATGAACAAAAATAGAGCAGCATGAGTACAGTTCATGTGCAGGCATTCAGGTATGCACCCACACACACACACACACGCACATACTGTTTCCATTAGTATTGCCAATCTACGCTTGGAAAATGTTCAGATATGTAAATGTAAAGATGTTCCTGCTGCCCAATCAATGTAATCATATTTGAAATTCAGCATCTGCATGTCTGCGGTACTTTTTCTGCTTCTGATGGTACTTTGTGACCTGAGTTCTCTGAGCAGCACGGCATTTGGTCTATCAGAAAAGATCAGCCAAGCATCCCCTTCCTGGGACATGATTTAATCTTAGGGACTGCTGCTGCTGGGAGTAGCAGACTGATAGCAATTAAATTAGGGATGATTCTAAAAATGCTGGGCATGAACAAGACATGGATGTGCCAAAAGGGGGATGGGGTGGAGGAGCTAGCAGTGGAGGTGATGTGCGGGCAAGTAGCAGACTCTCTCCCTCCCCCGGACAGCACATTCAGACTCAGCAGGTTCAGTGTGACAGATCAAAGTGCCACCTTCCTGAGCATTTTTCATATAAATATGCCTCATCTCCTCTGATGAGCCCTTCCAGATACAAACAGACTTTGAAACAGAGCTAGTGACAGGTGCTGCCCAAAGTTTCTCTCTCTTCATTCCTCCTTCTGCCTTTCAGGAGTAATTTGCTGGCAATAAGAAAATTGACCCCCCTCACCTAAAAATGGACAGCAGTAATAAAAAAAAAAGAAAAGAAAAGTCACATCTATCTCAGGCTACACGACACTGGTGTATTGAAAAAGCCTCAAAAGGCTACAGACAGGGAGGACAATTCAATGTTACACTAAAAGCATCATTTAAGGCTCTGGGTGGACATGGTGGTACTTATCTGCATTCTTGGGCACATTCTGAATGATGTGTATAAAATGCAGTAAAGAGCAGCAAACTTAAGGCTTGTACCACAAAAATGTTAACAAACCACAAAGGCTGAGATTTAATTTTTATAAAGCTCGTTAAATGAGATGTTTGTTTCCAATATAAATTAAATTAAGAGTCTTTACATTTGTAATTTTCCTGATATCAATATAAAATAGTGATCTGCATTATGCTGACACAAATTCTTAGAAAATTCCAACAGGTACAACTGCACTGTAACGCAAATGTATTTAGCTCACTGTGCTAAATTTAAAATTCGACAATGGAATAAATAGTGAGTTAAAATAAAGATTTCTTGCACCATAAAATCACCTTTAAGTAGGTGTTTTAATTCATGAATGAATTGGCTGAGAATAGGAATTTAAAAAGGAATTAGAAGCTGACTCACCACTCTGGATATTTAAAGCATGGTGCTTGTCTATAGTCCATCCTCCCAGTTTGGAGGCTGTGGTTTCGTAGCCCTGTAGAACAGCAGTCCTCTTCTCCCATAGAATAAGGTCTGGACATGACTCATACTCAAAACCCACAGACACTAGAAAAAGAAGAAAAGATAAGGCAAGCATCAGTGAACCAAATATGTTCTCGATAAAAGAGGCAAAAATATGCATTATGTGCAATATATACTTCCTCACTTACCAAACGCTTCAGATAAGCCATAGACCTTCTGGCTGTAGACGTCAGCCTTGTCCCACACAAAGTCATACAAGAGGTTGGGGGCTGCAGGAAACCACTTTCTGAACAGTCTGCCTTCCACAGCCACCATGAGGTGAACCTTCATCAAGTTGAAAGGGATTGTGGAGTGGGTGAGGGTCACCCTCAGTATTGACTTGTAACCTGGGGTCCTGCTGCTTAAATATGCGAGTTTCATCTCTGTCCCTGGTATAGGTACTTCTTCCTGCAGAGACTATGGACAAAAAACAAAGCTTATCAATGACAGGAAGAAAACATAAATCTTACAGATGGCTGATGGGAATTGTAAATGCTAAACTGATTAGAACTTCTTTTCCTCAGGGTTTATGGTACGATTAATAACATGCTGCTGTATGTTGTTTTTTTTTTCATGCAGATAATCAATTTGTCAATTTTTCAGTGGCCACTACAACCTATTTTTCATAGCCTTGTCCCCAACCAAATATATGGTCCCAAGGGAAGATTAGAAACATCAATTAGAGGACAATTATACTCATTCATTAGACAGAAACCGATGAAGGATTTCTTCATTATGTACTCCAGTGAGTATTTTTCATAACTGATTTAATAATAGCAGGTCCTTCATGAGGACAATAGCCTTCCCTGCAATCCATATGACAACGGCATCACAAGAGTGCCCTTGGGCTCAGTGCTCGAAAGGTAGGATAATACGGAAGTAAGTTCACTAAAAGACACCGTTAAAGCCTGAGGAAATTGACCAACTGAGGTCAAACCTGTAACCTCTTGATGATACAACAGTAGGTCAGCACTCAGACATTGTACAGTGTTCGCTTTTAAGATCATGCATGTACAGCACAGGTTTGTTTGACCAACTCCTCTCTGCTCTAATTAAGTCACCTCTCGTCACCTGTCTCCAGAGTACAGAAGAAAATGACAATTAAAACAACTACCCAAAGCAACACTGCTCCGAGGACATGTCACTTATGATCTGTTTCTTTTTAAATGCTCACACAGTGTAGCTACGCCTGCTTAACTGGTCAGAATTCCCTTTTACATGGACAAATGTAATTTGGATGATGTTCCAGTATAGTGCGATTAAAGCTCAAGGAATAGCAAAGGCAAGGCTGCTATAAATAGCCTGCACTGCATACTAAATTCACTGATATGCCATAAATCTTGTGAAGCAAACTGGGAGACAAAGTAATTAGAGAAGGGCACAGAGATGTCTGCTAGACATACAGTTGCCACACATTCAGCTGTACACTCAAGCCCATACAAGTATGTGCTTGTACCAACAAGACACATACACATATAGACAGATATCAAATGATATACACTCATGAAATATAGAAGCAAATCCTTTCCAGTGGTACTTGTATGCTTAACCTGGGAGCTTACAACCCAGGAGAAATTAAAAATGTCAAGGCTGTTTTTCGCGTGCGAGGTAATCATCATCACTCTGCAGTGAGACAGTACAATGCACATTGTAAATCGCCCAAGATCCAGAGACCAATTACACTAGGGAGATAAAATCACAGGACTGCCCTGAGCCAGAGTTACTATTACACTTGTACTTGATGAATAGTCTTCATAGCCTCTCCCAGATGTGTGGCATGAATCATTTGGAGGAGAGACCCGTGTAGTTCACACCCCGCAGGGCAGAGAGGAAGGTGAGCGGCGGAGAATCACCTGGATTTCGGGTACGACGGTCCCCCTTTCAGAGCAGGAGCCAGCAAATGCGGTGAGTGGAGCTGGGGACACCAGAGGGCTGGGTCTGGTAAAGCTGCTGAGGTCACAGCTAGGGATGTCATTCTCCTCATGCCGCATGACGATGGTATCCATGACAAAGAAGCGTCCCCATGGCAACCAGAGAGTGTGTTCCTGGGTGATGAATGGAGCGCGCTCAAAGTGCAGGGCTATGGCTATGCCCCCATTGGTCACCAAGTCAAAACTGGAACACAGACATACACAATGTCATAGAGGATGAATGTTGCCTCACACACAGTGACGAGGAAATATATATATATATTTCACTGCAATTCATGTAATCTGTTGTGTGCTGAGGATTAAACCATGCTATAATTTTTTATGTGAATATAATGAATATTTTCTAATTAAGTGTTGTTATAACAGATCAAACAGTAATAAATTCTTTTTAATTTGTTTTAGTAAATGAAGGCTAAGAGATGATGCTGTTTCATTATTTAGCATTATCTTTCAGGCACACACAGGCTTAAAATCCAATAGGATGCTTGATCACAATCTTAGCAGCACATCTATTAATTAATGTCATAATCTGTAGATTTCATTTGAAGAAAATAGCAGATGCACACTTTGAGTTCAGACATGAATGCTTCACCCCGTGTGTGTGTGTGTGTGTGTGTGTGTGTGTGTGTGTGTGTGTGTAATGCACTGATGCTGTGCTCACATTTATATGTGAGAGACAGAGATTTGTGCTGCAGGATGGAGGTAGCCGCCACTTCTCTATCGATCCCTTAGACGAAGGCTGTCCACTCTAACATCAGTCTAAAAGCCCTGCAATGCAATCCCATCTAGTGTTGCATTAAAAGGCCTCTGCTTCTGGACTGACCTGAGTGGGTCTCAGTAAACAGGCTGAGCTCTGGCGATTTCATCACCTCTAACTGCTGCATAGTGACAACAGCTTGCCTGCACCTGCACTGGACTTCTGCAGCTCTTGTCACGTTTCTCTAAAAGCCAATTAGCACCTGGTCACCTGCAGGCTCCTGGGACAAGGCGTCATCGTCACACAGGAAGCATCTTTTCCAAATTACAGGTAAAGAAGCAGGTGAAAATAGTGGCCTCTAAACTAGGTAACCTCCCTCTTGGTTTAAGCTCCTATATAAAGAATCTGCTTGGTCTAACTTTCCTTGTGGGTGAACATCTGATTGGCTGTGGCGATAAACAAAGGTTTGTTCTGCCCTTGGAGTTTTGCCCTTGGCTGGGTGTGAGTAAAGTGAGTTTGTCCAGCAGTACGGAGGCTGCAGAGCTGATGGCGGCTGTGATAGTGCTAACCTTGTGCTGCCGTGATCCGTCACTAGCAGTGCAGCTGTAGCCGGTCAGTCTGCATGACACCTGGCTGGCTCAGGCTATGCATGCTCAAAACACTTCTGGACAGATACCCATGGGCAGCGTGGCCAATCGATGATGGGATTCGCTGGCTGTTATCAGTCATGACAACAGCCTTAAGCCATGTGACAAAACTTATTAAGCTACCTACAACAGCCTTACTTGCTTGTGCCCTCAGGGAATGCATCAAGCTCAAAGAGTTAACCCTGCCAATGAACTTGGACCGCCTCATACAAATTATACACAATCATTTCTCAGCCAATGTATATTTATAATGGTAGCTGCTTGAGGTTAAAGTGAATCATGTACACAGCTAAAGTTAGTAAGAATGAGTAAGTAAGTAGTAAGGGCTGTATGCTGTAGATAGTAGGTGTGGTGGGCATTTCATGTATGACTGAAATGGATGAACACTAGCACAAAAAGTACAAAGATAAAATAATTTTCAAAAGTAATAAGTGCATGTGAAATGTGGCCATTATGCAGTGCAATTTTGGGTCATTAGGATGGCTCTTTTAAAAAACTGCCAAGTCATCAAGTGTATACTGGATTTCCCATGTACATCGCGGCTCCTATAGAGGTCCTCCAAGCACCTAATAATGTAATAAGCTGGAATACATGTCAGCATTTACTCATTATTGGAGAAAAGCATAAAAGGGAATGGGTTTGTCTCAATGCTCAGCCAGTCAGAAAATGGCTACACAGCTGTAAAGAAACTAAACTAACCTCTTTTGTTTAGGCTAGAAAACTTTTCAAGATAGTGGAAAAGGTAATTTAAAAAACTAAGCCCTTAGACAATAAAGAACACATCATAAAAATGAGTTGAGACAGCTTTCCTATTTCTAAGTGGCTGAACAGGTGCATTTCTGATTTCACGCTGCACTGAGCGTGTTTACAGTGATTGCAGGGGAGTTGCAGGAGACTGGGCATGTTTACAGGGGAACCTGGGAGATGGAGTAGTGTTTACACATATGCTGGAAGGGAGAAAAGAGTATAGAGCTTTGGAAAGGAAAAAAAAACGGAGTGATGCATAAGAAAAATGGGACATGCATAAATGGGAAAAGGATAGAGATGAAGAAAGCCAGTGCAGTGGAAAGGACATGAGACCTGGGCTCAAGAAAAAGCACAGGAAATAAGTTAAAGAGTAGTGCCCAGAAAGGAAAGGCTTAAGGGCAGTGGGAGATTAGAAGAGGAAGGGCATGAAGGGATGGAGAGCAGATGAAATAAGTGAAAGAAGATGAAGATGATGAGGTGGAGATGAGAGATTTTTTTGGTGGAACTAGGAAGAAGAAGAGACTGACAAGAAGATGGAAGGAATGAGCAGAAGCAAGAACGATCAAGATCAAACTGGCGGCAAAAATGTGGGCCTTTAGAGTGTCAGCGCCTGATAAAAGTGTCAGGAGGAAGTGGGGCTTGGAGAGCAAACACCAATTCACGCTGTCCTGTGATAGAGGGGCTTGGTTCGCCACAAAGCTGTACTAAAACTGACTACTATGAGAGATACAGGGGGATTGGAGGTTGAGAGTGTGTACTGTATGTGTGTGCAATATGATCCAAAAAGTGTATTCAGAAAAGAACAGAAGCTATGGAGACAATATTACCCAAAGTTTTTCTCTCAGGTGTTTCTCTTTGATTCCGAGAAACATGGTGAAACCAGTCTGAGGTTTTTGTCTGCATTTCTCTGAGAAACTCTCCTGGTGCCAAAGCAGCTGGCACATAGTGGCTCAAAGAAAGCCACACGGGGAGCTCAGACTTTTTCCCCACTTGTTTTTTTTTTAGAACACTTCACCACAACAATTTATCTCTCTCCAGAAGGCCTCTATTGGTATTGTAATGAATCAACAAGCAGCTAGATGATGGGTTTATTGACAGGGTTTCCAATTTCTTGCAGAGGCAGAAGATACAAAATTGTCTGCAGAAGATGATGTTAATGATTTATGTCAATCAGTGCATTATTATGTAATTTTAAAACAACTAAAATAATAATTAAGGGTCAGGATTATTTTTTCACCCATGACATCAAAACAGTACAATATCATTTAGCTACAACACGAGAGGAGAAAAATGCAAAACAAATTTATTGCACGTCTGTGGCCTAAACTTAAATGTCTCACTTAATTCCCTAAATCCTCCATTGTCAAATAAATACTGTCCATCTGCACTATGTTTCATAGCCCCAGTGAGCTGCTTTGAATTGGCATATTTTATTCTTTCCCCTCCCCTGCTGCTACTGAAGCATAACTTATGAGTGTACCAGAAGGGCTTTGTTTGATTTCTTTGGGAATTGAGCCGAGAACGCCGAAATTGGACCAAATGAAAGCACAAAGCAGATCAATGGAAGCACAGTTTGCAGTGGCAACTGTGTTTTTTTCCTGCCATCATTAGAATTCAGCACAGCTAAACAACAGTATTTGACAATAATATAAATATCATTGTCACATCTTGGTACCGCATATTTAGGTAGCAGTTAGAGGCATTTGCATTCCTTGTTTCTGTGCCTGTGTGCCTGTGTGTATGTGTGTTTGGTATGAAGCAAAGGGCTCTTACCTTCCATCCTGCCTGGTGATTGTATAACCATAGGAGGGGTTGCTGATGAAACTGATGTTGACTCCAACCAGCGGTGTTCCATCTGAGGTCACTACTTGTCCACGAATGACACAAGCATGACTGTACGGGAGAGAGAGGGACCAACACAGTTACAATGATGGAATAGACCGAATTTACTAGATACATACGTAGTTACACTAGTGCAAATAAAAACAAGCCAAAAACACTAGTCCCGCAATAAATCCTGTCAATTAGAGGCGGTATTGCATCACACTGCATTGTTGTGTATTGCTCTGTTTCTAATGTAGTCTGCCCACTTCACACATGTAAAATGGGGATATAAACACTAATCTAATATTACCAGGAAGACAAAAAAAATACCACGGAGATGAATCAACACCTCTCTGACTTCATGTCGACACAACTGAACATTTCAAGCTTGACAAAGCAAGATAGCACTGGATTGTTTGTTTGTATACACAGCAACAATATAAATAACAAGCATAGCATCTTTTCCTCGCAGCAACTTAAATTAACCAAGAACAGACAAGTGGAAATAACGGTACAGTAAGTAAATATGGTAAATATAGTTGTTATCAAAAGGAAATACTGTACATAATAAAAGCAAATAGCCAAAACTGAAACAGAACAAACTAACACCTCCTGGCTTGTCTCTAAGGGTTTTTCTATCCAGAATGGCAGGATAATGAGATAAGGAAGCTTTACTTTGCTTTTGCTCTAATTAAAAAAAGAGGATTTATCTTTTCCATTATGGAATGCAAGAGAGGGAAATAATAGGACTGCAGATTGTGAGACCTGCTTGGCTGGTTATCAAGACCTCAACAGATTTCCAGACTGACATCGAGTCTCGAGAAGCTGCATAA
Organism: Seriola dumerili; assembly: GCF_002260705.1. Lineage (NCBI taxonomy): Eukaryota > Metazoa > Chordata > Actinopteri > Carangiformes > Carangidae > Seriola > Seriola dumerili. The sequence continues at coordinate 2,253,356 of NW_019174389.1, read as the reverse complement.
ATTAGATCTGATCATCAGTCCCCACCAATCAATAGTGGGAAGTCATCCAAATTCAACTTCTAATCTTACTGAACTGATGAGTTCAGACCTTGCTGTATCACATCTCCCTTGTTGAGTTCTGCCCTCATCATTAGCGAGGTCCAACTCATGGTCAGCTGTTGTTTCTGTAATCGTTTGCAAAAATCGGTCCCCTAACAAATGCCTTACTGCCACGTCTTCATTAGACCATGGCTATTTTTAATACATTTGGGTCTTAAACACTGCCACGTACTGGAAACAATTAACACTAGCGTGTTAGTAGCTGCCCTCAACATGTCCTTACCAGAGGCAAGATCATTCACCCCACACTATCCTGGTCCCCAGGAACCCAGTTTTATGTTAATTAGGCCGGGTCTCCTTCAGAAGACCTTGGCTGTCCACCACTACACTGTAAACAAGCAAGGATATACTGCTCTGAATCCTTAGTCTCATTCCCAAAGATCTATCAAGATGCATTCACATAGAGTTACTACTAAAGTTAACCCAGCACTGGCCTGGCTGTCTACGATTAATCATTCATGCCGGCAGTTTATTTTAGAGTCTTGTTTGAAGAAGCAATCATCCACATTTTCTTCAGATGGAGGTGTGAAAGTGGAACTATCTCCTTCCTGCCTCTGTGAACCACATGGGGAGATGATTCCTCGCTGTCAAGACAAATGATTTAAATATTGACATCAAATACAACAGAGAGAAAGAGCAGCAGAGGAATCATGAAGCATTCGCTGCAGAAACTTCCCCTCTGTAGGAGATTTCACTCGTCCAGGAGGATTCACAGAGTCGAAAGGGACTTCACAATATCTCCAGCCTCGAGTTTATCATACATCATGTAAACAGAGGGCAAAGTGAGGACATATTGTGTAAAGTAAACAGGTGAGGCCCCCCGGACTCAGCAGGAAAACATCTCTGGTTTAGGTTCTTTTAAGAGGGAGTATTATGGATAACAAGACTTAGTGTCAAGTCTTGGTGGATTTTGCTAGAGATTTTTGCCGCACATGAAGCAGATGAAGTTGTACCATTCAAACAAGCAACAAACTCTCCATCTGACATCAGAACTGGGAAAAAAATCTATATCAAAAGTGGGGTGTGAATCAAGGTTGCTGTTAGATGATTTTTGGATATAGTATGGTGAGAGAAGTGGAGGGCCAGTAATACCAAAAACACTTTTATACTAATTTACCACAAACTGCCTGTTTCAACAGAGCTGGGCATGCGTCGCTCTGAAGAACAAATGACTGTTAATGAAACTGAACAAAAAAAAATGTCACACACACATATTATAGACATACAGCAGTCACACAAAATAAATTCGTCCCAAAATTGGAAAATAGCCCCCTTTACCGACATGTAATTGTCGGAAACTAGACTGCTCAGTGGTTTTTCAGACAAAATAAAAAATGGATGCCAGACTTAAGTATAGAGAACTTTCTACAAGCAAGGCTAATAAATGGTACCATCAGCACAGAAGCAACAAAAACATCATTACCCACGCAAATGACTTGATTATAGGGTAGACCCTGCTGCAAATATAAGCATGTCACTGCGGCCCCCTATTTCCCTGTCTGTATGTTACCCTGCACACTGTGGAGTGTAAAATGAGGAGACATCAAGGTAAATTTTTAGCTCTCCAAAGATATAATGCTGATAAAAGGGATAGTGCACAGTGAGAAAAAAAACAAACAAGAGATTTTCTGACATTAATGGCCTAATGCTAATAAAAGTTATAAATCAAATAATAAAAGCACAGGCCTGTAAATGAATCGAATGGCTTCTGCCTTGCTATTATAAGCCAGCTATCAATCTTTGCCCGAATTGTTCCATGGACAAAGTCCCTGTTTACTATTCTGGTCAGCATCCATTGCCGGGCCTTGGCAGTCTCTTGTATTGTGTGTCATGGTAGAGAGTCGAGACATTTTATGCAGTGGCAGATGCTTTATTCAGTGGCACCTTTGCAGCTTTTTTGTGGTGGGAAACATCAGAAATAGCACTCCAACATGTCTACTAGCATGAGGAAGTGGTTAGTGAATCAATAAAGAGATGATCAGGTGACCAGGGCGGGCATATCAGGAAGATGCTAAGACCGTGCCTGTAAGGCTCATCTGAAGCCTAGAGCCCCCTGTCATAACCGCTCATATCTGTCAGTGGGTGGGGAATGAATACCAAGCATGAATAATAGATTAACACTGATATTTTTAGGTGAGTCAAGGCCTCCAATCTCTTGCAGCTCATCTCGGGATTCTTGATTTTACTTATTTATGGCTGCATCTTCTTGTGAGAGAGACAAGAGTATTACTCAACCCTGTACGCCTCTTCCTCTGTCCAGTGAAGAACTGCAAAATGTTGAGTGGTTCTTGAAAGCCAGAAAAATGTCAATGAGGGAAAATGTCACAAAGTGTGTTACAAGTGCTTTTCTCAAGTATTGGCTGACATGACCACTAAAAGTTCAAAAAGAGGTGGGGTTTGAATTCAATGAAAGTTGATTTATTGATTTTTTTCTTTTCTTTTCTAACTGAAAGCTGAGTGACTACTGACATCTGATCACATACAGATGACTAACTAAGGCTTAAAAGGCATGCTGAACATGCACAGTGCAGAGATGAAAACATGTTTTACTGCCAAAAATGAACTATGGTAGACAGCAACCAGGTTAGTAAACAACACGCATTTGCACATCTCAACAACCACCAGCCAATACTAAGATGTGTTGTGTTGCAAATCATACTAAAAGGAAATGATCCTGCTGCAGCAGGGACACTTTTGAAATTGATTTTCCCTTCAAGTTCAAAGCAACAGAACTGCTGGACTAAAAATAGTGATGTCTGAAACCACAACCTTCTGCCATCATCTTGAAAAAATAATGGTAAAAAAAAAGCCTTGGATAGCAACTCCATGCTGTGAAGTTTGTCTTGATTTGCCTTTTTGACACCATTGTATAAAATTTTATCACCAGAAGATGAAAAAAAAATTGATTAATCTCAATTTATTTTATTCACTATCTTGTTTTGTTTGTTTCACAGCAGTACAATAAGCCAAGATGAGAGAGATCCATAAGCAAATGGGATGCAAATAAGGTGACACAGCCTCACAAGCGATTAAAGATGAAAAGAGAAGGAGACAAAGGCAAAGACAGGCAGGGGAGTCTTATGGGACATTGACAGCCATCCTGCCTGATATGAAAGCATCTCAGATTCCATAGCTGAGGTGTCGTGAGCTCTACCTCTGGGAGTGGGCCTCAGATGGATTACAGTAAGAGTAATCACAATACATGAATATGAGATGCCTTTCTTGCCAGGGAATGCTCTTTGCCACATTGTATGTTTTGTCCATCATCATCTGTCCATCATCCTCCTAGCTGTGCTACCACCAGTCACTGCCCATTTCAGTCTCCACTGCCCATAGCTGCCTCCCTCACACAGACATTTTGGTCTGGGTTAAAAAAGCAAACATTTTACATTCACTAAGATCTGACAATAACCATCACATTGTGATTGCACTGGCTTACATGAATAATGAAAGCCACTGATTGATTTGTTCTTGCACCTGAAAAGTCATTACTTGTGTGAGGTTAGCTATAATGCATATTCAAACTGGATCACTGTTAAATCTAATGGAAATTAGCAGAACTTCACAACTGTGTATACAATCAAAGTCAAGCATCCTGAGCAGCTGAATTAAAATGTGAAACATATTAAATCCAGCAATTACTAATTTAACTGACTCAACTGAAGTATGATATCACAAGAAACTGAGGCATGAAAGACCAATGATGATGTAGAAAAAAGAGAATTCAATTTAATATTGATGTCAAAAATCCCTTCCCAGGAAAATAATAGCTTTCGTCTGGTTACAGAATGTCACACTGGGTGGTGTCTGGTGGGAGTTGTGCACAAGTCACTCACTTGCCATCGAAGGGGTTGGCTCCAGGGATGATGTGGGTGCTGTCCCTGCCCACTAGGAAGCGTACCCGGTCATAGAAAGTCTGCAGGTTGGTCTGCGCAGAGGACATCTGTGTCTCCTGGATGATGTCCAGAGGGTCCGGGGAGCCCACACACAGAGAGGTGGTGTGACAGGTTGCCTGCAGACAGCAGTCTGGATCCATGCAGTCCACCAGGCCATCTGACGAGGTCAAACAAGTCACACACACTCATTAAACAACTACCTGGACAAACACCTGGCAAAAGAAACTGAGCATATACAGTATATTTGAGTCACTGGGGCATTATTCATTTTGACTGCTGTTTTACTACATGACTGGAGTCATGTCATGTGCATCTCATCCTGGAGAACATTCAAACACCTCCAGCAATGCTGGTGGTTCTCTTTCTGTAATTTAGATGAAATAATAAAAGACAGGGAGAGCTGCTGTGCAATGCACTTTACTTTGCTGAAGTGGGTCATCGGACTCCCTACCCTTTGCTTTCAGGGGCCTATCTGGCCAGATGGGTGATAAAAATAAACCCTGCTGTCAGGAGTCAGTCAAATTCCCAGCAGCACCCAGTCTTTGCCACTGCCCTGTGGTCCCTGCACAGTGATGGGGAGACAAACAGCCCCTGCATAAATAAGGGATGCTAGTGCATAGCTCAAGCCCAGAATGAGGTCTGGAAGAAAGGAAGTCACGTCTCCCACTTGGCCTTAAGAGTGGTGCAGCCCCCTGGCTGGCTCTGTGTGTGTGCCTGGCTCTGCTTGGGGCTAGTTAGAGGGCAGAGCAGGGACTTCCTCCTGGGGCCAGCGCATGCTTGGGGCTTTAGGCTAGCTAGTCCGCTTTTTAATAAAAAAAACCTGTTGTCCAGGTGACTGACTGGAAGCCCTTCCACATCCTCACCTGCATAAGAGTACAACTTAGCCTGCAAAGCATTAGGCAGGTACAGTATACTCTCAAGCACAAAGGTGGTTAATTCTATAGTGAAATTATGTCTAGTTAAGAGTCCCTGTTGATGCTTTGCCAGTGTCAGAAGGTATTGTTGTGTGTTCTTTGTGATTTTACCTCCATCGTTGTCCTTGACATCACTGCAGGCAGTTTCCATAGAGGTGTCACAGCCAGTGCCCCTCCAGCCCAGCTGGCACACACAGTACCAGCCATTGTTACCCAGAGTGCACCTACCATTTCCATTGCACAAACCAGGACAGCCCTCTGTGTAACAAAAAAGGACAAACACAGAGGTCGGCACGAAATATCAAATAAAGCAGCTTTAATGGGGAACAGATGAATACTGTATATTGCTTGTGAACAAAACTCCACAATAAAACAATGACAACAATGAGGCTTGTTGATGACAATGGATTGTTGTTAATATTTCTCTGGTGGCAATAGACTAAAGTCATTTCAAGATTTTAAATGGGTGAGAGTGGCTATAATGGCCCTCAGCTGAAGTTGATTAATATGATACACCTTTTGTGAAGCTTCTAATATCCCTTTGCAGTAAAATCAGATAAGAGGGATCTTCTAAATCAATATTCACTCATTACTACAGTAGATTGGCCTTCTGTATCTATGCTTCTACAGCTGGGTAATGAGAGCAGTGGTGTACATGCTGGCAGTCTTGCACATAATTGGATCCGTTTTTATGTGATTTTCGAATGTGACCATCATTACGATTACAGCATCACTGCTGCTGTCGTCTGCAAAAAAGAATGAGCTGCATCAAAACTGCATTAGTTATCGAAAACAGATCTATATCAGTGCTTGCTCTCTTTTTTTTGTAAGTTGTCTCCAGACTCTTCTTAGAAATCAATAAGATTATCCCTTCGGGGAAAGTGTGTGTTCTGTCATTAACAGAAGCAGAATGCAAAATAAAATAGTAGGAAGTGGATAAAGCTGAGCTCGATGGCATTATGCAGGGGAGGGCTTTGCTTGCTCTAACTGTGTTCCCAGGCATGTGACCCCCAGGGGAGCTAAAAGCAGGCTGGAAAAGAACGACAGGTGAGGCATCCCTGTGTTTCACTCTGGATAGGCCCTCACAACGGCATAGATCAGGGGATTATCTCGCCCATTTTTCTGGGGCTGTTTGGAATTTATCTGGTACCTTATGATTCCTATCCCCTCGCTGAAGCTGAGGCAGAGGGTAACATCTCAAGATATCAAACGCATTAGTCTCTTCACAGTTTGTGTTGTTAACAAGCTGTCTTGATAGAGAGAATACTAAGCTGACCCATTTTATCAACTAGCGAGACCAGGGCGGCTGTCTCTGTGCTCTTACATCACACAGGGAGAACGAGAGAGCAAGGAAGGAGAAAGGGCGACGGGCGAGGTGAATGGGAGACATTTATTAAAGGGAGAAAGATCAGCTGAAGGTTAGACACAGCGATGAGTAAGAAACAGAGATAAGTATTTAGGAAGATAAAGGTATAAGCAGCACCAGGGAGAGATGAGTATTGTAGATCACAGGGTTAGCTGAGTAATGCATCAGCTGCATTTTGGTTGTGGCAATACAGAGTAAGAGAAGATAATGACATGAGTTTTTATACAACCGTGATTCAATGAACAATCCACATTTATACATATCATTGCACATTTATGCCTTAATAATGGTGATTTAAAAAAAAACAAAAAGAACAAAAGCAGAACTAAATAAGAGTTTATCTGACAAATCACTTTCTGATCCCCTATCTGTCTAATACAGACAGACACTTTATAATATTCATATTGTTATAGAAGTTTCTTACCAAAATATAATGAAGCTTTTAGCTATGTTGACTGTCCCCTCAAGAACAAATTATAATTATAAACATGGCAAGAGCAACCTGGAATTGTGTTTCCTCAATTGCAGCCATTCATTTGTACTTTACACACACACACTCAGGAGTAGAAACATGGGTTTTTCGTTTAACTGTGTCTGTGTCAATAGGTAAATAAGAAAAGAAAGCCGTCGGCACACAGACTATTCGATAATGGGGATTAAATTGCAGAGCATTAAAAATTTTAAGAAAAATAAATAATCCCATCTCTATTTTCTCCTTATTTCCCTGAAGAAATGGACTCGCTGTTGAAGGCCAGTGCCATTAGAAAGTGTCCTGCCTCCTGAACATGTTCGGGCATTAGTCGTCCTTTTATTGAGCAAATGGACAAAACAACTCTGGGTAGGCCAGTGGAGACAGATGATTAGCAAGCTCTGAATGTTTATTACAAGGATAAATAAAGATCCGCTCTCTGTTGGCACCAGTTCAACTTAATTGGCAGTGCTTTCAGAGAGGAGCCCCTGCTGAGCTCTGCCCAAGTCTGCCTGTAACAGCTCCAAACGTGAGGGTGCAAGTGTTCGAAGGACTCCTCTGGCAGCCGCCGTCATGCCAGGTGGTCCATTACCAAGGACACAGTGAGAGTGAAAGAGGGTACTGGAGGCAGAGAGGTAGTGTTGCTGCAGAGCCTCCACCCCCTGCTTGCCCTGCACCAACCAGACCATGAACTCTTTTAATTAGATAGGATGCGGCCTCAGCACCTATCAGGCCCTGCTCACAGCTGCACATTCATCCATAATGCATGGCGCAGGTTATGAAGCCCCTTTCCCAACATCCCACTATTGAGAAAGCGAGGCTGCACACACACCACAAATTCAACACGTAAAGGAAGAAGCACAACTTGACTCACCAGGTGCGAAAGTGCTAAGTGGAGATTACTGTGTGACAATATGGCAAAAAGTTGATGGGGGGTGGAGATCTTTAGAATGACTTGTTTGGGGCAACAAGAGGTGCATAGTGTTTGCATATGTCAATGTGGGGGGAAGAGCATGGTGTGTGTGCATGATTTGTTAATGCTGGCTGGAGTTACAATGGGAGGAGGGCAAAATAGAAGGAAGGAGGAATGCCATACCTTTCACTACCTTATCCAGATAGTGAGCTTGGGAGATAAAAGACAGGACATATAAGGGAGGTTTGAACAGTGCCACTTCCATGACAAGACAGCAAGGCAAGGTGTTAGTTTACATTACAAAAGGTAAAGAAAAAAAAAAGAAAAAAAAAAGGAATAGTGCAGTCATGAAGCGAAATCATGCATTACAAGCAACACAACAACTACAATCGAACACAGAGGGAGAGGGATGGAGACGGAAAGAAGACACGGAGGGGAGGAGGGTGAGGGATTGGAGGGGGGGTGGAACACAGAGAAAAAGAATGAGAGAGAGAGAAATAAAGAAAGAGTCAGAGAGAGAGAGAGAGTAAAAAAGTGATATGTTCAGAAAGAACATTTCAATCCGTCCCCATTTATCAACTGCCAGGATCGGCAGAATATCTCAGGGGAGTATGTCAAAAGCAACGTGATTGATGCACATATTACCACCCTTAAATCTCTCTAGCAATATCAAATAGGAGGTCAGGATGTCCAACGAAAAAGCGCTTTTAATCTTGGAACACCTCTATGGACGATGAGGTCACCAGAGGCTTTGGCAATGGCGGGGCCATATCGGACCTCCTGTGCTCCACAGCATGGGGCTTGAGGCCAACGCAGAGCTTTCAATAATGAAAATTGATTTAAATTGAGATCTTTGGCTTCTTAATGGATGACACTGAGGAATATTCTTGTCGAGGGAGTGGGGATCTCAATATGGCACTTATAAAAGGCCCATCAATAATGTAAAGCCAGCATATAAAACATTAACAGACTGAGTCAAGGCTCTGCACTCAGGCAGCTCTGCTTCAAGCTATGCATGAGAATACTGTGAGAAAAATTATCTTTATCTATTTGAATATGTAACAAAGCTCTAACCTTTAGGGCATTCTCAATCTCTCTATTGACTCCAATGTGTGGAGGTTGCAAATTTCTGTTCACTGAAATGCTGTGGCAGCAGGGGAAAGAGATGGCCATTGTGTTCCCACTTCCTCTGTGATGCTTGTTGACTATTTGGATCGTAGCATGACGATGAATGAGTTACCATGTTAGGCTGCAATAGTATCAACACAGCGCTTGTCAATATGAAGCTTTTTTTAAACATATATTATTTTGGGTAATTTAACCTATAAGAATGCATCAAATTTTATATGATGCCATATTCTTTGTGTGTAAAATATTATTCAGTAACCTGAACTACAATGTTGGAGTAAATGTGGAGTAAAAATATTTCCCTCTGAAATATAGAGGAACAGAAACACAACGAAACAAATGTATTGGGAATATTCAAATAAAACAGCAATATCTCAGAATTGATGAAGAGAAGAGAAGAAAATTGAGGAGAGGAGAAGAAACACAGGAACAGAATGGTAAAGTTGCAATCTTGCAGAGCAGGCATTGCATAGCATGTCCTCTGGATGGTCCCTAATGATGTTCAGAGGAGGTTTGACAGTCCAGACACTCAAACATCATGAAGCCAACTACATTAAAAGACTCATCTTAATGAGCTCTTGTTACACTTTAACAATGATACTGTCAAACCTCAGAACATCCGTCACCATAACTCAAAAATCTCTTCATGCTGTCCTTTTGGCAGTGGGCATTTCAAACAGAGGAGATAGGTCAAAAACATGGAGGCCAACTTTTACATATGATAACAGCTTGGCTGCATCTGCTGTTGCTAGTATTTACATATCAGCACAATCTCTAATTCCTTAGGACAAACAAATAGTCGTAATAAACCCAATAAAAGGTGATGCGTACACATTGCAAGTTAAATTGGCTCGTTCTGTCTCTTAACTATTCTCTTTGTGAAGGATTTTTTTTAAAATAAAAAGAGCCAACATGATGAACCCATGAGCCACTGCTGGCATATTCTGCTAAAGGATTATCAAATCCACTACAAAACACACAGTACTGAACAACTTTACTCTCTGGCAACACAATGGAAACTCAGTCAGAACTTTAGGTTTAAGCAAGTCGATGTTTTCAAGAAAGCTCTTGACATTCAGTCAAGGTCTTGAAAACTTAACTTCTGCCAGCGTTTGCAGAAGAACAATTGTTAGTATAAATATAGAGCTAAACGTGGTGGTTGACCTGCCCACAATGACTCACATGTAAGCATTTGAAATTAATAGTAAATGGAAAGGGGGCAAAGAAAGAGATGAGGAAAAGGGTGAGTAAAATGAAAGGACACCTTAGCACATTCCCACATTAAAATGCATGAAGGCAAGCCTCAGATCCTTGAGTAAACCTGTTCATGCTTTACCGAGTTGCACAAATTCAATTAAGCATGCTTTTCCCTCTCTTCTCCAACTGGACCCTTCCCCTCACACCCAGCGCCTCATACACACGCAGGCAGGCAGACAGCCTACGCTTTTGTTTGCCCCCCCCAAACCCCTCCCAATCACACAGACATACACACACAGTCCCCCACCCCGAAACCAAAACCTTTTCCCATCCTACCAATAGTGCAGTGTTCTCCGTTCCAACCCGGACTGCATTCACATTTCCCGTCCTTGCAAGTGCCATGTTCGTTGCAGCGAGGGTGACACGCCCTCTGGTCACACCCAGTGCCCATCCAGCCGTCGTCACAGCGACAGGTGCCCGACACACAAATGCCATGGCCACCACAGTCCGCTGCACAAATCTCTGTGGGAGACAGGGACACAGAAAAAAGACAAAAAAGAGAGTGGGGGAAGACAGACAGAAAGGAAGGAGGGGGTAGAAGTGGAATGGAAAGGGAAGACAAGGCGGTGACGGGACAAGGCAACAAGGGTGAAGAAAAGACAAATCCAGGAGTTATTGTCAAGGAAAGGCGGCCACGCTTCACTACCTTGTCTGATGGCAGCTGAAAAGAAATTCCTGCACCTCATAAGGGGGAATCCTTTTTGACAATACAAATCTAATAAGTCCATTACAAAGAAAAGACATGGATTGCGGCGGCCTTAGCAGACTTATTCTTCTCCTTGCCTCCTCTCTTTGTAAATTCACCTCTTTCTGTTAGAAAGGAGGTGAAGATGAAAAAATACACAGCTGGAACTTCTTGTAAGAACAGCAACAATATCATCTCCACCATTTTGATTAAACAGTACATTTTTATTTCCTTTTGTCGTACGTTTAGTGTTCATAGCTTTGCCGCGTGCTTTACTGTGGGCTACAGGCGGGAGGTAAGGCTCAGCAGAATGATTCGAGGCATGAGATGTCAATATGCCGTTTTTTTTTAATTCTACCTAAGTGCAGTGTGCCAGAGGAAGAAGTACATTCATGGAATGAAGGAGACTGAGAGACACAGTAAAGCTTGGCTGGTGCTATTGTGTGGCAGCTGAAAGACCTCCCTGACAGGCTGTGATAGAGCCTGGGACATTACCCACGTCTCATGAACTCGGGGGAGAGTATGACAAGACCAAGGCTCAAAGAAATTAAACACTGACAGATTACTTATGAATCTCATTGAAATGTTAACCTCTTTATTAACCATTCTGTTATAAAAGAGGCTTAGCGGTATGGGCAACGAGGAACAATAGCGATGTATTCCTAGCTTATTAGCCAAGCCAATTCAAATATGACCACAGGGGACCAAACTGGAGGTAAAATCTTTTAATAAGTCAATTACTGCCTTTACAGTGCCTATTTTGTCATTGCTACAAATTAAATTTGAGGGGTATTTTCACCCACAAACCATAACACGACATTACCAGCTTAAAAAGCTTTTTAAAAATCACTCTCCCCTGCTAATTACAGCTCAGCACTTTGTTAAACTATGCAAATGCTAATTTTACATCTGACTTTTGATTTAGAGGTACAGCATGCTAGCAGCATTTGAATCAGTACCCCTCATGACTGCTCAAACACACACACAAACCTGTACCTCTGTCTTTCTGAGGACAATCCTTGACATAATGCATTCCCTAGCCCCTTACCCCCCCCCTTTCTTTTATTGCATTTTAGAACACTTGTTCCTAACCCTAACTGAGCCCCCACCACGACCGTTTTAACTCAACCTAACCTAAACCTCATGCTGACCTGAGCCCTAAAAACACATCTTAACCCGGAGTTATGTTTGCAGCAGTTAAGCTGGTTTCCTTGTTAGGACATTGCCTGGACACCCTAACCCTGATCAACTCAATCCTAATCCTAATTTAACCTAAACTCAATTCACACCTTACTCCTAACTTCAACCAGGACCTCCTGACATTTCGCCTCAGTAGGACCAGGTTTTGGTCCCTATGAGGACTACTGGTCTGGACAAGGTCAGTGTTTATACTGGAAAAGGTCCCACAGAGGTAACAAAAACATGTACACAAACACACACAAACATGAAATATCTGAGTAGTTTTCAGTTACAGAAGTCTGTTCATCAATCATTTTCTAATAACTATTTATTGCGGAACTATGCGTTCTACATCCTCTATTAACACTGTTAAATAGGAGGTGTTAAAGAACATAATAAACATCTTGAGTGAGCTCATTAACACGTATGTTGAAATAAAATGTAAAAACTGACCCTTTTAGTTCTTTTCTCAGAATTATTGGAACACATACTGGTCAGAGAAAACGGACTCAAACTGACTGTGAGACAACTGTTCACTTGGAACAAAGGAGAAACCTTTAACGTGATAAAGATGCAATTACAGCCTGCAGGCAAACCCTCATTATCCGTGGCCAGAGGAGTCCACAGTGAGAAATACCCCCATCCCCATGATGGCCGTTACCATTTGCACTAAAGGATTGTGTAAACAAACTTTCCTTTGGGTGAGAGAATAGCAAAAATGGCATAAAAACACACATATTAAAGGACATAAAACCTCAGGCATTGTTTTATGACTGGTAACAGCATTACAACCAACTGTGCACGCCCAGGTTGTACAGTTCCAAAACCACATGAGAAAATGAGTTTGTGACTTAAAAGTATTGGGTAGGGGGGATTAAAGAATCTTGAAAGATATATTGAAAGCTTTCCATCTTTTTCTTGCCCCAGTCTCCAAGGTTATAGGCTACTAGCTGTACTACTGCACCACTGAGCTTAGTGTTGTATTAGACCACAGAAAGCTCTACAATGAACAGGATAAAGGAGGATAAAGAGCAAACTCATCATCATTTACAGAGCTCTTTCTTTGCGAGGCAGACTCAGACTAACTGCCCATTTCCCTCAAAATCCCTGGGATTACCTAATAGGTCATTGTGTCTGCCTGGAATATAAAGGGATTCGTGGATCCGAGTTACTGCCGGACTAAAACTCTCATTTCAGAAATATTCTGCGAGAATACAAATGATGTTGTTTAAATGAAAGCAGCTGCAGGCTGCAACTGTATCAGCCTCTACAAAAACAGAGCTGATGCACTGATTATCAACACATCAGAGGCCTGTTGAACCAGAGCTATCTGAAGCTTTAATCTGCCAGAGAATAACCATAAAACATAAAAACAGTGTCAGATGAGCTTTTATACGTGTGGAAAGTTTTGAAATTCCTCAACTGCCTTTACAGTGAAAAGAACCCAGTTTTTTCTCTGGAACTTTTGCATGTGCCAACACTGTGAGTCACTAATGTTAGATACCTGTATTTGACAGCTCTTTAACAATCTACCACTGAGTTCACTGAGGTTTTTCAGTAAAATACTTCTTTGGTAAATGTGAGCAGACAGTCTGCTGTCAGAGCTGAAGCTAAATTTTGAAGAACCTTTTTTTCATCCTTAGAGACTCGAGAAGGTATATTCTAGCTGTGAAACTGTAACTCACGTTCAGCCTGTTCTTGACTACCAAGAGAGAACATTCCCCATGGACAAAATGAACACAATGGGAACAATCCTCCGGAGCAGAAAAAGTTATCATCAGCTGTGAGCCTTGTGCCAACATGAAGAAAATCCAGAACTCAAGAAAGAGCATTAAGTTGCATTAGATCACGCCTCTGACAATATCCCTGCCATGCATTCCCCTCCTTTCTGTGGGTGCCAACAAAGCATGTGCAGATTGAGGATGAAACCATTCGTAAAAGAAATAAATTTACAGCAAAATCAACCGGAGTTTGATTGCTAGCTGTGGACCTCCAACTGATCAATGATGTGAATAATTGAGGCTTTTATGTGAGCCATTTTCTTTTAGCATCATCAGAAATGTTTACTTCTGTGAGGAGCCTTGCAATTACCAAAGCTATACTGAATCAAGCAGTGAAATAAAAGGCAAGGATGTTATCAGGAAGGACTGATGGCAGATTCAAGGTTATTACATGGTATTGCCAGTTGTGAGGTATTAAGCTAAAGTTGCAAAATACTAAAGGGTAAGAAATTATACTAGATTCTGTAAAATATTCACAGATTGTGATGGCTATAAGGCAGGAGTTGAGGAGTGATAAAAATGAGAGATTACATAACTGAGAAATATCGCTAAAGCTGAGGATCACAGCTATGATAAAACTGTGAAATCTTCAACTTCTGTATTATACCACAGTTTCTTTATTTCTTTACTGACTCACTTCATAGTGAAACTATCTTTTGTTTACTATACAATGGTCTATAATCATCCATCTTTAAGAAGCTGATACTTTCATAAGCATGTAAGATGATAGCCCAAATGTTGTTTCCACGCCGCAACCCCCCCCCCCAAAAAAAAAGAAAAAACATCTTCCAGCCTAACTTAATTTAACCTATGCAATATTTTCTGTGAATGCACTCATGTTTTTCTACTTGGTAATTACAGCTAAATCAGCACCAGCCAGTGAGAAGGAATTCTGCCAATGTTTTTCTCTCATTTGAGGGAAGTACTCACCTGTAGAGCAGTCATGGCCTGTCCAGTTGGGATCACAGCTGCAGGTTCCGGTGTCTGCCAGGAAAGCTCCGTGTCCAGAGCACTGGTCCATGCAGGAGGCCCTGGGGCTCTCACATCCTGGCCCTCCCCACCCCACAAAGCAGTGGCACTCTCCCTGGACACATACCCCTCGCCCCGAGCATGTTGGGTCTAGGCAGTCCACTGAAAAGGGGTCCAAAGAGACAATGTTAGACACACCAGTCACCTGCTGTTACCCTCTTTCAGAGGCAACCTGTTGTCTCTATTTGAGCCTCAGTAATGTGACAAAGGCAATGGGCAGTGCAACTGGTTTAGCACATGTATATAGAAAGTACAGCTGGGGTACAAAGATGATGATGATGATGATGATGATGATGATAATGATGATGATGAGAGGAAGCCCACTTTCTCTCAAACTGGAGACAAATTAAAAAGCTTTCTTCACACTGGGGCTTATGGCACAGACCCATCAGACCCATCATCTGATACTGAACATTCCTCCCAAAGAGGGAAGGCACCATAGTAGGAGCATGTTTATATAAAATGGAAGCAATGAAGATGAGTAGTTCATAACTGAGAATAAGCACCCCCCCCCATCACTTTAACAGACTGTGAAGGAGAAAAAGGGGTGAATTAAAGAAAAGCCTGGGGCAGGTGCATGCTTGACTAGCTTACAGACAATTTGAAGATCACTGTGACTGAGGAACTCTTGTGCTGTATCAGTGTACACTGTGTAAGTTCAATTTGTATGCAAATATTAAATTAATGATTGTTTTTATAGTATCTCTTCCCTTGACATGTTGTCCAATGAGTGCTCACTTTGTATAGCGCAACCACAATAATGACATTGTTTCTACCAGACAATATCTGCATGGTACACACAGATGGCAAATGGCCGCGAAACAGGAGCAATGTCTAGCCACTGAGAGCAGCAGGCCGCGCCATGGCAGCTCCCCTTTACCATGACATAAATGGATATAAAGGCCGTTATAGTAAGACAAACAGGATCTCTTGCCTCTTAGCAGATGGTTTGGGCACAAGGCACAAAGATCAGAGGCTAACTGACAAGCAACTCTCTCCTGGCAATTAATCATTGTGGCTGAAGGTCGCACGGAAGAAAGGTAAAAATGTTAAAGGGCCCTCGTCCACATTCCCCTCTATTCCTTATGGCTAACACTCCACCCAAAATAGAATTGGGGCCTATGGATGTCACAAACCCCCATTTATCAAACTCCCAGGCTCCATTTTTCATCTTGAAATGAGAGCCTTCAAGAGCTGACAAACACAATGGCTCCTTCAATCTTATCTGGTCAAGCCTTATCCAGCATCATGAATGTGGAGTTCCTAATGGATTAACATCAGACTTGGTGTCTGAATTTCAAACTATGAATGGACAGTTTTGACTAAAGTAATGCCTTTTATCCATGATTTATACAGGAAAAGTCACCTAGGATGCATATTTTTAAGTGTTATGGCTATGATGCTCTTCATGGCGGATGTCCTGTCTTTACTGCCATACTGACTGTTAAATAAGCCATACCAACTTAATAGCCATTTCCATTATGAGTATCCTTTTAAAATGTCAAGTGCTAACGAGCTAAGATGGTGGTTAGAGCAGCCATACAAAGCCGAATTTTGTAAGTTTGGGATACATTACCATGACTTATCAAAACAATTACCTTCTTCACAGTTTTCCCCTTTGTAGCCCGGGTTGCAGATGCAGGTTCCCACGATACATGTCCCATGGCTGCTGCATGTGATGTCAATGCACTGGTTGGTGGGAACGTCACATTCAGCGCCCTTCCAGCCGCTGTGACACATGCAGCGACCTTTAAGGTATTGACCATTCCCACTGCACAGCACTGGACAGGCAGCTTTGAAAAGAGCACACAGCATACATCCATTTGAATGGACCCCTCCAACCCTAGCTTCAAAGAATAGCGAGTGTGAGCTAAAGCCTCAATCTGGCAATGAGCCTCTGACCAGAATGATTAAAGGTTTACTTTCCGGTGTACGACATGCAGCACAAATTATTATTATCATTTCACTTTGGCATCCAGTGAAAATGTAACCCAAATTCTAACAAAAGCAAACTAAAAATATCTAATCTCTTCGCAATCGCTGTTGAAAAAATAAATAAAATTAAAAAAAGTTGAACGAAAAGTGTAAAATATGGTGCTGATCAACACATGGATAACAGATGGCAGTATGTGTCAAGATATAACCAAAACAAACACACTAATATCATTTTAACACATTGCCTAAACTTGTTTTTTTGATTTATTTTTAATTTGCCAAAAAAATAAATACAGCCTTGATTTCAATAATCAAAGGAATGAGTCATTACCAGTCCTTCAATCTAAAGCTCTTCTTCTCTATACATTTATTCAAGTGTTCATTTATATGTAACATAATACTCCATTAGGAGCTATAGAGGTAAAAAAAAATGAATCATCTGGAGCAGCAATGCCAGATTTAATAAGAAGGATCTGAAGAACAATTAAAAATAATTGTAAGATTAAAATTCCTTTGTTCTGGTCACGCAGTGAATTGAATTTGGTTAGCACTCTAAAACATTATGTATCTGAATGATGGAGATCAATAAAGTCATTATGACAGAAGGATTGACTCACCTCTCCCACAGTCGGGTCCTTTGAATCCTAAAAAGCAGTGGCATGTTCCAGCAACACAGTCACCGTTCCCAAAGCAGTTACTGGGACAGTCATCAATAGATTCTGCAAGAGGGTAATCAAGAGCGTTTCTGAGTAATGTGGTTTGAAAAACAATTTTTCCTCCCACTCGTTTTCTCCGGGTTGATTATTATTCCTTTGCTAATGACAGTGATAAGCACAGGCTCAAATTCCTGTCAACATTTCTATTTCACTGGAAAACATTTTGAGTGGTACTAATGTTTGGGAGAATTCGCTAAAAGAGTAAACAAGTTCTGATCATCTGGGCTTCTACCAAAAATCACAAAGCAAATAAATTCTTTCTGAATGCACTGCATGTGATATCATACATCATTCAACAAACCTAACTTGACGCTTTTATGGCACACTGCAACCTGGTGATTCAAAGCGTCAGCAACACTGGAACCTAGTTTTCCCCACCGCCATGGGTAATGTTACTGTATCATATTTTCTTCTAGGGTCTGATTTTCAGTCTTCTATTTGTATTCGCAGAAGCAATGAGCAGGCCAGGCATACTACTTTATGTAACTGATTTGTCTATTCATCACTAGGCTACAAGCTGAATTACCTGTGGTCATATATATATATATATATATATATATATTCATATGTAGTGTGCTATTTAATCGCAGACCCCCATGTCATTGAAGAAGAAAAGACGTGGATCTATTGTGTTCTTAACCATTCAACCACTCAAATAAAACCTTAAGAGGTCTGATGTAGAAATATATTTGTAGTGCTTTGGGATTGCATTCAGATCCCTATTTTTTATGTTTCCCAAAATATCACCAATGTTTTTTCCCTTTTTCTAAAAACACTTGCACAGAAATCCATAAAGAGAAGCCACATTTTCAATGGAAGTTATGCTGTATTTGACATAACAATGTTTACATCTTGTACTCTCATTAATTGTGATTTACCTGGACTCTCCAATTGATTGTGTGCTTTATTACTTAATCTTTCTTTGCTTCCTCAAAATTGAGGGCATTTTTGTGTGATACAAACAATAAGCAGAAACATGCATAACGTTCTCCATCATTTCCTCTATTGATCCATCTGACTGAATCTGGTTAAACAATAATTTCTACCACCATGTTCTGACACTTGCTTTTAAATAAGAGTGACCAGTGATGTCTGAGGAGCTCGACAGCAGCAGAATTCTGAAACATGACGCTCACTGAATTAAGCCTGAAATGGTGCTGAAAAATATTCAGTCTTGTCCATTGCCTTCAGGCAGCAGAAGCTCTGAGGCAAAACCTACTGAACAAAGAATCTCTTGTGTTCCACAAAAGGCTAGAAATGTGAGCCATGGATTCAGCTTCCCTTTACTCTGGAGAGTCAATCATCACTGAGGATGCAACGCAAGACAGTGAGAACAGACAGAGAGAGGGAGAGAGAGATAGAGGCAGACCAGAGGTACAGTGAAAAGGGAGAGGCAGTTAGCAGAGAAATGCTGCTGATGTTTTCTCTGCTGCAGGCTTGCCTTTGCCATGTTGGGTTAGTGAAGGGATGCAGGGGAGACTATCCTCCGGCGTGGTGGAGGCAAATCAGCATTTTGGTGGGGTTTTGATGGCTTCCAACAACAACAGCTAACTACAGTGGGAGGCCTGGGCTTTTTCGCTTGGAGCAAGGGAAACCAGCAGTATGTGTGTAGGTGGGGTAGTGGGTAACGGTTAGGAAAATTAGGTGTGGTGTGTGTGCATACACTTGCCATTAGAAATTCCTCCCAGTAGTACAATTATGCAGGAGAGATTCTTGGTGTGAATCTTGCAGCCATGCACATAGGGACGAAAAACCTAAGTGGGGTTGTAATTTAATGTTCGCCTAGCAAGGCACTGAGAGGTCTGACTTAAACTGCATTCCTCTGACATATTAAGCAGGCAGTCATTCGACATTAATGTGCCTCTAATTAAGGTTATCTCATCTTTATCTATCATGGGTATTTCTTTGGTGAACAACAAACTGAACATGTTTAATTGAGTAATCATGAACTGCAGTGCTCCCATTTTGAATGCTGACGCAGTTTAGCAGACTACGCACTCCCCATGTCTATTGCCTGTGTTTCCTCTGAGAGCATGAAGGGGAGGCCATGAATATCTCTTAGCCACACACTCGACATAGGCCAACGCATAAATCATGGATTCAAGCAGAGCTTCATTGAAATTCATTACCCTTCATATCAGGGGAGCTAACTATTGTGCGAGTCTCTCCAGTCGGTGAGGACAGAGTAGCGTGCAGTAGGCAGGTTTAATCAGCGCCTTGCCATGCTCTCAGAGGATGCTCAGCACCTTTGAATGATGGGCGGTTGTGTACAGAGAGTGACTCTGCTATAGAGTGAGACAGGATATAGAGTAAGACATTGGTGCTGGGTCTTTGCTTCTCTTTGCTTTCCTCCCCTGTACAGGCAGCCATGTCTGGGTTGAAGCATGTCTGGCACCAGGCAGCAGGGACAAATGGCTTCATGCTCCAGAGGGCTGTGATACAAAACATTCAGGAGGACACATTTCACATTGCCATGGAGCCCCAGCCAAGTAATGAGGAGTAACCCAGATTAAAGACAGGGACGCTCTATCCCCCAGATGTATTATGGCATGGGTATGTGCAACGAGCAAACATTTCATTTAATACATGTGAAGAGCACAAGGTGCCTCGCTGGCGGTAAAATCAGACATTTTTTTTCCCACCAACACTGTCAGAGGCACTAAAACAATTTTTACTGTTAGTGTCTTATAAACAATGCTGCTTGTGTCTCTCAGTGCGCCTGTTCTGGATATTGTTCACATATATTTCTATACCTGGGCTACTCTATTTGAAGGTCAACTCCATCCCTCCACGGCTCAATACAATTCAGGCAGTTGGTGAGATTCAATTTCTGCTGAAGGGCACTTAACCGGTGACCCATTTTAGAAAGGGCCCCTCTGCCTCCCTCTGAGCTCCTGTGGGCAGATCGGCTCCGATACAAATGAACAGAGGCAGAATTCTAGCTCTGACTAACTCTGCCCCACCCCATCCTATCCTTATTCCCATCCCCATCCGCTGCACAGAATACCTTATGTAGTTGTGTTTTCTCTGATGCAAACCACAGGAGGCCTCCATGCACACCAAGTCAAAAAGAAATAAGTAAACATGCTGCCCTGACTCCCCCTGCTTGTGTCATATCATATATTAAGTATTGAATTACAGCTGTTGTTGGCGCAGCAGGGGGGGGGGCATGGTGCATCTCTTGCCTGTCTCCGCTTGGTGTTACATTGGTGTTGAGGACAGCTTCTCATCGATCTGCTGCCTGGCACAGCCCCTGTCACAGATGGACTCTGGCCCAGGAGCTTTTAATTAAAGAGCATGTGAGAACAGCTCCCAGCTGCCATCCCTGTGAAAGTCGACACCTCGGGCCCTCTCACACCTTGCTTGATACAGCAGTGCTAATCAAAGGCGCTTTAGGGAGAACAAAGAGGAGCGTACAAAACGAAATCACCTTCACAAAGAAAGACGTATGTCGGAAACACAGCCGTGTGCCACACAGAGATAGTCAGAGGAGAGAAATATCTCCACACTTTGATATATGGAAAGTAGATGGAAATTGGAGCAAATCATGATCAAAAATGGCACTAGCAGGAGGGTACAATCATACTTTGAATTGTATGCAAATGGTTCCCAGAAGCTGGACCCCTGATTCGCTCGGAACACTCAGGCTAATGAGGATATTATGATCTCTCAATGCCCTACTCAGGGGCATGGCAGGATAGCACTGATGTCCTGATTTTTGTAATATTCAACTTCACCTTGATTAACCTGCACTTTCCTTGGCTATTGAAATCTGCCAAAAACTATCTCTGACTCATGCCCCGAGTCTGGGCTGTTTGCTGTGGAGTGCTGCTGGTTGGTATTATAGGGATTATATGGATTGCTATTACAGGTTTCAGCAGCAGGTCATGCCCAGGGCGCTCACCTATGGCGGTAGTGAGGAAGGAGACAGTTTCAGTTTCTTTTCCATCGTTGTAGATGGCCAGGTGCCAGATGCCCGAGTCCATGTACTGGATAAAGCCTGTGTCGTGGGTGGTGATGGGCACCAGGCTCCGCTGCATAGCCACAGGCCCCTCCAGACCGTGGATGTCCTGGGCCAGAAGCCGCCGCCCATCCAAAAGCTCCACAAAGTCAAACTGAAGACAGATGCACAGAAAGTGAGAAAGACTGATGGATGGACCGCAGACACACCATTAGAGTGACATGTGAGACTTGAGTGCTTTCAGCCCTCTTTATAGCGGAGCATCATTTGGTCTGCATGAATAACTCATCATTCCAGAGGAGCTTGAGTAAGTCTCGGCACATCGTGGTTGGATAGGCTGTGATAATTTCATAGTCCACATATTTTATATGAAAGCCTGTTTAAAACTATTAAAGTGAAAAAGGGAACCTGGGGTAAAAAAAAAAAAATTTAAAGTTACTGTTTACCAAATAACATCTGCAAACGATTTGCTTCATATCAGTAGTGACTCAATGAATACCAATAAGGCAGCATTTCATTTTCATCTACATAAGGAAGGGAATCTTGACTCATCTGCCACTCTATGTGTAATCCGTCACAGAGCAAAAACTCCACTCTAGATTATTTTCTTTGAAGTAAAAATAGAGGGAAGAGACAAACATGATCTTTTGACCGAGAAATAAATCACACTGGGCATTAATGCAAACAAAAATCATGCTATAAACAATTTGTTGAACTACAGTTACATTTACAGCAGAAATCTAAACTCTGTGAACCAAGCAGCAGGATATGATTAATCACATGATATATCTGATTCTGTGCTGCACATAGATGGGAAATTAGTGTAAAGAAAAATCTCCCGCTCTCGATCCCTGAGCCCTGTATTTTTGTGTGATTCATTGATGATATTGAACCTGAAAGAAATTTGCCATAAATCCTTTCTGCAACAAAGAAAGTGATTCATAATACAATAGAGAGATTTATGAATTGGTTTGTATTCATGACACGTTTCTACATGGTTAGATAGATTTTTTTAAACAGTATCCCAATTTATATTCTGTGGCAGAGGAAGAATGGGAAAAAGAGGCTGAATCCTTAGACTACACAGACATGATTATAAATAGTTTCACACAGAATCACATTTACAATTTACTATTGTCTTTCACAAACAAAACATAATGATTTCTTACAGAAAACATTGAAATACGCCAACTTAAAGCCTCCAAAGCATTTAGATTTCACACTCTGCTTTGACACAAGTAATAAGTGCAACAGAACAAAATAGTTATACTGTGGTAACAAATGAATGAGTGTCTGTAACGAGTATTTCCCACCTGTGTGTGTGATGGAGGTAGGCCTCTCCTTCCATAGATTCCCACTAAGGCATCTTTGCTCAGGGACACATTAAACTTCAGGTACATGGGATGATCAATGAACACCTGGGACCTCCAGAAGATACCAGGAGGAATCTGCTGCGCGACCTTGCGCCCCACGTCAATCTCGCCCATATCTATATAGCTGTCATCTGGGAACAAGCTGTCCAATTTGCCTGCATTGCACACACAAAGTAAATCGGTCATAGAGATCACACCATTAATCCAGCATGTGGAGGGCAGAGTGAGTCTGTCTGCTGAAGCATGATAGTCTGACCATATCACAGATATTCAATCACATCGCTGACAGCCAGAGAAAAAAAATATAATGGATGACCCCTCTGACCACTGCCAGCAATTCCAGAAACAATTCTTGAAGAGGGGAGAGTACAAAAGTAAAAATGATCTGGACATCAGTCTGTAGTTATGTCCTGAAGTGTTTAGTGCCATTTCTTCTGAAATTCAAAAAAAAAAAAAAAAGTCAAGCTCAAAATTAAATGATAAAATATGTTTAGATATTATATCAAAACACTGACATCCCACAATCCATCTATGCTTATTGTGTTAATGTGGCTTGCTCAAACAAGGTGCATGTGTTGTTTTTTTATGATCTGTCTGAACACATTTCATAAATCCTGTTGATCAAGGTAAATAAAAATATGATTTAAAAGACTAAACATATGGTGTGGAAACGGTACCAAAAATACTTGAAAATACAAGTGCTTCAGTACTGCGATGAAATACAGTTATAATTAAAGTAAAAGTAATAAAAGTGAAAATTGTAATTATAGTAGAGAGGGATCTCTAATGCTTGTACCCGCTCAGGTACTAGCACATTCTCTGCCAAAAAATTGCCCATATGCTCCATAATACAACTTATATTGGACTCCGTGGAAATGGCAACATCTGTTTGCCCATGTAGATGAGCTAATTTCAGCAGCGATGTCTACTAAAGCAGACGCCCATACAAACTACCCTCAGGACTTGGTGGCAGACACGGCTTTAGGTTACACGTGGCACGGCAGATGGCAGTCTTCTCAAAAGTCCATCAGTAGCAATGGGTTTTATCAGAGCAGACAGGACACACTCCCCACTCCCAGATCTGGGCTTTACATAATGCTACAGCACACAGGCTCGTTTTCCACATGTTGGGGTGTGTGTGTATTTATGCAGCACATTAATGGTGTACTCATCAGGCTGTTTAAATAAATCATAAGCCGAGGCCGGTGATAATGGGCCTCATGGTTAAATAAATGGTTGTTGTTCTGCAAGCTAAACTACAACATAATGCTTTGATGGAAAGACAAGACTCAGAAAGACAGAACTACGCTGAATTTCTAACCTGTACACATCTGCATCACCTTGATAAAACATCAGATGAAAGCACTGCAGAACGAGACTTATTTAGAAAACTATGACTATTGATTTCCTATCAGCAGCGGCTGCCATGCAGGGTCTAAGCTCAGCTGTCGTCATGCTTGTTGTTAGCTAAACACACCTTCTTCAATGTGGTAAATGACAAAGACAACTCCTGGATTCATCTATATGGTAATGACCCCATCTTCTACCTATTGTAGTCTGCCAGTGGCAAATCACATGGTTAAATCTGGGCCCATTTGTTCGAGGAATGGAACAGAGCAAACTTTCCTCGAGTCGAGCAGTTGGTACCGTGGGGTGAGCACATGCTTTCTTTGGCTGCCAGGAAAGGCAGCCCAGGCTAGGAGATGAAAGGATCACATCCGTTCTGAAGGGGACAGAGTGGCTAATCCCCCTCCAGCCCCTGGATACTCAGTCCCTTAAGCTGTCCCATTTTCTCCCTCCAGGAACAAATAACACTTTCCCACTTACAACAACTTTCATAGGATTACAAAGCAGATCTCTTTGCATACCATGGAGACGAATGAACACAATGTGAAACTGCGTGACAAAATAATAACAAACTTGCTTGAGCTTCAAAATGTCATCTGTAAACTTTAAGATTAGAAAAAAAAAAAAAAAACTTTTTTTCCTTGAGCAGTGTTTTCTGATGTGTATGCAACAGTGTACTACTTTATGCAAATCACCCTGAAAACAAAAATCAACTGCATTTAGTTTGGTATATTTTAGTATTATTTGGGAAAAACAGACTACTTGTATTTAATAAAATAGATTATCCTTAAATTACAAAAGAAAAAAAAAAATTGCACTTACTTTCATCTTTTCCCTTGCGGTCAGGTATTTCCAAGCCTGTGTTGCCAAGTGGTGGCAAACTCAGGTCAGTGGGAAAAGGCAGACCACTTGTATTGTCCTCTGACAGCTGGTACATCTGTCTCTGCATGGGCTGCAGGTGCCAGTTTAATCCAAAAAGGTGCATGACTGAAATATTAAACACATGACAACATCAGAATTATTTTTTATATAGGTAACTTTTAATGCATTTTATCTCAGCAAATAATTATCCTCTATAAATTAAATACAAGGTAACACCCTAAACTTTTTTTTTTTTTTTTCCTTCGGGATAATTATCCAAAGGTGACAGCTGTGACATGGGGAACAGAGAGTAAATTCTAAAGAACAAAGAACAATACGTGGTTTAATGGTTAATGGCATTTTCTTCTAAAGTGCTGAGCAGTACGATCAGAAGATGAATGCTATCCTGACCCCTCGGGACAACATCTGTCTCCCCACACCAGCATTGGCATGAACCATCCCCAGTGCCCTGTCATTTTTCCAACCCCATGCCTTTCACTTCCCCTACTAAACTAAACTAAACTAAACTAGGGGACAAAAGGAAAAAAAAAAAAAAAAACACATCAGCAGGAAGACACCAGGGGTGTTTCAGTGTGAACACAGTGGATGAAGCATGCTTGATATTTTACAAGGTCGACAAAAGAAATGTCCTCTGGAACAATGGCAGTAGAGTGCAGGACAGAGGAGGAGGGGCTGACCATGACAGATCACCAATAAGAGAATGGACAAGACCAGCTTAGCAAGGCAAAAACCACCTTGGAAGTCAACAGTCAGCAGAAAAGGCCCAGAACTCAATATAGCTATTTCATTGGTTTGTTGGTTCTGTTCAGCTCCTCAAGTACACAACCAAGCAATTCAATTATAAAGAGTGAAATTATCTTACGGTTTTAGACCGTAGCTTGGACTAAGACCTATCCAGTCCTTTCAGTGTTGTTTTCTTCAAGTGCGTTTTCATTCTTTTTCTTTTCCTTCATAAGAGCATCAACTAACTCATGTCACCAGCAAGTCTTTCAGTGACTGTTCAAACAGAAAGAATGACTCAATCATTACAGGCACTTAAAGATTAAACATCTTACTATAATACAATTACACAAGCATGATCTATAACAACGGAGGCTGATTGTACAGATACTTTAGGCGTTGTTGTTGCATATATGTATGTGATTCATGTACGTAAACTGAGCCTATTAACAAGTGAACAAAAACAAAAGTCAAATGTACACATTTTGTTAAGCAGTCATCCCACAAGGCTAGAGAGGGTGGTAAGAACACACTGACCATGAGTTCTTAAAATCAAGTTCACCAACAATATAACAAACTCTCAGTGAATCATCTTATCTCAGTCAGGACCTGCTCCATTTCCTGCAGTTTCATGTCTGCGAAGGAAAGCTTTTTTTTCTTCCTTCAGTGTGGCAGCAGACTAGGACTCTACAAGGTGGTGCTCTTTCAAACATTTCCTACAGACTTCAGTTTTAAGTAAAGTTTAAGATTTAAATAAAACAAACCTGTATTATTTTTTGTTAGATGTCATCATAAATTATAAGGATTTTTTTTAGCATATGTTACTTACAAATTGTAGGGCAACTTCTTCATGGAAACACTTGAATAAATGGAGGTGAAAATGGGTTCTCTGTGAATCTTTCAGCAATGTGCAGCGGAAACAGATGCTACTCAGACCAAGGACAGCAAATCTCAGAGGGAAAAAAAGGTCTGGAGGGCACTGATTGATTTGCAGGCTTTAATATTACATCAGACCAATGCCTGGCTCCTACATTTAGATCTCTATAAGAGATGGGCCAAATCTTAAGAGCTCGCTCTTAATAAATCTGTTATTTGTGTACGATATGTTTAAAGAATACTTAATAATACCTAATATTTTCATGATGCACACTAGATAAACATATACGGTGATATGGTTTTGTGATTAAGTAGCAACTATTGTGGTTATCAGCAGAAAATGCAACACAAACATTCCCTAAGATGACGAAAGTTCAACCGCAATACCAGCATCTGTTCTGTGTCCGTCCAGTGCCTCTGGAAGTGACTGTGTCAGTGGAGGACAACCAGTGAAGAAACAGATGGCTTTGTTTGCCATTTCGTAAGCTCCAGAAAAACATTCCTTTTGATTTGTAGCTCTACATCGACTGGCGAAATGGAAAAAGAGTTAGTGTATGTCGCTGGCAGAACCATTGCAAAGTCACCATGCACGGTGTCGTTCCAAGTGTCCTCGTAATCATGTCTTTGTGAGCCTCGCTCTTCATCCCATCCGTCCCTGAGGCCTCTAATGGAAAATGGTTGAAGAGGCCCCCCCCCCCCTCCCATTCTTAAAGATTTACTTCAGCGCCTTCTTGGTATCTATGATATGCAGAGCATTGGACCAGAGCCAGTGAACAGCCTCCTGATTTTGTTTTGCTCACTTTTCAAACTTTGCAAACACTGTGCAATGACACTCAGAAGGCTGCTGCAATTGGCTGCGAAATGAAGACAGGTTGTAGGAATAACAAGGTACTTCTAATGAGATGGCCACTGGCAGAGACATCACTGCCCTGTCAAGAGTACTGCTCTTCGTAGCATCGCCCATTTTGTCCTGAGCACATGTTGTGCCCTCCTTTCGCTTATCTCTTGGCAGGAAGTTGGGTCACGCCATGTGCCAATTAGGGAACAGAGGTACTGTAGTAGAAGACTTCTCAGCCAATCTGAGGAAGTCAGCGCTTATTGCTGTGGGTCATCTGCCAGCATTCCTGTGCTTCTATCCTCTGATCTGAAGAGCACTTTCTAACTAGTGCACACTTCAAGGGAAGCTATGATGAGTAGAACCTTTTTTCTTATCTTAGTGGTCAAAATCATCAAATACTGTGAGTGTCTAAAAAAAGCAAACTATGAGGAGGTATTTCAAAAAAAAAAAGACAGCACAGAACAGTCTCATAAGCCTTGGTGTGAAAAATGTTTTAACCATATGGCTAATTAATCTATTTAAAAAACAATACAAAAATAAAAACGTAAATGATCCTAAATAAATTGCCAGTCTATGGTTTAATTCACCAATTTCTGCATTATCATATTGTGATGATATTCATTTGAACACTATTTCAAATATCCAGTTATAAAGTTAAAGCCACATTTCTGCCTAGAGCCACATCGTTCATCCCTGACATGTTGTATTTATTCAAAACAAAGCACTGTAAAAGGCTGAAGTAAATATATCACTGAATGATATGAAATGTGAGATTCAGATGTCAACACTTAGAACTGTAGACTTCTCAGTGTATCGCCACGATCTTTAGCAATCACCATGTCTGGGTTTGAGCTATAGTATTTTCTTCCTTCAGAAGAGTAGAATGTTTGCAACATCCAGACTGGGAAGAATTTAATTTAAAAAATTTGAAAATTCTATGTAAAAAAAAAAAAGATAGAAGTTTAACCAGTTAATAGCTCTCATTTAATTTATGCTTCAGCTGAAATGTTCATTTTTTGTGTATAAACAAACAAGCTTTTCATTCTTGTCATCACTGTGTCTGTAATTTGGGTGGTATGATGCATCCGAGAGTACTTCTTTCCCTGAAGTGAGGACTGGCTGATTAAAAAAATACTAATAACAATAATAATAATAATAAAAAGAAACGATCAAACAAAATTGAAAGGCATATAGGTGAGCATGTAATAGAATGGCATGTTTTTAATTTGCCTGTGCAGCTTGAGAATCAGTTCAGTGCAGCCTGAAGATCAGTGCCACCAGAGTGACATTTGTGATAAGGTGATAAGTGGATGTTTGTTTCAACTGATGTTTGCCAGTTACATAAAGGTACATGTTGTTTTGCCTCCATACAGAACATACAATGTTATGTTGGCACATTTGTAAGACAAACAGTTGTTCTGACAGAAAATATTAGCCTGCGAAAATATTATTGTAACCTAGCAGACCTAGCTATGGGTATGTAGCCTGAATGTAACGTTTGCAATAAACACTGAGAACCGTATTGTGGGATTAAATTGGATAAAAATGGGAGATGGGAGAAAAAAGGCTTCCTTGTTACCAATAAAAAGAAGTACCTGCATGAATAGACTAAGTTTTTTTTTTTTTTTTACTTTAATGATTGTTGGTCTTTCGATAGTAAAATATAAGACTGATTTAGCATTCATAATAAAAGCAGTGGAATATTTCCCTAAAACTTCCATGAGCATTTTTTTTTCATTTAGATTAAACACCAGTGTCGATGTCACACAGGAATAATGAAAAGTCAAATCAAACAAAACAATATTATTTTTAAGAGCTTAAAGATGGACAAAGAGACAAAATCTGTATTGCAGGGAGGCTTTCCTCTCTGATAATGCAGTGAAAAATTTTCTGGGGCCCAACATCTTTGTCCTTGGCTAGCTACCCAGGGTGAATGGTAGTGAACACAGGAGGATACTGATGACCTTAAAACATATGACAAATGTGGTAATGAGCGAGCAACCATGGAGAAAATGGTGCCATCTTTAACCCGCCGACCTTTTTGGATCTGAAAATGTGTTGATTTACAAAGCTGCGACAAAATAAAAACATGCTACAAGTCAAAACATCTGTCATGAGGCATAATTGGGTTCATTAGACATCTCACCCAGAGTTCCCAATTACAGGCCTCAATAATTAATTGCACTTCAAATTAAATGTATTTTCTCATCAGCCTTTAATTAAATATGGCCCTCCTTCTTGATTGGAAATTCCGATCTTAGGATGAGGCTTGGTCTTCAACATGTTTACTTGTGGTGCATCGGGAGATGGTCTGAGTTTTGCAGAGTATAATTACACAGCCTGATTAAGCACTATCAGGCTGATGGTGCTCTCTGGCTTTTGGCCAGGTCACAAGCAGTAAACAGGAGACACATACTGTATCTCTACTTCTACAGCCAAACCCCATGGCTGATGCCAAAAACAAGCCAAAGCAGAACTTGCTCACACCCACTATCATTGATTTAAAATTGCTGGATACGTAGATAATCGAGTGCCATTCTGAATTTCAAATGAAACCATTTAAAAGGCTCTGGTGACAAAAAAAAAAAAGAAAGAATAATCAGATTTTAGTTCGTTTTGCCTCAAGGAGAAACAGAAACGATAGCTTCCCTGATTGTATAATACATATCTATAACAAACGTCCTCAATGAAGAATTCATTTATCTCCCTGATGAAGGCCATCATAAGGATCTGGCTGTTCTTTCATTGACTTCATACAAATGAACTGCAATGTTCTCAACATCCCTCTATGTGAGAAACTATTTCTTTTTCTGTGCGAGACTGAATTCAAAAGTGAACCCATTTATATGTTAAACAGGTATCCACAGCCAATCAGATGTATATTATATGGTAAAATATATTAAATAGAAGTGTGTATCAACTCCTTTGTTACAATGGACCAGCTGGAACTTTTATTACTTGAATAAAAATGATACTGCTAGCTTTTCAAGCACATCACCACATCCTTGGAACTGTCTGCCAACTGAGGCAACAGAGATATTCAACAATTTAAATCCAGAGCTTAAACCACTCATACCTGTTTGACATTACATTTTGAGAAGCTTTACCCGTCTTCTCTCCCCTCACAGCACTGCAGTAACCCTGTGTCCCATGTGTCATCCCTCCCATCTATTCTGGTCTTGCTCATCATATCCTCATCCCCAACCTTAGCCAGTTTCATTGCACTACTTCAATCAACATGTGGTGTCTTTAAGTCACCCAAACTTGTTAGTATGTGACCTTAACTGCCCAGAAACCAACCTCAGCAGCCACACTATTAAATTACTGTTGATGCAGCACTCCCTTGTATCTCCTTTTGGTTTAAAATAATAACAACAAATATTTTCCTTTCCTTTTATGGATTTAACAATAGTGACTCAACCTCTAGCCAGTTAAAATGCTGGGAACACCAGTTTCAAACACCAGGTTTTGGGAAGATTTGTTATGAAGAACAGGCCAGACAGACAATCAATATAAAATCCATGTAAGAACACAGAGTTGGTTTACTATCTGACCTATGGTGAATATGAAGTAACAACATCATTGCAATTACTTGAAGAATCCACTTACATGTTCTTTTAAATTCTATTTTCAGTGGCTTCATAAACTGCTTTCTCTGACAATTTACTAACATGTTGTGTCAACAGTCCTGTATAAACCAGTCTCTTATTTATAATACACAGAATAAATAAGAGACACTATTATCAGGTAGGAATATCATTCCCTTTGAGAATGAAATCATTCAGAAAGCGCAGATCTGATTTAATAGTATGATTCAGATATCATAGCTGATAGTCCTTACCCAGCTGAGACCTGGGTATCTCCAATCAAATGAGATGAATACTTGAAATGTGCAGTCTTCTCATGTGATGTCTTTTTAATTCCTTCCCTATCTGACCTATTCACAACTGGATCGCCCATCTGTGCAGATTCAGTCGAGCCAATCTATGAATGATAATGTTATTTTGGACAAGGAGGGCGAGGAGTCAATCTGTGAGACCATATATAACTGTGCTCATATAGGGAGAGCAGAGCAGATTCAACACTACTGAAACAGATGACAGAGGGAACACAATAGAGGACGGACTCATCCCGTGTCTGCAGTTAAGTGAGGGGTGAGGGGTGAGGCTGGAGGCGGATAGGTAGAGGTGCCCATTCTGGTGTGTGGGAGCATCAGAGGTGACTCACCAATAAAGTAGGCTAACAGGAACAGCAGTGTTACTGAGATGAGAATGGCACTGAGAGCAGCACACTTCCAGTTGCAGTGCTTATAGGGTTTCTTCAGGCTGAAGGCAGGGCGGGAGAAGGTGTTTCGAGGCAGAGGGCGTGGCGGCGGCGAGTACACCGTGCTGGAGGTCAAAGGGTATCCTGGTGATGTTGTGCAATACATTGGTGATGTCCCACCTGGTTTGAACAGGAAGTGCCTGGAAAAAAAAAAAACACATTTTCTTCTTAGTCTTAACAGAAGAACCCATTTCTCAGGGATCACAATATTGTAGATTACTGTCTATCCGAGTGCAGTCCCTTCAGCTGGTAGATTAGCAAGAACAATTAGACACTAGATTTTGCCCAGTCGATACTGTGAATCAATATCAAATCTAATTTATAGGACTAGTGACCGCAGCTGGCTCTTGTTTATGTATTCACACCAGCCCAGTGAAGAGTGACTCCCCGTGACTATGTGTCAAGGCTGTCCAGGGGAGAGTTACAGTATATGAGGCTGCAGTATGGAATTGAGCAGATTTATCTGTCCTTGAAGAACATGGCTGGCTATCTCAGAAAACATGTGTAGAGCTGCATGTCCAAGTGCATATGATCAGCCCATCAGCGAGTCGGTGGCAACGGCTCTGTTGTCAAGGCCGTTCCACTGACAAGTTTACAAGAAGCTCTCGAGCGACAGTGACATGAACGTGATTGAATGTCACATTACAATGTATGATGTGGAAAGTCACCGAGACCATATTTTATTTATAAATATCAGGACAAATCGCTGACATATCCTATTCTAGTGACAAGAGATAACATGGGCAAGTGTGTTTCATAAAGCGGTCATGTTTAACATTAAATCAAAAACAACAGAATCCAACAATGTGACTTAATGCAAATTGTTAGTTGTATTAAACGGGGATGAAACAAACAGGGCAAAGATTCTCGCACTGCGGGAGACATACACTGATGATTGACAGCATTTCAAAACGGAGGATGTTTGATGGGAAAATAGCGCAGGCATCACAATTGTTTTCATGGCAAAGCAGATTGTAACAGTAGTGCGAGCCAGATAGCAAACATGCAACATACCCGTCGTTGTACGAGGCATCATGGCGTGCTGATGCCAGAATGTCCATCTCAATGAGGTTGTCCTGTAAAGTCTCTAGGAATGTCTGCTTTGCTATGTTTCTACACACAGGTGGAAAGATGGATATGAAGCTGGTGTGAGATGTGCGTGCAAGGAAAACACAGAAATGCCAATACAGTACGTGATCACCAAGCAACAACAACTGACAAATGGAGATCAAGACGGACAGCGTGGGGGAAAAAGAAACCAAGGCCCTTATGGAACTACTTCTACAAAGGTGTGAGACAAATAACATCTAGCTCTCTTATTCCCCTCATTTGGGCACTGCCATACCTTGTTTTGTACGAGCCCTGCCCTTCTCTGCAAGCGTCTTGCTCCTCTCTGATAAACATTAGAGTATTCTGGCTCCTTTAAGGGTTGTGATTGGAAGAAAACAATGCATCACTTACAAATAAGAAGCTTAAGGTATCTAACACTTAGTTCAGACAAAACACTTTTAATATCTCAATTTCATTTTCAATCAAAAAACGAACTTGTCACCAAAACTTTCATAGTTTTTACACTGGATAGTAACTTTAAGTACAGCTGCTTTTCATCGAACGGTTGCAACACTCCAAAAAACACATTTTCAGTTCAATTCTAAAGTTTCTAAAGGCACATGTCTCATTTCTCTCATAATGCACTCCTCCCTGTGAGAGCTCTGGTTCCATAAGGAAATACTGCTGCAATGCAATGGAGAAAAATGAACTGTCCACATGCAATGGGCAGGCTGAACATGTTCAGTGTTACAAGAGAAAAGCCTTGTTTTTGATCCCTGCCCCTCTGAGGCCAGTAGTGAAGTCTATTGATGGCCTCTCAAACTTGTGTTCTGGAGAAGAACGCAACTTTTAATGAAGATAGAGAGAGAGAGAGAGAGAGAGAGAGAGAGAGAGAGAGAGAGAGAGAGAGAGAGAGAGACGCCTGGCTGAAACTCTAAAGAAAGTGGTGAGGCTGGATAGGGCCAGCCAACTACTGGCATCTCTCCAGTGGCAGAGCAGAGTAAGACCCACCAGTGCAGAATTTATCAGGGCCATTAAATTTCACAAAAGTGAAGAGAGAGGGCCATTGAAATACTATTAACTAAGTAAAAGTGACATTTAATATTTCAGGGTCCATGTGGATGTTACTAATGGTTTCAATTTCATTATTGGAACTTTAGTGGTTGATCTTTTTTCAAGGCGACAGGTCATAGAGAATACATATGTGGCTTTAGCAGAACTATTGCCTGTTGCAGATCCACTCCCCTCACCATCTGTTTTCTGCTCCACGGGGAATACCTGTGCAGGATTAACTTTAGAGCTGGATGATGCATAATCAGTCATTATAGCACTAACTGTCCTTCTACCATCTGAAATTGATGCTCATTTTCCTGTTGACTGAACCGTCGCACAAAAAAACTGCAGGAAGAGACAGTGAGTCTGTTCACGGACGGTTGTTTAGCCATGCCAAATAAACTATTAGCTATTCTGCTGTCAACAGCAACTTCATTTCTGGCAGAATGTTTAATATACACACTATAGGCCATTGGTGCCCAAAGAAGGTGCCGCAGCAGCATGGGGTGCCTTGAGGATGGCCCAAGGGTACTATAAGGTTTATCATATCACTGTTTTTTGTTATGTTTTCAAACAACACAGAACAGAAGAAGAAAGAACTAAATATCAAAATCACCGTAGTAAAAACAGGTCAGGAGTTTTTCAGGATCTCAGCAGCCAGAATAATAGCGGCTATCAGAGCAAGCGGTGGAAAGATTTGACACGGTAAACAGCACTCAAAGAAATGCTGATACACCTCAGCCCTCAACACAGTCTGAGACAATTGAATCTGAGCTGACTAGCAAAACTAACGTCAGGCTGAACGCTACCCGGCTAACAGCTTACCAGACACTTTTTGGATGCTTGTGGATATCCATCACTGTGCGACAGCACATTCACTGAGGTATTGCACGTTCCTAGCATCATATATGACAAGAGACTGCTTGTCAGTGTTCAGAGCTGCAGGTTGTATTCTCTCTTCTCAGATCAGAGAATGTGAGCAACAGCAGGCCCATCATAATGCCTACAACCTCTTCTGGTTTTATTTGTTTGTTGTTTGTTTGTCTTAAGTATAAGTGTATTTTAATTCATTCTGAAGAAAATGAAAGAAACACAATATCTAAAAGTGTTAAAACCAACCGGAGTCTGTGTACATATACTGTATGAATTTCATGTTGGGTGTTGGGTGGCCTGCGGTGGCATGACCCAAAATTAAAAAAAAAAAAAAAAAAAAGTCCTTTGAAGGGTGGTCTTAAAAAAGTCTGAAAACCAGTGCAACAGACTGTGGTCTACAGTTTTTAGATCTTAATAGTGATCATCTAAATAATGAGAAATATCTTCCATTATTCATAATACGTTCCTTCAAAACCAAGGTTCCACAACAGCTTTTTATTTAAATTTGTTCAGCAGGCGACCCGGTCACACTGAGAAGTGAGGTTTTGTTTGGGGAATTTTTCTCATGCGAGCAGAGTAATGTGATGTGATCATTAGGAGGGTTGAGATGATTCTGCTTCGCTATTCTTGATTTCATACCGCCTTGCAATAAGACCAGCCAAAGAAATACCAACAGATATTCCCTTTGTTACAATAACACTTGACAGATCTACTTCACACAAGGGCCTCCTATTGAGAAATGTGCTAGAGAACTGAATACTGATTAATATGAAATAAATAAAACTCTGGGCTGAAGTGGAGGAGCTATGAAGACTGCTCACGGGAGCCTGAATGTAATTTTGCAAGAACTGTTTCACATCCAACATGATTATAATTACTCTGCTATTTAAACTCAATAGCTTGCACAGTTTGGATTGCTAACATTAGACGACGACCCAAAAGCAGCACTTTTCTCTTGTCTGCCACAAAATCATGTTCATCACAAATGTAGGCCTTTGCCCCTAGCAGGATATTTTCCATTTTATTGCTTTGCTCCTTGTTAGCACAGTGGTAATTTAACACGGAGCAGACAGCATGAAAAACTGCGTTCAATGACACCAGGTCAAGCTCAGTCTTACAGATGCCAACATCTCTGTACATATGTCAGGGAGACAAGTGACACAGTACCTTGTTTCCAGGGGGATGTTGCTGTTCAGGAGCCAGTTGTCCTGCGCGCTGCCAGAGTCTTGACCATTGGCCGGACCCTCGGGAGGAATGGAGCTGTCTGTTGGCGCGGGACTCGGGTTGCTCCGTGGCGTGTAGTTGCCCCTGTTCAAGGAGTTAATGGAGGCCGCATGGTGCTGAGGATTGGGCGAGTGGGAGTGGGAGAGTGGTAGAGGAGGTGTCCGCAGCCGAGAGTGGTTTTGAAAGGCTCCGTCTGAAAACAGAAGAGGAGGAGAGAAATGAAAATTGTTACAGACATGACAAGAAACTAACAACAATTGTGCTCATTTACTGAGCGTGTTTAAAGGCCCTTTCGAATCTTGGTTATCTTTGGAGGCACCATCAAAAACACCCCCAAATTCACAGCTTGTTCACCAGCACATGTTTCAAAAGAACTACAGAACCACTGAGGACGATTCTGAATGTATGTGTGTGTGTGTGTGTTAGCAGGTTACGGAAGAATACACTGATTATTTAGTGCCTCATGGTGTTATTTTAACTCCCCGAGCCTCAATGTTCTGACTGATAAATAATTAGCTGTGGTTTCACCAGCAGCACATAAATTCACACCAAAAGACTCTTCTGACTGAAGAGCTACAAAGCCCTTACATGAACCACTCTTTAAAAAAGTCCTTCTTCTACTCATTATTTCTCCCGACTGGTCTCAATCAGAGTGCTCTCTGCCTCCCACAGAGACCTGTGACAGTTTACTCAGACCAGATACAGGCTCCTGTGTAAACAGACAAGCAGTCCTCTTCTTGAAACTGACCAGCTCTTCAGGCTTGGACATTTATTTAGCCAGGGAAGGTTGTTTGAGTCTGTGTAGCCTGTCTCACTCTGCCTTGTGCACCTTTTTCTCTTTCACCACAGCCACAGCCCAACGGAAGCAAACTGAAGATCAGAAACAGAAACCAACAAGTAACAACATTACCTAGCTCTTTAGCCATTATCAGCTGCACCTTTTTACCAGATCGGCAGATATTTACTAGACAAAACCTGCGCTTTGTTTCATATTTAGGTACATTTGCCGCATCTGTTGTCACTTTTCGTCATAGGATTTGAAACTATTAGATATGAAGCCTGGAAGAACAGACCGTACCCAGATCTGATACTCTGTGCACTTCACAAGATAGAAGACCAGTGTCCTTGTGCACTCTGTATCCATTTATTTCCACATCTGCTAAGCCATTCATCAATCAATGAACTCCTGGCTTTACACAGAGTGAAAGAGTGGCTTTTCTTTATAGCAGTAAGCCTCCTTTATTTCACAGATCTCCACAACACTAAATTGCCAATTCACAGCAGAAAGAGGGGAATATAGACACACAGAGGACTTATTTTGTATAATCACCTCCTTCATTAAAGCAATACCTACTCATGCCAGTCAAGAAGCTTAAGAGACATTTCAGATTTTTTAGGGGTCAGAAACATGAAGCTGCCATATCAACATGCGTCAATCAAGGCAGATAAATTAACCGTTGAGGCGCAAAACCGGTTGTGCTGAGAACAAAAGTAGCATTAAGTTTCAGTGCCTGAGGCATTTTAAGAAAATTGAAAGAAAGCCCTTTGTGTTCACAGATAATGTGCTAACGAGGAGCTCAGCAAGGAAAAACAAGAGAAAAATATAGTGTGGTGCATTTAATCCCCAAACAACCATTTAACTCTCTTCCTGTAAGCCTTTCAACATACATGTGCTTCACAGGAATCTTGGGAGTTTTACACATATGCCCGTGCTTCAACTCATTTCTACTTATATTCTATACATTCCATTCGCCAGCAGCTAAAAAGCAGACAACACTAAGGCCCTGTTAAGACCTGGCATTAACATGCAGCTCAGGTGATCTGATCACAAGTGGACCTGTGTGAACGCACCCAAGACGCAGCGAGGATGCATTTGAGATCCGAACACTCAGAACACATTTGCGGGTGGTGTCGGCCACATGCGGCCACGTTCTTTTAGGAGTGTGAGCGCAAATGTGTCCTGGCCCACATTGATGGACTGTCTACTCAACTGACGTCCTCTGCCACAGTCTAATGGCTAAAACCTTATTTCACTGTAGAGCTGTGCGCAGTGCATTGATTCGCTCGACCCCTCCTTGCCCTGCTCTCTCTCACACACACACAAACATGTCCGTCTGTCACAGTCAGACTGACTAAAAACAACAACACATTTGTTCTTTGCAAACAGAAATGACGCACAGTGGGATCCAAAGGTCTGAGACCACTTTTCCCACTCGGGAATATGAGTTTATTTGCATATAGAGCGGCGAAGTGAGATCAGATCACAAGTGGTCACTGGAGATGCATGTGCAGGCGCATTCTAATGCCAGATGTGAACTGATGTGCTTGGAGCTGTCCACTTGTGACCGGATCAGCCGAGACACATGTTAATGCGAGGTCTGAACAGGACCTAAATTTCCCCCTCAGACCTGACTCCGAACCTGGCTCACTACCACATAGTCCACAAATTTTATAGAATCAACCACTGACAGAAATGGTTTCATTTCTTTTCATTTTGGAGAGAGAGTGCTGTATCATGCATCTGCTGCACTGACAGATGGGTCCATACTGAGCACACTTTTGCACAATGCTGCCCTTGTAATTAGCTGAGACACTGAGAGAGAGGCACACCACAGTCCTGATGAACAATAGACTGGTGTGTGGTAAAAACCACGCGGTTGTTGATGACCTCCCTCCTGCACAGTAATGTACCTGATCCCTAAAGCCATTAATAAGGTTATGCTAATTTGATACAAGGACAGCAGACATATGCAGAGAAATATATCACAGGGACAAATGCATCACTGCTTTGGGAAGTATTTACTGCTTGGTAAACAAATACTTTACTTCCTATGACGATCTAGTAAATCTGGGGCAACAAGTAATTTCTTTTTTTTTAACACAGCACCATACTAACAATACATCTGAAGAGTGTACTATGGCCTCAAAAATCACCACAGGAATGAATCAAAATACATCAATGTACAGTAAGATTACACTGCATTTCTGCAAGTCCACTATATGTCCTAGCATTACACTGTTAAGCATTCTTGTTATTTTGTCAACTCCCTTCATTGAAAAGCACCGCAGACAAAGATATAACATTTGTGAATGAATACACCGTGTCTATTTGGAAAGGACATGTTAGTATTTTTGTAATTTGAGATCAGATATTCAGATATATTTAAATTTAATTTGAGAAATTATCAAAGATTTTGTATTAATTCTAAATTAAACTAAATCATTAATGTGGACAAAAGTTTGTTTTATATATTGAAAAATATGAAAAATAAATCTTGGTGGGGGATTTTGTTTTGTCTCCTCTTTGGTTATTTTCTGCTCTGCAGATTTACTTAGTTCTAACATTACAGTCATAAATATCAGATTATAATATAAATCATATTTAAATCAAGTTTCCCAATGCACAAGGATTAAGCTAAGTTTTAAACCTTACGTAGTACTCTGCAGGAGGTTAAAATGTTTGTCAGTAACCATGCAGTAATATAAAGTATTTAAAATAATGTCATACAGTTCCCTCCAAATGCTTTTACACTCTGCACAGAGCTGTTGATAAAATGACTCCACTTCACTTGTCTTATTATTTGCACATAAGCCATAACCATAATAATACATAGTAGAAGATGTTCTACAGAAAAAGAACTAGCTGAGCACTGCATCATGATTTGAATTCACTGGCTGACTGTATGCGTGCTAGCCCTTGTCCAACCAATAACCCTCCAACAGCCATGTAACTAGTCATGGTTATTTTTTGTGGAGATAAACAGAGATAAACAGAGAGATGAGAAACAAGTGTGTTTATGAGACAAAAGCACAGGGCAACATGACCCCCACAGACTGTGGTGATTCAGCAACAATTATTCACTACTATCCAAAGGACAGAAAAAAATAAATGGTTTTCTATTGACCTGCTTTGCACAATGAAATTGGCAAGAAAAGGAGATTAATTTGTTATCAGAGAGACAGAGAAGGGGGCTTTGCTACAATAGCCAAACTTTCACATGGCATTCAACGTAGAAGCCTGAAGATATCCATTCAGTCTGGGAATGTGTGTTTTCATTTTTCTTTCTAACAGATGTATGCACTGGTTCAGACCTCCTGATGCTATTCTAGACAAGTAATTAAGGCAAATCCACTTCATTAGCTGGGACCTCACCCCCTTCACCCTGAGAGATAACAGGAATGTCTGTCTAATGGTAAGATGTTATAATTGTGCCAACTTGTGAGGTATCAAAGACCTACACAATAAAATTAAAACTAAGGGTAACTTTCCAGAGTGTCCATGAAAAAAACTAAAACTAAACAGAACATTTTTAACACCTTAAAATAGATAAAAAACCAGATAATGGAACACGGTTACAGTGTTTGACTGAGGATTTGTAACCCAGGATTGTAAGAAGTCAATGTTAATTCTGTGAGATTTTTGAGCATATTAACGACTCATGAACTGACCTGAAGAAACCTGGTCCATGTATCTCATTATGGTGAATTACTGTTCATATTTTAGTGCTGATCTGCATCTAGATGTAGAGTAAAATTTTCAAAATCTATTGCATTATAAAAATAACAAACCTAGGGGATTGTGCAGCCTTAGCAGACTGTATGTGCTCTCTGAGTGCTTTCTATTTCTAAAAAGATCATGTTGAATTTATTAAATGCATTTATTATACACAGACTTCAGTGTAGATTGTTGGGGATTGAGTTCTAGCCAAAGGTGATACAAATCCCATGAAATACACAATTTAAAATGTCACAAATATTATAATTAATCTTATTCACCTCAGGGACTGTCATACTTCTCTTACTGGTAAAGGTTTGTAGTACTCAAGTTGAACAATAGCCAATAGCTATTCCAACTAAAAATGAACTATGTACAGCAATGAAAACTTAAGTATGTTAAAGCTTTTACATCAGAGTAACTTTGCTTGTCTCATTGAATTCATTGAACATCAAGTGTCTGAGTTACAAAACCAGAAAACTACTTATCTTGCTCAAGAGATGAGTTAGAGAAAAAAAAAAAAAAAAAAAACGCCTCCCCCCCGTTTCTTGGACTACATAAAATAGCACACTCAAATTGACTTGTCAGTAATGATGCCACTCTACACCTGAGGAGAGCTCCAGCAAATCTCACCCTCCACATCACCTGGCGTCCCACCTGACTGAACTCAGCGACAGTAGTCATGGAAACAGTTCAGTAAACTGCAGTGAAGCAGTAAATCTATATGTAAAGGATCAGACTTTATTTCACCGCATACATATTTCATAGGATACTTAGCAACCAGATAGTAGCAACTGTAAATATGCATCTTAAGTTTTTACAGTTTTTACAGTAGGAGCAGTCAATGTAATCTCAGTCAAATAAGCTGCATACAGTGCTACTGTATGTGCTGTTCTCCAACTATTACTGTCAAATTTGAACTGTGAATAAATGTATGTATCAAGTTTGACATTTAAAACCTTCAAAATACCTACACCTGTTGATATCTGCCCATACAGAAAAACATGACACATGTGTCCCTATATCAAGAGTGATGCTGTAATATATCTTCTGTAAAGTGTCCTTGAGTGCTGTGAAAGGCGCTGCCAAATAAAATGTATTATTATTACTATTATTATTATTATTATTATTATTATTATTATTATTATTATTATATGCATGTCACCTACTGTATAAGATGATATATTATTATCTATATATATACATCCTCTGGATATATGAAGATATACGTTTATACAATGGTATAATTTATTTATATTTATTAAAAAATTCTATAATTCATTTTATATGGTATAACATGTTGCAAGCATATATTTTAATATATACTGAATTTATATATACAGTACATATATATATATATATATATATATAAATACACATATACATATACATACATATATACATATGCTTATAAATGTTTTTCTTATTAATTTAAAACATTTATATCTCTCCATTCTGGCAAAGTGGTCTCAGACCTTTGGACCCTGTTGTATATAATATTAACATTATATTGATAGGCTATAGGATGGATATATATCATACATGATACATATATATCCAATATAAGCATTCATACATAAACATAAACATACATATTTGTATGGGCTAGACATATGTGTCATTATATGAAATTGATCCAACTTCTAATAGGTTTTCTATATAATTTTTCTATATCTTTTTATGTTATATGTACATATACTGTATGTAATATATGGAAACTGAATATATGTACATATATTACACTTGCATACATGAAAAAATATTCTGGTGGTATAATCTTTTGCCACATTTGATAACATAAAGAGGAACTGGGATCTGACTTAATTTGCCTCCCTGTGCTGTATCCAGGGAGGAGGTCTCTGTCTGAACAAGGACAGCGGATAAAATCACAGAGGACTGATGGTCACACCTGATGAAATAAAGTGATATGACATGCCCCGGACACCCGATCAACGCACTGAGGTGTGAGCCATTCAATACAGAATTAATCAAAAGCTATCCAGCACCCAGATAAATCATTAAATCTTGCTTACTGCTACAGCCCCTATGGCTAATCATAGGAGCAAAATTTCCAGTTGAGTACCATTTGTCTATAAAAATACAAATAGAATTTGTCATGAAGGCAGTGAAGCTGCACTCTCTCCTGGCTCCCTGAAGCTGGTTCTCTATGTCGGCCCTGCTGTTTCCAACACCATTAGAAATGTCTGAAGGGAAGAGCCATGCGGGAATACTAGCTGTCTTTCCTGTACTCATTTGAGAGGTAACAGGTACCACAAACAACACATGGTGGATATAACGCTCAGCTGTCCTCTGGTTCTCTCCATGGGACTAAGGTGAAAAAGATCTTCTGGAATCCGAATATAAGTTCAGCTTCATTACTAACTGGAGGAGGGAAAAAATCTGCTATTGTATAACATCCTGCCACCAGCTTTCACTGAGGTCAAGTAAACTCAATTATACACAAAACAAAACAAAATAATAAATTTAAAAAAAAATAGACTATTTAAAAAAAAAAAGCAACTTATATAAAACATTTTTTTTTTTTTTTTAATCACAAACTAAGGTTTACTACAGTTTGCAACCTAATCCATTAGGACCAGTCCTGGCATATGCTCCTCTCTCCCTTTCTGAGATCAAATGGATTTTCTGTCAGTTTTTGAGCTGCCTTAGCAAGAACAAGAGACAAGTGGTTATGTATGCTCTGTTCTGTATGTCACTCTGCTGCATATCCATCAAGAGGTTGAGGATTTTGTTAGAGGGCACAGATGGTCTGCAATTATCATGGAATGAAAGTAATGCATCTCAATTTATGTCAATGAAAAGAAGATATGTAGGTATGCAAAATGCATTATCCATGGTCTCTGTGCGCTGACGAACAGCAAGTTGAATGGAACTGGACAAATTGTCTGTTGGCTCCAGTTCATTGATAACTCAACATCAACATCAAGAGAAACAAATTCCTTTTGATATGTCAACTCAAAACTGAAATCTCACATATTCAGAAAACAAGGA
The DNA here is from genome assembly GCF_002260705.1 of Seriola dumerili. NCBI lineage: Eukaryota > Metazoa > Chordata > Actinopteri > Carangiformes > Carangidae > Seriola > Seriola dumerili. The sequence goes on along the minus strand of NW_019174389.1, from coordinate 2,209,962 downwards.
CATGGTATGCAAGCGCCATGTGCTACTCATTAAATTATTATTTAGCCTCAGATAGTTTAATTCCTCATGGTGTCTGTGGCTAAATTACTTTCTGGTGTGACCTCTTTTAACCAGATTTCCCCCCCGTCTTTGCAGACACAGGGGGATGATTAAGCAGTTCAAATGAAGACTTATTTGAATTCACGCACAGCCACGTCCCCATGCCTTCTAGCCGGCTCAACATTCCTGCTTGGTCAGCTGTGAGGTCGTGGTGTGTTGGCTCTTTTCACCAGGGAGCCCGGCTGCACTGAAAGCCAACACTGGCCGACCCCATGCTGTTTTGCATTAAGAGATGCTAATGCTGGGAGGTTGCAGTGTCTCAGATCTTTCGGCTCAGCGTGGCAGCGGGCTCCCACTGGCAGCCTCCCCAGGAAGAAGCCCCTGAGAGAAAGCCGAGGGCCACACTGAAACACATGCTTCACAAAAGGACCGCAGGCTTCAACGAGCAGCCTCGTCAGCCACAGAGACCCTGGCTCAGTGTTCTTCCAAATGAAAACAGGATCCCGAAAAAAAATAAACACTGCAGCCTTGGAGGCTACTAATGTGAATAACGACATGCTGCTGAAAGCGTTTACTTATGCAAAATCCAGCAGAACATTTTAAGTCCTGTATGTGGGCTCAAAGATGACCTTGAGCAAATGTAATCCCAAGTGATAAAAAGCCACCTGTTTTCCAGTGCAACAGATACACTGTGAGCCAATTATTTTGGGCATACATCTTTTTCCTGTGGTTATTTACTGACAATACAAAAGTAAGCATTTCCTGCACCGTGTCAACTGAATATTTCTTCAATAACTGACCCACATGTCAAAGAGATCTGATTTGATATTCCAGTCATTTTTGCCATGTTGGCTTTTAAATTACTTTTTTTTTTTTTTTTTTTTTGCTCATGTAATTCGCACTGAATACCTGAGATGCATACTTAATTCAAGATTACGTTACATTTGGCAACATGAAGTCTTTTTCTTTTTTTTCCAACTAGAACTCCGACATCTGCATCAAACAGAAAACATTAAAATTCCTGTTCCACGTATTTGATTAGACAATTCAGGACAGTTGCTTTAATCATGTTAGATACCTAGCTGTGTGTCCATTACCATGTTCTGTATGCCAAATCTACACCACAACCTATCTGGCTCACTCTAGTTCCGTCACCTTGAAAAGATTAAGTTTATGTAGCTGAAGGGAACAGTGTCACGACACATTGGACAAGTATTAATGAAGTCACTTCTTTCCCTGAAATGGTGAAACCAGCCTGGGTTGACAGAGTCATTTAGTTACATATATTATTTGCCACAAAAGCTTTGGGGTCTGGAGGTAATTTACATAGAGAGGCATCAGATATCACTGTCTCCTTAGTGAAAATCTACACACAAAATTGAGCAAGGCAAATACTAAAAATACAAAACAGTATCCAACTTAAATGAGGATTAGTCATGCAAATTGTCTTTTTTTTACTGAACCAACTGTGCTAGAAATCACATTTTCATTAAATTCAAGTGGCTGCTTCAAAGAACAGCCAATGGGAATACAATGTGTTGCTCACTGGAGTGAAAGAGTAAAAATAAATTTCAACCAAAAAAAAAAAAAAAAGAGAAAAATATGCAGATTTGAATAAACAAAATCTACAAGCTTATAAAGTTTTCGGATGTGATGTGGAAAATGCATGAGAAGGCATGGAGCAAGCTCACATGGCTCAGTAGGTGGTTTAAGTGAACAAAAAATGGAGGCTTTTTTTTTTTCTTTTCTCTCACTGATTGTAACTGGCTCCTCTGTCAAAGATTTTCTGAAACCACACAATGAAGAATGTCAAAGAAGAGCCTCAAAGAAAAGCGTATTATGCATAATTTACTATTTATTTATATGAAACGCCAGCAAGGTGACAGGTCCTCAGAGTGGACAAGAGCATCGATAGAAAGAATTCTGGTTTGATATTTTTTGAGATATTAAAGTGGAAAAAGGCTTTGCGCCCACTAGCAGAAGGCACACAGGAACATGCTGTACTTTGCAAATTAAAAGGAGCCTTACAAAGCCTGAGGATGACTAAGGTAGAGCCGGGGATATTCCTCCTCCCACCCCTCACTGACAGCCCGAGGCCAACCTAAACGCTGTACCTATGCAAATCAGTGTCATTGTTATGAGACAAATCTGCCGCGGTAAAGGCCAGTCCCTCCACCCATGTCCCCTGAAGTCATGTCACTGTTGGGTGACCAGCTTGTTGCTACTGTGGAATTGGGGGGTGGGGGTATTTGCTACTGGATTAATAACTCATTCTCCAGGCTTTCTGAGCAGGCAGCTGGGGCACTACGGAGTTTGATGTACTTCAACCCTTTGGGTAGTTAACTTGTAAGCTCGATCAATTATTTAGATCATTTTATTTTGTTTTGTGTTTTGCAGTGCCACTGGGAGAAGCGAGTAGCTGCCGTAGACGAAAGACATCCACATTCAAATATCAAAGAACACCTTATTCAGCATGCAAATTGATGAGTTATGGGAGACACGCGGCATAAATCGCTGACTTTGAATGACAACGTTTTATATTTTCATGTAGATGGATCATAAACAAGAATATATAACGTACTACAAGTCCAAATGTGACCATGCGGCCATAATAATAAATCTGCTTTCCTGAGGTTACCTTGAGGAAATACTTGAAATGATCTTATCGTCCATGCATTTTTCATACGCCATGCACTGAGTGTTTGCGGTGTTATAAACAAAGTATATTGAATTAGTGAGCTTCAAGGCTGAGCCAGTAATGAATCCACAAGAGTCTATGAATCTATAACAATCGGTCATACAGCAACAGACAAATAATATAATATCAGCTCAACAACACAGTTTCACCCCATAGACCGAGCAAACGATATATTGTCTGCCACACACAATTCATTAGTGCCCACAGTGACATGTCAAATAAAAACTTCATAATAATTAAATGAATAAGTTAACTGCTGATACAATGTGTGACTTCTACCTAGTAAATCTACTGTACATGTTTTTGCAGTAAGTGAATTTTTGTCAACTGTCAACACCGTGTTTCCAGTGCGAGTGCAAATGTCATTCTGTCTGTCTGAATGAATGTTAAGCCAACAGCAGGAGACACTGAGTGTTTCAAGAGCAATGAATAGCTGACATTTATTAATGAGAAACCACATATGGATTTTTCAAACCTAATCTAACTCGAGAGGCGTTGTCTGCGTTTGAGCTGTACTCAAAATACAGAACTACAGTATGTCTTTCATGGGCTAACACTGTTTTTAATTTAAGTTCAAAGGAGTCTGGGACTGTGTTGCACCTGGTATGAAGTAGCTGTCTTTATTTTTGCTTGTCTCCTATCCAAGGTGCAGAGGATGCATACAGGCTGCTGCTTCTGAAAACTCTACAGAGGGAATGTGGATGGTTACTCCCACCAGCATACAATGAAACTGAAGAGAAATATCTGTGACAAATATCTCCTGCTGAACCAAAATTGTCCATCTCTTTGAGCGAAGCTCTGAACTTTGCAGACCTTGCTTCAGAGAGTTCTGTGCATTTCCTGAGGCTATGTATCGACTCAGAGTTTCTACTCTCTCTCATGGTGCTCAGAAAAAAAAAGGGACATATTCTTGCCCATAGCCATCTGCATGACCTATAACACAACATGTCCAGGAGCAGGGGAAGGCTAACCTCTAGAAAGCAACAGTAGTTTGAAAACCAACTCACCATCAGCAGTTGCAGTGGCAGGAGCATACAGGTTCCCTGAGCCAGTTTTAACTAAGAATGAATTGGGGCCAAACTCATCCTCAGAGTCAGAGTCCTGGGCTGGCTGAGCCGCACAGTTACCTAGCAACCTTCCCTGGCTCTCATTGGCTGCAATGGAAGGGGGAGGGTATGGGAGCTGCTCAACAGGGGAGGAGGAGGCGGATGAACAATGCAGCGGAGGACCTGTGGACCACAAACAGAGACAACACATGGGGGGGAAATGAAACACACCCAAACACAGGCAACATCACATAGGAGCAGAACACACACACACACTCACACACACACACACACACACACATATGCAAGACTTAATTCTGACACTTCAAAAACAAACAGGGACACATCTGCCTTTGTCTCCGCCACCTCACCCCAGCTGGGAAGAACAATACAAACAAGTGAAATGACTTTGAGACAGAATAGAAAAGGCAAAAGCCTGGCACTGGTTTAGAGAAATATAAACAACAAAACACCCTTTAGGGATTTTTAAACGCTAAAAAGGAGAATAATTCCAGGTTAATATGCTCAAATCTTAATAAAAAGCTGATTAGTTTGCGTGTATGCTTCCACAAGACATACCCTGTATGCAGCAGAGGAGCACATGAAGTCAATGTATAGTCAAATATAAATAAAAAACTTTAACTCTAAGTTCTAAAAATTCTTTTGAAACAACACCATGTCACACAACTGCACGGCCCAAACTACAAAAATTACACTAGCAGATTCAACATTTGTGTGTTGTGCAGCAGGCATACGAATATGTTCCTAAATATGGCGGAGTTGTTAATACCCCCCTCCTGTGGAAACACATATAACCCCCCGTCAGCCAAGAAATGAATCCAACCTGAACCAATCCTTCCTATTTCTTCTGTACTCTGTGTCCATCTCAGCTTTCCTACTTGTCAGTAATATAAAATACCACCATGATCAGACTGGCCACTCACCTTCACGGCAGAATCTGAATAATTTACAGGTGTGATTGTTCATAGCTTCTTGTTATAAACCAAAGTGTTACCCCAATTCTTACACACTAGTATCATACAGTTTTCTTCTTTCAAGCATTATTGGCTCCAGTCGCCACGCTGTCGTGGTATCTCCACAGAGCTGCTATTAACGTATGATTAACTTTTGATGCAGCCCTGCGCCACGCTGAAAATGTCGTACTTCAGTAACATGACTGCAGCGAACAAAGCCATCAGATTAGCGCTCTCCCCCCTCTTCCCATCACTCCATTTGGTCTGGATGTTGAAATTCCTGCTGACTGGACTGTCATCCATCAGGAGAGATAAATTTCTCCTCGCTCTGTAATGATCCCTGAAGAGTATTAAAGTACGACTCACTGACTCGCATCTAATTAGGAAACAATTAGTGATATTAACATATCAGCCACGGCCCTACACAAGCAGCAAATGTCCACTGCCCCAGAGAGTCACAGTTTGTGCTTTATATACTGTATACTACACACCACACACTTCATTTCTCTCTCAACCCTCTAATGCTGGTGCAGTAATGGGTGCAGAGGCACAGTCGTCATGCTGTGGGTTAATGACTGTGACACTGTTGTGCTTGAATATACAGCAATGTACAGTCGGGAGAGGAGCTATTGACAACAGCATCATAACACTCATTCCCACAATCCCTCAGATACATCTAAGACACTACACTTAGCGTGTGTCACAACAACAACAACAACAGGCTCAACCAAGTACCACTCATTGAGCTGGTATCTGCCGCGATAAAAGACCAGAGACAAGACTGAAAATCAAGACATGAAAGACAAAACTGAGCCGCACCAGGTACTCCACAGATAGTTACAGCTTTTTTTTTTGTCAAAGAGAGAATTCATCAATGAGACAGGAAAAGATTAAAGTCCTCTAAAATTGGTCAAAGTCATAACCCTCAGTGAGGTCAAGGTAGTCATGCTCAGCCGCCATTAGTGTCTTGCACAAAGGTTTTACTGTCTCACTGTGTTTAATTAATACTGGCTTGTGCAGTTCATGCCAAAGCCGCATGCACAGAGAGTCACAGACAGGGCTTCTGCAGGCAAGAAGCCACAGCCTGAGATGGCCACAAGTTTCTCTGGCTGCCAGAGTTGATTGACTTTGCCTTCACTCACTATATTACTGCAGCAAAAGGGGACCTTTACTTAGGAGCCCCAAGACCATCCGTTACTGCTTTAGCTCCTGACAGCTTCAGGAAGCGCCAGTGACTTTGGCCTAACTGCAAATGTAGGCCACCAGTCACTGCACTGAAGGTCTTAATCAGCTCATTAGCAATCAAATTAAAAGGACAGACAAAAATTGTTGTCCATGTCCCAAAAGAAAATGCTCCATGTATGTCCTGTAATAAATTTGGGAAAATAAATGATGTTCTTATGAACTTACTATAGGTGTAAAAATTTAATCCAACAGCTAATTCAATTCTGTAAATTAAGATTAAATGATCATGAAATATTACATTCTGCACATTATTAAATTTTGATAATAGTAAACATTTATGTAAATGAAAGCTCTAGTTCAAAGTATGACATGTATTTTCAAGGGAAAAACGATAACAGTATGTGGTTATTATGAGACAAAAGATGAAGAACAGCAGAAACGTGCATGTGGGAGGACAGCTTTGCAGCAATATTTTTTTTTTCCATAACCCTTCGACTTACAATACTAAGAAGGTAGGTGTTCTGTATTCAAAAACTTTGCGAGGACATTAAAGTTGACGCGAATGCAACGCCTGCTGCAGAGATAGAAAATGTGATTATTTGGTTGCGGGGTAATTTCTCCTCCTATGGGACCACTCTGATATTTTTAGCTATAACAGTGACTGCAAACCAGATTAAATATAATGACCTAAAAGTAGTGGCAGGCAATATGGAAAATATACAGTGGGGTCCAAGTCTGAGACCACTTTCCTATTCTGGGAATATACTGTATACTTAATAATGGTATATAATGTATATATAATTTTCTATCACAAAACAGTATATTGTGATGTACTAATGTTTTTAGAAATTCAATTAGGATGAAATTTATAGATAATTTAACCAGATATGAAAGTCTTGTTTTACACACATGCAAAAATCCTGCAAATTCAATATTACCATAAAACCGTTCTGTTCATTGACTGACAAGAAAATCTATACTGGTTCACAAATCTTTAATGTCCCATGTAATATGCTGTGATATCATCCAACACTAAGATGAAGCTGTGTCAGAGACTGTTTCCATCAGTTTCTGGGAGAAAGGCTAAATCACTGAAGAGGCGATATTTGAAAACATTGAATATTGGCAAACTCTCAGCCAGCAGAAGCACGAGTAGAAAACATTTTTTTGCCTTTAAAGCACAGTCTTACTGCAGGTCTACAGCATGCCTTACAACTGCCTAAAGCTGCTATATCACGCACCTGTAACACTTAATGCTAATCCTAAAGCTTCATAATAAAATTAGGGCAGCAGCTAACAGTTATTGCTAGTATAGATAATCTGTTGTTTTTCTAATTAATCATTTAATTTCTAATAAATGGCAAATAGTAGTGAAAAATCCTAATTTCACAGAGTCTAAGGTGACAAAGGCATAAGGTCTTAATTTCAAAACCCAAATACATACATTTTGCAATAAGAGTAAAAACAGAAAAAGGCGCATCTTCATGTTTAAAAAGCTGAAGCCAAGATTATTAGTGATGCTAACCATTCATACACTTTCAAAATTGCTTCTGTAATTCATTTTCTGTCAATCGACTCATCAATTAATCAACTACTTGCCTCAGAACTAAGACAACCAATAAATAATTACAAACTTGAGAAAGATTTGAGGATGCACCTTGTGCTCCAAAGACATTTGACAACCTCGGTGTATTATCTTAATGGGATTAATGCGTTTATGCCTGCGTGTGCCTCTGCTTGTGTATATGTGGGCGTCTAACGAGTGGAGGCAGAGTGAGTTCGGCACAGTGGTTTAAGATGTACACAACCACGGTAACTGCAGTCATTAATGTAGTGGCTGTAATGCAGAATCATGCATTGGAAACTATGAGCCTAATCACACCGATCAAGTTTGTGCATGAGAGAGAGGCAGAATTAGTCATTATCACTGTGTGAACGTACACATAAAAATGTGCGTTTAAATGTATTTGAGGAGGCTTCTCTGGCTAAGGGAGTGAAAATTAAATCAGGTAAATAGAGAATATATTTTAGAGGGAGGTTGTTATCAAGTGAGAAGAAAATCGAGTAAGAGGAGACAATATCTCTCATCTGGAGAGTCCTGATTTTTTAATCTCTCTCTCTTTCTCCATCTCTAAACTTAGCTAATCTTTCTCATTTTGCCTCTAACTACTATAAATTCAGAGGCTAAACAGAGAAATTCAGATATATTCGAGGAAATAAAAAGTCATCATTCTTCAAATGACAACGGGGTAACCATGACTACCTTAGTTAAATGTGCTGCACAATCATCAACACCGAACAAGGTGAAGCAGACGTGCGGCTCCATGGCGACAGCAGGAATTATCTGTTTGCTCAAGGACTACAGCTGCAGGGCAGCATCTATAAAAAAAAAAAAACAAAAAAAAAAACAACGCGGCGTATTTGCAAATGAACGGTGAAGAAAAAAGACAAACATCTCGGCGCCTGTCCTGAAACATCACCTGATGCCGTGCGGCATACAAAGCATACAGGACACAGAGGAATGACTCAGAGTCTCAGCGGGGACTGAGTGTCATCATCACACTGCTACTCGCTAGGATTAATGTAGTCACGATGACAGCACTGTTGTTCAATGCTAATGCTAAATTCTTAACGTCTTAATATTTTTAAAGTGACGCCATGTAGCTCGTTACCAAACTGACTTGGATAGTTGCGTAATAGTGCTCACAGAGGGGTGTGTGAAAGGTTGGCAGTTTGTCTTTGGAGGATCAGTTAAGTGTTGCATAATTTGCTCCTGGCACCAATTTTGTCATCGAATGGAGGAGGAGTGGGATCCACTCCAAGATGTGAAGGCATGTTTAAAGCTTTTGTCATATTTTCAGCTGTTTGTTGAATTTTAGCCTGACTGCTAATGCCACCATTGAGGCCCAGACTGTGAATATTCAGATCCTTCCTGTTCCTGTGACTGTTTCTTGCTGTATTTGCATGTGGTGGTCACAGTGAAATCTATAGCTATTCTCATGTGGGCGCATGGTACATGGCACAAATTGATATTTCCTTAGGTGGAGTGGGTTTTGTTCCTGTGCCTGTGCCTGCTTGGCATTTCGCAGTGAACATCGCCGCTTCCCTCGTGACACTCCCCTTAGTGTCACTGGCAAACAGCAGAGCGGCGCATTGTGTGAAAATACAACACATTTTGCGCCCTCCACAGCCCGCCGGCTCACACCAAGTCAACGGCTCACTATGGTCGCATGCGAGTTCTGCGGTTTTGGCGTCGCTAATCGGTGGAGGATCACCGTTTTCAACTCTCTCCAAAATCACACGGCGCTGTTTTATGTATGTCTTGCTTGTCTGCTTCACTTTTATTATACATTCTTCAATCAGCAGCCATAATTGCACAGTTTATTTATTTATTTTTTATTTTGATTATGGGAGCGATGCCAGGAAGGCACGCTTAAGATGAATGTCTGATTCTAACAAGCACCTGTCAGCCACAACAGCTTTCATGTATGAAGGCCTTTCCTTTCAGCTGATTAACTCTCTTTAGAGTCGTCTGAAGGTGGCAGCTATGTGTTTCTTCTTCAGTTTCTAATTTGAGTGGCACACGTTGTCAAAGTGCGATTATGCACACCAGATCTACTGGTGACCTTGATTAAATCTTGCACCAGAGACGCACAAACGTCTGAGTTCTTGTGCACATTAAACTGCTCAGGTATATTTCAGAGCCGTAAACTGTGTCACAGTTTATGGAATAAAAAAATCCCCTGGAGTGTTGGAGATGGCGGCATCCTCAGGACCTTGTTATAAATGTATATCTATTGTTAATGCTACTCCTATATGCAATCCTTAACTCAGTGTCTAGGTGAGACAAAATGTTCACAGGGTAGGCAATCATAATGATTCATGAGTAGGGTGTCCTCTGCAGCTCGAGGTGAAAATGAACCATGAGCTTTCTGGTTGTTTAGACTACAACATTAAGTCATATTAACTAATTCATACAGTAGTGCGAGTGTTGCTACGAAGGATTAAGGATGTATTGCAAGTCTGTTCGAAGGGAAAAAGAAAACAGTTGGTTTTATGAAGAGGCTTATTATGCCAAACCGAACACAAATAATGGTCTATTAATTGAGTTACATTTGCCTACAAGGTACTTTGCCGACAAGGTACCTTAATTGGATAGTTAATAGCTTTTAAATAGCCTGAACATCATCAATTCCCTTTTCAGCATTCTAACTCCGTCCCCCTAATGATGTCCTGTTGCTTAGCTCTAGTGGCCATGTTTACAGTGTGCAACACAAATGTTCACTAGTCAGGATCAAGTTGTCCTGGAAATGTCATGCAATACAAAGGCTTTAGAGCTGCTAAACCCATGAAAGGAGGTTTGATGCCCTTTTTGATTTTTTTCTAACTGACTGGCAGTATTTGAGCTCTGCCATGACTGATTAAATGTGCCCTCTTGCCTACAATATCGCTGCTCTTGGTTTGGATTGAACTTCAAAGACTGTGGAAAGGCAGTGTTAGTCCTGCCTTTGTGTCACTGACAGTCTTAGAAATTCAACGTCTTTGTGACTGAAGGAAATAAAGCCGTATGGAGTGTTTTCGCAGTGTGACATGAAAGACAGGGTGAACACTGGCTAGCAGGCCGACACACTGGCAGGGGTTGGGTGACATGACTGTAGACAGTATACTGACAAATTAGAAATCTGTCAAACATCAGAGATTTTGCTGTAATATTTTTTTCTGTGCTAGGACACAAACCAATAAGAGGGGATGTTCTTTGGCAACATTGGATTTACAGGATATCTAGTACCTTGAGTTTTCAGTTCTTTAATTCACAGGTTCCCATCTAGTTACTTCATCTATAAATCATTTTCCAGCGGTAAGGTAAATTTAAATTTATTCTGACAGACTGATTTGTTTTGATTTGTTTTGGACAGTGAGTCAGGACAGAAGGAACTCCATTTGTATTCGCCAGATTTACTGAAAACTATTCATCACTGTTAATATTCTACTAACAACTCAGCAAAAACAAAGATATTACAGCTGATCAATGATAAATGATGTTAACAATTCTGCCAAGACAGCTGCACCAATACAGCAGCACTCTAAGGCTGATTGTCTCTTCACAGTTCAAATATAGGTTCTGTACTATATTGGTGCAAATATATTGTGAAACTCTATTTTCCCTGTGAATATGACTAAAGGCAGACGTTTCACACTCTTTGCAGAACATTACTTATGCAATTATGAGCAATAAAGGCAATGGACTTCACAATAAAGTAATGTTCAGATTAAAAATAAAATGTATCCTAAATATGTGTGTCTTATTCCATCTTCATGAGATGGACTGGACTGGATTCATGTTTATCAGACAAAGTAGCAGCAGTCGAAACTCAAGTAATCATGATGTGGCTCGAACTGAGATGGATCTATAACAGAATATATAAAGAGAATTTATAAAACTGAATTGAATTTATAAAATGAAATCAAGTTTTTTATTTACTTGTATGTTTTGGGACCACACTGATGTGCTTGGGAGTTATCGGTGTATTTGGTAATAATTACACGTATCAGACCTCTCCAGGCAATACAAACATGATGGCATAATTCTGGTTTTTGTAATATTAGGATTCCTAAATTGACATAATTGTTTTCTATTGCACAGCTGCAAGCCATAACTAGCCTTTTATGAAATTAATACTTGATAGGTGATCTCATCTCATTAAATAAAAAAACAAAACAAAACAAAACAGAAAATAAATGAGACAGTGTGCAGCTCAGAGGGACAGTTTTGAAAAAGTCATAAGCCTAATGCAGCAAATGTGATAAGCTGCATTACAAACGTTCGTTATGTGTCATCTTTAGGAAATGTTGAGTTAAATCAAGCTTTTAGTTGATTTTACATCATCTACACAAGGATATTCTTAACATGTGCTGCAGTATTACAAGAATGTCTTCAGCTCATATGGTGCAATTTTAGTCAATTTGTCAGGCAAACTGCAAATATACAGGACACAAAACATAGTCCAACACCCTTCCCCAAAACTACACGATGAAAAACACAAATAGACACACATGCAGAGGAAGTGGGAAATGAGCTTTTATGAACCAACATTGGAAAAATGATAAAAAGATTTCTCTGACAGTGCTGTTTACCTGTTAGGAATCAATATCATAATAACGGAGAGTGAACATATTAGATGATGAGGGTGAAAACAAATTGTAAACACCCATAAATGCTTTTTTTTTTTTTTTTTTTTTTTGACCATTACTGAGAAAATGGAAATTATATTTGCGTGTAATAAAAAAAGCATTACCACACAAGGAACAATTCCATTCAAGGCTGACCCACAACATTTCTATCAGCACTTTAAACCCAGCATCCATTACTTACAACTACTGTGCGCTCTTAAAGAGACCGTGAATGCCAAATTATAAATGGGCGGCTATTATGAGTCCAGAAAACTCTCTTGCCACTTCTACAGATATTGTGGTGCCTGCACAACAGTTTGGACACTGGAAATTGTCAGATATGGGTGATTTAGATCAAATTAGCAGCTGTCACGATTTCCATAAGCCATGGGTCCCAGACATCTACCTCACTCCCCTTTAAATTACACCATTAGAGGGATGTAACCACTCAGTGCTAATCTATTCATCTGCATGGTGGAGGAGGGAAATATCCAACTAAGATTAAAGAAAAAAAAAAAAAAGCAGCAGAAGCACACAAACCTCAGCACACAGCAGAATACTGATGCCAGTGGCTTTCCAGAGTATCACCTAGGAAGATGAAAAGCAGGCCAGAGTGGTGGAGTCTAGAGATGTCTTCTCTGGGTTATTATAAGCACAGACTCCAACCCAAGTCATCCTCTTCTCACATCCCTGCCTGGCTTCTGCCACTCTCATCCATTGAGTCCACTATATTTCCCCGTGCTGGAGAGACAGTGTGCCCTGCAATCCAGCCGATAGGACACCATCCGTTTCAACTTCTCCGAGACAAACACATCGAAATCAGCCTGGAAATGTGGAATTGAAATGCAAAACAAAGCGAATGGTAATTTCTTCTGTTTGAGGAGAAACCTTACCACTGCTGCTGCACTGGCAAGTGTTACTCAAAAGCAGTGTTCAGTGGACACCTATAATAACAGGAGAACACAATGTGCTGGCCCAGCTGAACCATGTCAGGACAGTTTAGCTGATGCACTGCAATGAAGACAAGTTTTCAAATTGCTCTTTTAGGACTGAGTAATCACTAATTGAACCATTTTCAAGACTCCTTAGTCGAAGACCCAAGCCCAAAAGTTTTTTTTTTTTTGCTCTTTTACTTCATTAGTCTTTTGAATCAATGTTAGTTCTGACGCGGTCTGACATTGCTAAATCCCTCCATGCAGCCCCATTCAAGCATCCCTGGGGCTTTCTTTGTTCTAGGATAAAAGGTAAAGGTTCCAATCTCCTCACCTCTAGCTGTTAAGAACATCCTGCAGGCATGTGATGGCTGTTTTTAAGGATCTCCTGGTCAACACGAGCGCTTGTATCTAACATGGTGACAGAATATCTTCTCTAACAGCACAGAAAAAAGTGGCGTAAAAACAGGCTTATAAATGCATCCACACCCATCCGGCGAGTCCTCTGCAGAGGATTCCAGACTTCAAAGTCGTGCACATGGTAATCTGCTTTAAATGGATGTTTCTGGGCCTCTATCATAGCTCCATCATCAACTGAGCCGACTTAAACTATGGCTGAAAAAACAATGCTAATAGTGGATAATTATCAGCTTTTACTCCGTCTGCACTGGCTGCTCTATTCCCTCTCCCATCACACACAGAGGCTGGTGAATAAACACAATGGCATGAATAAATAATGACCCCACAATCCTCTTAAGGTCCCCGAATAGTGGGGGGAAAAAAGACAAAAGTTTACTTTTGGTGTTTGAGAGCAAGCGGAGCCTGAAATTGTAAGCGACTCATTAGGGCTACATGTGGCTTGCCTGGGGCCTTGCTGAACAAAGATGGCACCATCCCCATCCTGCCATTCCTCAGCGCATTTTAGGCCTGGCCTAATAAAATTCTAAAGTATACCCTTAAGTAAAAGCTACATTCCCAATAAAAGACAGTAAAGAGCGAAAGCACAGCCTCAAAAAAAAAAAAAAAAAAAAACTGAAACCCTTCACATCTTCAAAACTTTCTTCAGGAATCAAAGTTTTATAAGGTTGAGTGTGGGAATTGCAGGGACCACCTTTTGTGCAGATTTGCTCTGTCATGTATAAACATCATAGATTAATATGTATGCTTTCATGCTAAAGGAGCACACCTCTGTCAAAATACTATTTCCTCTCCTCATCATGCTCTCCAGATAGCATACATAAAAGCCCAGTGTTTTTCATTTCAGACACTTTGTCAGTGTTAAAGAATTGATTTGTGTGTGCCTCCCAGCTCCCACTGAGTGCATGACAGTTCAAAAGGCTATCTAAAATACATGCTGTCAAGAGGCTTGTATTTCTGAGTGCTTATATAATTCATACCATGATAAAACTTGCGCCACAGAGAGTTTGTAACATGGCAAATAAGGTTTGTTATAATAGAAATAGTTGCAAAGATTACTAAGTGTAATACAGGGTTGGCTTTGAATTAATCAGCATTTTGTAACCGTCCAAATGCATCTCTAAATTGTTTCCCATGAAATGAATCCCAAGTATGCATTCAACACAGTGGTAATGGCGAGAATGCAATAATAAAAGAGAACATATGCAGACAGAAGGCACCTTTTCCAGAGCGTAATTGTAGAGGCTTTGGCCAGAACGAGGTAAGCCAATTTCAATTCCAAATTTCCACTGAGGCGATGAATAGAAATGAAGTTGCCTGGGGTAGATGGGAGTCCTAGCAACTGGAGATGAGGAAACAACATGAGCACCAGAATGATCCTTTAATACTCTGTCAAACCACTAGTAAAACAGAATGTGAAATTCAAATACAATTTTCATTGCTGAATACTGAACGTTACTCTTTCACATGCTAATTTGAATAATGGTAATTGTAGTCAGGAGGACCAGCATCCTGCAATTTGCTGTTTTTATGGTCACATGTTTATGAAGCCTCTAAACTTACACTCCTATGAACAGAATACAGTAACTGTATAATGTCTGAGCTGTGTAAAACAAAAAATCTCTCTTACCTCAGTCAATCATGTTTTTGTGTGTTGACATTTTTTTTCTTTTTTTTTTAATATAAATTGTTTCGTACTCTGTATGCCCTGAGTTGATCTGCGGGATCAGGGATGGGGCCAATCAATTATTTATTGATCCTCTACAGCTATATAAAGCCATATCCATTTTCAATCCCTTGCTTATTGCACTCAGGCTATAGGCTGTATCATTACCTGTTGTTCATTATGTCATTATATTTCAGAATGAAATGTATCTTTGTCGAATGCATTTTTCATGACCAGTTAAAATTGATAATAGGCTGAGTATTAGAGATTAATTATAGTTATTAAAGGTATCCTGTGAAGAAATATATATTCTCTGACACTGCTTCTAGACGTGTACAGTGTAAGCAAGAAAGAAGGGTGCATTTTTTTTGTCCCATATGATCCTTTTTCACATTTAGTTTTAGTGTCAGCTTTTTGCATTTAATGTATGTTTTTCTTTTCATGTTTTGAACTCATAAATGCAACATGTAATACCTCTGCCTTATTGTCCCGTGCACACAGAGAGCCCATGCAACAGTCAACAACCCTGACCGCACCATCCTGCACAAATATCTTCCATGAAAAAATGCTGCATCTTCTCTGTCTTTCAAGCAATATTGACATCAAAAAGAAGATGCAATCCATTACAAGGGTGGAAACTGAATACGATCACAAAACAATTAAACAACAATTAAAGCCTCTTGCTAGGTGAAACATACTGAGGTTATTCCTTAAAACTTCCAAAAAGACAAAAAATTAAAATGCTCCCAGACATCATGGGGAGTCAGGGACATTAGGATCAACACATTCTTTTATGTTATTTAACAACATAAACAAGGTCAGCACTTGGCCTTACAATATTCTTATCTCAGACATGCACCAGTTGTATTCTATAGGACCATACAACAAATGTATGGTTTTTGATGTAACTGTTTATGAGGCAGCTGAGTGACAGAAGTCAATTCATTTCCTAGTTCCTGAATGGAGTTGTTCCAACTTGACATATTGGAAACAACTGCCTCAGGTTGTCCTCCATTCCTAAGGTCAGTGATGTTTGTCTTTCCTGGACTACATTTCCCTTTGCCACTAAATGCAAAGCTAAAACTGTTACACACCCAACCTACTCTAAACCACTATTAGTGCTCAGCTAGTAATAAGTCAGCTTAAATTGTCTAGATAGCCCAAAGTGCTTCTATGCCAAAATGTGGTAATTCAGAGAGTGTAAGCATTGAGGTTTGAAGACTGAGAGAATGCAGCTCTGGTGTGACCTGCTGCAGAAGCTGGCAATTTATACAGCTGAGATAAGACTAATGTTTCCAGTGTGACAGCAGTACTTTAAGGGAACCTCTAAAGGCACAGGGAAAAAAAAAATCTAAAGCCTATGTCCTGTGCTTTTTTCTTCAACATGCACAGGCTGTGAAATTTCACTGTGCCTGGCTACTTTCACTGGGAGAGAAATAATCCAGGAAGAACCTGAGCTGTCCAGCACAACAAGGTTTTGGAATTGCAGGGTCTTTCTGTGTGTGAAAATCCTGTGTGTGCACTACCCCTGTATTTAAGCGTGCTAATCTCATTCTGACTCATGTAAAACTGACAAACTCTGAGAACAAAAGCAGGAGTGTTGCAAATCACTAACCATACAGTTATGCTCACAGATGATCGTCCGAGTTATCATGCAGATTCCACATCGTTCGAAACTACTGCTTTCAAGTCGAAAAAAAAAAAAACAGAAGCAGAAATGTGGTACAGCTACTATGATAGATACCTGTCATCTGCCTCCTCTGAAACGTTACCATTTCACTGTGCTGTGTTTTCATACTCAAAGGGGCTCTGATGTTAGTTTCAGTTTTAAATATTCTGCACATAAAACATAACATATAAAGATAATATGATCACACGCGAGATAAAAAAAAACTGATTTTGTATCTAATGTGCATTTATGTATGTTTTAACCTTAAAACAACTACTAGCCTATTATCCAGTTTTGGATGATGAAGCAACAGACCAAAGTCTAATTATTCACATTACCAAAGCTGGTGTATACAGATGAATCTTTTGTAGGTCAACCAAGTCTAAAAGTTCTGTATCTGCATTTGCATCAGAGACTTACACATATCACAGGTGACCTCTAATGGGAAAAATCCCAGCACCGTAGTTTAATTATTTTTATGTCATGCTAAGGCAACAGCACGTTATGATCTCTGCCTCTTCTGCCTCAACCGCATCCGCTAATTGCTTTCACTACAGATAACTGTTCGTTTCGTTTGGAGCTGCCTGGATTTTTTTTTTTTTTTAATAGAAGAGACTAGTATAAAATGTTACCAGCTAAAATATCAAAATATAAGATGTGTGAAAATGATTGCATTCACCAACAACAACACTTCATAATTATGAGCAGAGAGATGCTCATACACCAAAAGTTTGTTGAGAATTTTAATCATATTGTTGTAGAGGGTCTGTAAAATTACATTTCTTCAATTTTATAACAAAATCAACTAAGAAACTGCATTTAATGAAGACTGGTTCAACTTGGTCAATACCTGATTTGTTTAATAAAGCTGGGATGTGTCCCGATACAGATGCAGAATATTAAATCAGTGCACTGCTACTTGTATCCCATTTTAAACAGTGGACATATTCCCTGAAACTAACATAAATATAACATGAGCACAGATAATTGACTGTATGTTAAATGGATATTGCTAAGAGAGGGACAGAAGTTGTGAGGCTGGGTTAGAATGATTCTCCATGGAGGAGGGCTCATCCTGCTCCATGTTGTGCTTTGAGCTGTAGTGAGGCCCCTGAGCCTTGGTGGTAAGATGGGCCCTGATGTGCTGTTGGTTTAGACTGTCAGAGGCACTGGCAGGGAGCGCGTATGCAACTCCACAGATAACAGCCCAAAACTGTCCACAAGGGCTTCTAAAACCCAGCAAATTAGCCTGCAAATGAGCCAGAGAATATCTCTACTAATCCATGATCTGAGCAGAGACTCTGCCAAAAAAGTAAACAAATAAATAACTTCACAAGAAATACTGGGGGTGGAAATAACCACGGCTGTGAGCTGGGAAGCCACTAGTGATTTCTTTGAAGCATCATTTCGCCTGATATTCTGCTGCTGCGCTGCCTGCGACTGTTTCAGAACAAGCTTCCATGTTGTGCGCAATGTGGCTGCAGTGAAATTACAGATTCCACTATTACAGCAAACAACGTCCCCTACAGCAAATGATCACAGTCTCTGTGTCTCTGTCACAGATGCCAAAAGGTAATGATGCATCAAGATACCACTGTTTTACAAAAGTGATTATGTTTGTCTCTAAAGGAAAACTAATAATTACCAATCCTAATCGTGCACATGGTGTAATTGTTTCTGTGGTTCTTAATAAAAAACAATCCTGCATATATGTCACTTAATTTATACCTCAGCAGAATACAAACGATGTCTCAGAAAAAGAGGCAGTCTCTATAAATAGCTCTTACTGTTTTACTTTTCTTTGATCTTGATTCTTTGAACCAGCTTGTGATTTGTTTGAACCAGTGCCATGTAATTTTGGATATGCGAGTCATTTCTTATAGACAGCAAGACTTTAAATTAAATACAGCTGGCTATGTCAACATTTAGGAAAAAGCCAGTCCAAGAAAATTAGTTTGATAAAAGCTTTTTAACGCCACATTAACGAGTAATGGTATTTATCTTTATGTAATTTCTGTTGTCACATAAACACATGTGAGCATTTTGTTTTGCAATCTGTTTTGGAATTGGAGCCTTTCATGTTTTTTGTCAGTTTTGCTCCATGCAAAATGTACAGTAATACACAAACAGCTTAAGGATTATGTTACTGGAAGTACTGACATTATATATGGCTGATTTTACAGAGTATTATGTAGCACACGTAGAATTAAAATCAAGAACCGTGATCAATAGTAAAACCAGGTAAATAAATTTTTTTTTTTTAAATCACTCTGTATAGTCTGTTAAAACATTCAAAGTAAAGCAGCTCAGTCAAAATATGTGATTTAATTTGAGATTGACTAAATGTCAATGTGGCCCTGGAACGCACAGATTTTTCCATGCCATATTATACAGTTATGCTATTTCATATGCAAAAACACAGACATCACATAAAGCGGTTTTATGTTAAGCACTAAACACTGATGTATAAAAACAATACAGACTAAAACAAGGAAAGCTTTATTGACCTTATTAAAATCACCACTACAATAAAAAACAGCAATAAAATGCTGATTCTTTTGGGTCAATATCATTTAAAACAAAAACCAGGCAGACCCAATAACAATATTACTCTCATGTATGAGAATAGATTTTTCTGTCCATATATTCATGTAAAAAATGTCTATTTCCTCATTTGATCTGCATGAGTCTTGTCTGGTGTGTGGGTGTATGTGTGTGTGTGTGTGTGTGTGTGTGTGTGTGTGTGTGGTGGTGTGGTGTGTGTGTGGTGGTGTGTGTATGATGTGCGTGTGGTTGTGTGGTGCTTGTGTTGTGTTGTGTGAGTGGGGGGGGATCATAATAAGAAACCCCATCTCTGCGGTCCTACCACGCTGCTGTAAAACATACTCCAGTGAATCCAGCCCTGTAACACAGGAACCGTCTTGTCTAATTGGAACTGTGATTTCACTTCACCCCACAGGTTCCTAATATTGTGGCGAAGCTCCGGGGGGAATCAGTTCAAAGATAAAAACACATCTTACATGTGAAGTGTTGCATCAAAGAAATTTGCTTATTCACCTCAGGACGGCGTGGCAATCAGCGCTGGTATTTCAGCGTGCACCGTCTATGAGGGACAAGATTAAGGTGTGTGGGTTTTGCATCAAAGTGTAAAAGTGCTGCTTGTTCTGTGGTTACTTTTAGAAAACTGTCATAACGCAGAGGGAACATTTGCAACGCGATTCCTTATGTTCATTCGTCTGTCGGAACTCATCTGTAGCGCAGTGAATAGTGGTCAGAGAAATATCAACAAGAATCTGGGCAGTTGTTTCTGTGACTTTTGCAAAATGTGTTTTTTTTTTTTTACTTTTCCTGGGTCAATTTGAAGTTACACTGACCAATCTCAAGCTCAGTTGGGTGTTTTTCTATGCAAAGGAAATGTGGCTTGGGCCAAGAATAACATGAGTGAACAGAACGGAACAAAGGTTCTTTCAATGCTTCACTATCAACACTGGTTAGGGGACAGGCGGATGTACTCCCCGCTCAGGTTCAAATCTGCGAGAGCTTTGCTGTTCAAAGCCCCTCAGCCTTTCGGGGCTGTGACATGTTTCTACGAAGAACACCTGTCCCTCATAGACAGTCATGCTATGTTCAAAGATTTAGTAACTGAGCACTGCCCTGAAGCTCTTAACCTCAATCTTTCAACAGTTCAAAGTTTCTTCTGAGTCTTGAACCCTCCAACAAGCATCTGATATAGGAGGCAAGGGAATAAACCATCATCACTGTGGAGTATGCACTTACTGCAAGAGTTGCTGTTTCTTAGTTTGTTTTATAACTCAGTTAAGAGAAATAATAGTCATTAATATTATATTACATGTTTTTAGTTGTAGCAGTATTAGCAGTGCTATAGAAGCTGTAACTCAGATTCAATGAGACGGAAGTAATTGCAGAAGTTGTTTTATTTGTTTTAGTAGGAGTATTGCTATAATTCATAGTATTATTAGTAATTCAAGGATTTCTGTGCAAAGCAAATCAGCTTCATTAATATAACACAACCTAACTAGCTACTAGTAAGGCATTTTATATCTCAACATGAAAATCAGCGACAACGAAGGCAGAAAAAAAAAAAAAAAACCTTATCTCGACAGCTGTAAACAAATCAGTATAAAAATGCAGAAAATGGGCCGTGCATGGTAAATCCACATGAAAAGACCGGCCACTTTTCATCCGACAACTCAACATCAATAAATACTGCTCTTACAGCAGCTAAAAGCACGATCACATCAGCACATTAGCCAATATGTGCTTTGAAGGTAAAAATGCTGAATGATGACTGGTGTTTAATCATGCAGAACAAAAAACAGAATTGAATTAAGAAACTCGACCGTCATTCATCTTCCAAGCCCCGTTTTTTTTTTTTTTTTTTTTTCCCTTTTCCTTTTGCTCACTGCTTCAAATCATTACTCACTGGAGTAGCCTGAGAAGTGTGTTGTTCCCATACTTGCTTGGTGTGATAGAGACGTGGCTATGTGAAATGAAAAAAAAAAAAGTATGGACACACAGAATACTTTAAACTTCTCATGATGTCTGCTGCAGACTTACATATATTTTTGATGATGATCATATTATGTTCTCTACAAACTTCTTCAGTTCAGAATTTCCAAGATCAAATTGGTCCTATTCTCGATATAAAACTTGACATTGTCATTTGTATGTTCATTACATCCAGTCTACTTTAATGGTATTCCCTTTACATGATCATAAACCCTCTCTTCTGCTTATGAAACGTGCAGCAGCCAGACATTAAAAACAAGAATACATCGCACCAATTCTTGTACGAATCTCCTGGATACCAGCAGGAATTTCTGAATCAGGCTTAAGAAATTATTAAACACTTTTAAAACGTAAATGGATCTGGGTCCATCAGTCAATACTTGCCCCCCTGCTTGCTGTGCAAATTCACTTCTGTTGTGATGGTTGCAAAGGTGACATCTGCCATCAGCACTGCTAGTTTTGCGTTACTGGCTTATTACTATTGTAATAATAACATGGTTATTAGTAGAAGCAGAAGTAGTGGTAGTGTCTCAACTAAAGTGTGTATGATGATTCTGTTGGTGTTAAACCATAGCCAACAGTCAAGGCTGCGCTCTAATGAAACTTAAATGAATCAGAGTTGATTTAATGAATTCAGAAGTGTCTGGAGATCTCAACAGAAATCTCCAGTAGTTGCTTGTGTGTGGCAGAAAATCAAATTGCAGCTGAAAGGTTGTGGAGGGACTTTCACAAAAAGATTTCAGTGGAGTTCCTAGAGGCGCTGCCCTGAAGCGATGCCTACAGCTACCAGGATTTGAGTAATGAGCAATAATAAAAAATAATCTAACTCCAAAAACTAAATATCATACAGATGAGTCCTGCACTGTATAATTCATTCATTAGCAAAATATAATCCATAGTAAAAACAACAATATTTAAATAAAACTGTTATTCATTGCGTTATTTAATAATAAAAGTGTAAAAGGAAACTACAGACTACATCACTATATATACGTATATATATATATACACTGTATATACTGTATATATGTATGTATAGATTTAAAGATGGGTGACCAATAGCATTGATTTATATATATATATACACACACACATCATATATACATCCTTGATCAATATAGAAATAGATCTCCCAAGGGGATGGAATAAAGGAGCAAAGTCAGTACAAAACTAACCGCCCACTGGAACTAATTACATTTTGTCCATAGAAATATACCACTGTCAGTCACACAAGCTTTTTTTCTACCAACAGGAACTGTGTAGGCCTTAGCCGCATTATTTTCCTCCACAGGTTATGGAACATATGAACAACAGTCTCTCAGCGGGCTTTTGTGGCTATCTCCACTGCCAGTTCTCATGGTTACAGAAATGTAATAGTCTAGCCATGACAGTGGGGGAAAGCTGGGATTAGAGCACACATCTGGATAAGCTGTAATGGGCCAAAACTCAAGAACAGCAGCCCTCTTCCAAACAAAGCAGGTCAGGCTGGCCTCCTTGCTGCTCAGCCTCTGGAGGATGTGCAGTGACTCAGCAGTCATCGGCTGCTGGAAAGTGTCCTCAAGGGGCTCCCTACGGTCCAGAGGCAGCATGGGTAGCATGCACACACATACATACCTGTGCACACTGCATGAATGCACTCACAAATCCATACACATAAGCACATACCAACCCTCCAATACATGTTGACACAACACACGCGCACACATTGACAGTCACTGCTGGACATAATTACTTATTCAGTGCTCAAGCACAAAAGGCCAATGACTGGAAGTGATCAGTCTATAGTGACACAACTTATGTTTTCAATTACTTCCAATCATCTTCCAATCATGTATTAGGTTACAACGTCAGTCAAAGTAAGACCTAATATTATCATCACATCACAACTGAAATGAATCTCAGCAGAGAATACCAAGAGTTTTTTTTTTTATTCACAGCACATAAGAGATGCCTTGGAATCATTTTAGCATCAAAAAAATTGTTCCAAAATCACGATCGCTTATTTGCATGCATTAAAACCAGGGTCAAGTAAGTCACATGTGAAGAGGGGGAGAACTGCCCGGCGGCTTGAATACATTAAAGCAAAGTAAATGGTTTGTTGATTTAAAGAGATTAAAGCACACAAGCAGGTCTGCTCGATGGATTTTAATTAACTTGCCATATATAAATTGTATGTTATCAGGCATTACTGAATTAAATGCTGAATACAAGTGCTCTTTCTGCTTCGGTGAGTGGAATAAAAAGCTACTTAGAATCTCGATTGGGCCTCACAGATGCAGCATGATGCTGCAGCTACGGGTGCACTGAATACGTTCCAGCGTTCCAACCCCTGAACAGCCATCCAAGGAGATTCTCTTTAATTATGTACAATACAGCCAAATTCAAGTCCCCTGGCATCTCAGATGATCAAGCAGAGGGATGCCACGTTCTCTCCCTGAGTCATTCGGGCAAATGGATTCCACTTCCAAGAGTCATTTCTGTCAGTTATAATAAGAAGCTAATACATAATGTGACACACTCTGAAATGCAAAACTATTCACAAGGTTCTCTGCAAGGCTGTGCAGGGGCAATTAGAATTTTGCCGCTAGGCCCTTGATGAGTTCCTCTATTTCTGAAGTATAATGTATGCATAATGTGAAACAGAACTTAAATTTTACTACAGAGCACCTCAGTGTCAAAAAAAAAGGGAAAAGAATCCAGTTTGGCAGAAACTCAGGTAAACAAATGCAGAGGGGAGTAAGCATCATGGACACAAAATGGCTATGTGAGTAAGGGAACCATGTCTGCCAGGTGCTGCCTCCAAACTGCACTGAATTTACTGAGTATTTACTCCAAGAGCGTGGATACTATACACTATCCATGCAATTAATAAGATGATACCGAGTTTACTGACACATAAGCACTGGGGGGACTGAGCTGAGTATCCAAATGGCATTTCTGCCTCCAAACAGAATTCTGTAATAACATGACCTTATAGTACATTAATCTAAAATTTGAAAGAGGGTATCTTCAGCAGAGCTGCTATTATCTTCTGGCATTTTCTGGCACTTGAAATGGCTCATAGTTACATATTTCCTGAACTCGAGTAACCTTCTGAGCAAGCACACAGGCTCATCAGGCCCTTGGGGGCAAATTAGAAACACCAAGCCACAGAAAGATGAATTCAATACATATGGCTTCCCACTTCCTGGCAGTGATGTCACCAAGAAGAACCTGCCAGACCCTTTCCTATCATAGTCCACACATACATAATAATGCACACACTGCAACAGAAAAGAACAAAATGATCCAGCATTGATTAACAGCAGAGGTAATGAGATGCCAAAATTCTGGTTGTACTGTGCTGGGGCACCGGTAATTGTCTTTTCTTAAGGAGGTCAAATCCTCAATATGTCGATCTTAAGCCAAATCCAGAAATAATGCAAATAGAGATTAACAAAGCTTAATAAATCCGTCAACTTCAATTTAGTCAGGCTGAAATAGATCCAGAAGGGTCAAAATGTATCCAGTCATTCACAAGGACGCAGAAAAATGCAACTCATCTTGTGGTTGTATGGACGCCAGTTGAGCATTGTCAAAAACAAAACAAATCCCTCAGTCTTAGACTGTACCATGCAAAACAGTGTACCCTGTGTTTTTTTTGTTGAGATGTAGCATGTTATTTTGCCTCAGTGTATAGAAACATGTTAAAAAAATAAAATAAATAAAAATCTGTTCCAATACCAAAATCAAATCCACGTGGAAAAAGACGCAATGTAATGTGCCTGATGAGGACAGACAGAGAGAAGTAACAGAGAAAAGTGACCTACCGTTTTCTGTGTTCTCGTGTTCAGTGTCAGTGAGAGTTAGATTGGAGTTGGCCCTGCTGGAGAGGCACGAGCTGCGGCCCGACTTGGTGTTGCTGCGGCCCCATAATCTGACCGCGTGCTCTGGCGACATGATGCCGTCTGTCTCTGTGTCTGCATCTGAGCCCACACTGACTGAGTAGTCGCGGTGTGGCATCCCAAGGTCCGTCCTGTACGTGGCTACGTGGGATGGGAGGGCCTCTCCAAAGCCAAGGTCTCGAAGGGAAAAGTCTGCCCCTACAGCAAGCCAATAAATACAAAACTCTGCTAAATAAATGTGCCACTAACTGCATCACTTAACATAATGAACTGCACTCATTACAGAAAAAGATGACAGGATTATCCTGGCCTTGAGAGGTGCAGTAAAATCAGTTAAAAGTATCAGTTAAAGTTTCAAAGTTTCAATTTTCTCTCTCTACCATTCACTCTCTGTCTACCATATACTGCATATATGTATATATCTATATGTATATAGGTTGTTCTTTATTTTGACCATTTTCTACATTGTAGAACAATACTAAAGACATCAGAACTCTGAAATAACACATATGGAATTATGTAGTAAACAAAAAAGTGGCTGTGCTGTTGACGCTGTTGGCAATTTATTCAAAATTGAAGGCACACTTAACCAGCATCACTACCGCAGCATTCTGCAGCGACATGCCATCCCATCTGGTTTGCACTTAGTGGGGCCATCATTTGTTTTGACAATGACCCAAAACACACCTCCAGGCTACGTGGGGCCTATTTAACCAAGGAGGAGAGTCGAAGACTGCCTCATTATATGACCTGACCTCCACAATCACCCGACCTAAACCCAACTGAGATGGTTTGGGATGAGTTGGACCGCAGAGTGAAATAAAAACAGCAAACAAGTGCACAATATATAAGGGAATTCCTTCAAGAGTGTTTGTTAATCATTCAAGGTGACTGGTTGAGAGATGAGGTGTCATCAAAGCAAAGGGTGGCTACTTTGAAGAGACTAAGATCTAAAACATTTTGCTTTGTTTACACTTTTTTGGTTTACTACATAATTCCATCTGTTATTTCATAGTTTTTATACCTTCAGCAACGTTCTACAATGTAGAAAATAATAAGAAATAAAAAGAAACCACAGAATTAGAAGGGGTGTCTGATCTTTTGACTGGTACTGTATACTGACAACCCATCTAGTTTGGTTTTTGATGATGAATAATATATTTGAAGGAGCAGGTGAAAGTATGCATGTCTCCCATGCAGTTTTTAACACTGGCGTGGTAAATTCAATCCCTAGGCACCTCTGTTAATAGTTAAACTATGCAGTGACCTCTACAGCGACTGAATGCGAATTACCAGGACAGTCCTCATTAAAAAAGCACCGATGCATATATTGAGACCAGGTCGTAACGTGCCCTTAAACTAATAACTGGCATTTTCATGTCATTGTGCATTGCTAATATACTTATAGGTGATGTCAAAATCTCTCGCAGAGTGTTTCTAATATTGACACAGCTAAGCCTAACCTTGCCGGCTGAACTCGTCCACTTCGTGATGAACCATTTCTTTAACACGGCTCCCGTAGGCCATCCTTGAGTCATGATCGAAGGCCTTGAGTGTTTCACTGGAGCTGTAGGACTTGGTGTTGGGTTTGCCATCCTCACTGTCAGCTGAGGAGCTGGTATAACGGCGCTCTGTGTCCTGCCGGGCGGTGAGTGAGCGGTAAGGTCTGCGTTCCTTCACTTCCATGGCTTCCTCCACACTATTTTCAACATCAAATGTGAGTTACTCTGCCAGTTTAGTTTGAGTGATTCTGTAGAAGAAAAACAAGACAAAAAGCAAAGATATTTGATGTAAGAAAAGATGCCATGACAACAGTGTTGATTTTTATACAGAATCCTTTTTTTTAATAAAATCAGTTGTTTTCCCTTTATTTAGCACCAAAACCAAATGTCGAAAATATGACTTAGAAGCAATCATTTCAAGAGGTATAATGCTAGTTCATGTTAAAAACATTGATCATTTAAATGTAGAACTCACACACACACACACACACACACACACACACACACACACGCACACTTAACCGAGAAACTGTGACAATAAATAAAATGCATGTTCCCAGGCAGCAGTGTATGCATGGCTCAGCACACACAGGGAGAGCATGAAGAACCGCAAGGATTAGATTTAATACAATATGGCACAACAAATCTTGCACCTATAAAGTTTACGGTGCAAGTCTCCCACAAATATTCCATTTTATGTGCCGTATAGAAATGATGCCGGGCCTCCAGCATCTGTAAAAGTGGCAGGTGTCCTTCCATGAATTGTGTTGTTTATAAGTTACAAATCATCAGCAGTTGAAAACTGAAGAGCCAAACAAATCGAGGACTACACTGAACCAGCAGAGATGATTAAAATCTGAAACATAAAACTACAACTGTCAAATAGCACGCAGAGTGTACGATCAATAGAGGGAGGGGATTTTAACAGTGTGCGTTTCTTGCCTTGAAGAACACAGTATTGAATCATACAGAAACATGCTTTAAAATCATTTCAATATATTCAAACATAATTATTTTTGCTTTAGCTAAATATATTTTTTCTAAAAAAAAAAAAAACATCTTGGTGCAACAGGATATAAATTAGATAAATTAGTGGAATATGATTTGCCTTGCACACAGCTCATTTTAAGTGACCACATGGTTTAAAAGGTATTGAGTTGGATTAACAGATGTCAATGTGGATATAAACTTGATTAAAGGCTTGGTCACTGTTTACTTTGAAGCTCAATTACTGAACATAGTGAATTAGTGAGCCAGTTATTGCAGCAATACTGTGCATTTTCCAGGTTCTTCCAAATGCAATTGACACCATGACATATCATGAGCTGTAAACCTTATCATACATGCTGCAGGTTTCTTCTTGCTCCCACACTTGCAAGTCAGTGGATAAGAGAACACAGCTCTTTGAAAAAGAGGTAAAAAAACTACTCCTGGTGAATCTGGGAGTTTTTACTGACAATATGTCTGTGCTGTTCAGACAAGGATTTTTCCACAAGATAAGCTCTTTATGAATACTGTATGAGATCTGTGCCGGACACAACAGTAAACAATACTCCCCAGTGAACTATATTTGCCCCTGCTTCAAAAAAAAAAACTTTTTATTTAAGACACCATTGTTGGGTTTGGGGGTCTCTTTTTGTATGTATTGACAGCTGAAAAGATCCTGGTGATTAATGACTTGGGGCCTCAATACCAGGACCTCCACCACATGGGTGGGGGGAAATGCTCCCACTCTGCAGCCGCAAGAGCACTTCAGCTGCTCCCAAGATTTCAGATGCAGCTTGTATGGGTTGCTAATTTTTACCTTTTGCTTGAGATCCTTCATGCTATGCAAATGTGAGAGAGCGGAGAACAAGCGGCTTTCTAAAGTTTCAAGAATGTTCTGTAAAGTGCATTGTTTTTGTTTCCAAAGAGCTGGGCTCAGTGCTTTGGCCATCACTCTTCTGCACCGCCCTTCCTCCTCTTTATTAATCGACTAGTATGCAATGAGATGTACCTCTGAGGCCATGGGAAACCCAGAGGAGTTTTTCAAAGAAGCAACAGGCCCTACACAATGACAGATGATATGGGATGCAAATGTAGGTTCTGGAAACGTATCTACCTTGAGTCTAGCTGTCAAGATTTTCACACAAAACATACTGTAAAACTAAACAGCATTGTTCTGCATAAATTGGCTACATCTGGCATTATCATGGTGTTTCAGCGCCAGAGAGCAGAACTGTTGTTCTTGTTCTAAGTCATCTGTCTCAGTCTAAATCCTGGGACAAGGAGCCAAAACAAAGAAAATGCCACCGTTGTATTATTTTAATGTACTGGTACGTGAAGATAATAAAAAGAAGGGTTCATATAACCAAGATGTCTCAACACATCTAGCTAAGAAACAATGACGGTACTATTTTTAAAGTGTTATCATCATCTCATGGTAAGACATCAGGGACAGGAAAAAAGTAACTTGAAACACTGAAAGAGAAGGTTAATGAGGGCGCGTTCACAAAGACAGTCAGTTGGAAAAGTTATTTACAAAGACCAGTGAAAAATGACTGCCATGGAGTGAAATCTCTGAAATGAAGATAACAATCGCGTGCCTTTATTTCAAAGACAATGTTCCTCTGAAGCCTGAGCTGCAGAGCCTGAGCAGTGCCAAAAAGAAGCTAACTGCGTATCTATGCAATGATCCAAAATCAATTGAGGTCTCTGTGGATAGACAAAAGAAATGATGGATGGTCTGTTTTCCCCTTTAAAACAATTGCAGACTCTACATTTTTGAATTGCATTGTCTACAACTGGCCAGGGTAGAGTTGGGTTTGTCTCTGGGTGTGAAGCAAATGTATAGCAGCTGTAAGCAGAGCAATAATGTGGTTCTGCAGAGAAAGTGTTGCAGGGAGCAATGAACCGTGTCAATTGAAGTCATCAGATACGATGATGTTGCATAAGGTCCTTGTTGTGTGTTGAAATGTGTAAGTGGAGGTTGTGGCCACAGAGTCAAACATTATAAATTACGCGATCGGCAAAAAGACGTATTTTTTCTAAAGAGCTCAGTAACCCTGGAAACACAGCTGATGCGAGAAACGTTTGAACAGTGATTGTCACCTGAGAGAAGTGGGCCATGGCAGAAGTTATCATCTGACCTGTACTTCAAGGTTTCTGTGGCATATCCATCAACATGTTGTGAATGGGTTATCACAGATACATACATGACCATCTGAACTGCACAAGAAAAAGTTAAATGAAAAATGGTCTCAATTAAACACTTCAGGAAAACTGATGTGCATTACGTACAGAATACCATAAAACGTTTGAGTCAAATCACCAGTATAGGCATATTCTGTCTGGAATTGACGACTCATTTTTCATGCTTTGTGTATGATTTCCCTCCCTGTGATCAAAGATTAAAACCAGTTTATTAAACCAGACGGAAAGTAAAGCTTATGCTGCTACTGTGGCAAAACCTAAAGTGCTGCCAGTGGCAAAAAGAAAGTAACCACGTCAGCCATCAACCAAACACACACTTAAGTACAGTTTGGATACAACCTACAATTTTTCAAAACAGAGAGTGGCTAGCTATGTCACTGTGTTTAAGTGTTGCGGTTATTTTCAACACACCCATTATTTCCCTAGTTTTTACTGTCATTACAATTAAAGCTGTGGTAGAAGAAAAAAAAAAAAAAAACACAATTTGAAAATAGAGCTACTCTCCTGCAGCTATTAGCCTTTGGTTACAGTTAGCTGAAAGCTAAACTATTAGCAACATTAAACATAGCCACTCCTTGCCTGCTTTCATGTTAAATCTGCCAACACAACCAACCACTACAACACATCTATATATTACAGGAAAATCAAGTTTGTAGTCTGTTACCTCCTGGAGAAGTACAACAAGTTCTGTCCATCTCTGAATTGCCTCACCAATACTGACACATTTCCATCCAAAGGGACGTGCACACACAGCTGAAATTGTAGAGCAGCCAATAGGAACGCTCTCTCTCTCTGCAAACACCCGTGATTGGCCCCACCATGTGGTAGATTTTGTAAGGTATGAAAACAGAGGCAAGAGGAGGTGCAGACGTCTAGTTTGCTCCCAAACCACTTGAATTACAATATGCTGAAAGATGATTGTGGAATTCCTGTCCATTGATGAAAGTAACTCCCTACCCCAACTTTAAGTGTTAAAAAGTGTTTAAGATTTTAGTTTAAGATGAACAAGGTGAAACGAGGAATTATTTTCATTATCAATCAATATAAGTTAGTTTTGTCAGAAAATAGTGAAAAACAGCCATCACAAAATTGCTTGTTTTTTTTAGACCAACGATCCAAAGCCGAAAGAAATTCAATGAGTTTTGAGTTCTATTATTTATACTTCCTGTAGAGGTGATGTGCGGTTCTTAGTATTAAGTCCGTCATTACCTCTGCCCAAAAATGGGGACTATGTTAAGTTTTGTTGAGTTTCTCTCTGAATGTGTTCAATGAATTCTGGATAATCGGGACGTCTTAAATCCCCCAAACCAAGAAATGCTAAAGAAGACAACTCTAAAGCCGTAAAAATCTGAATAGGCTGAAAACTTTGGAGCTGCGGAGGAGTTCCTCGATGCGATTGTCGCCTCTTACGCCGCACAAAATCTGTCAAACCAACCCATAAAACAAACCACCCACAGTGTGAACGGCGGGTTACAGAAGCCCCCGTTGAAACACTCGTTGAGGTTTTCGCCGGGCAGGTCGTTGTGACCATTGCTCCAGTGTCATGAGTTAGTTAAATATGGGATCTAAATAGGTGGGAGGTGTTTGGGGTACAATATAAATGCAAATGGCTCTGTACTATCCATCAAACAATTAGCAGTGTGCTGAGAATTGCTATTCAGTAGTGCTGCATATAAATCTAACCTTCTCTGTGCGCAAAGCCCTGTTTTCCATGATAATTAACCGCTTGCTGCTCTTTACATGTCATAGATTTTTCCATACACAATCCAGGCCTAAATGTTAACTATCATTCTTCAGCAACACAGAAAACAGTGTAACACACATGTGCACAATGTTCAGCAAATCCTTTGGAGTATACATAAGATGGATAAGATGATTACAGATTACTCTGTGAAATCACTTAATTACTATTGATCACTAACATTGAGACATAATGTGCTATTGATTAGTGATGACATTTTTAGACAAATGATTGCTGATATACAATACATGAGCTACTTATTTATCTGGAGGACTCAGGGAGACCAAAGCGACAATTTGTTGTAATATTATTGTTATGAAATGTCAACTTTATTCAAATGACAACTTATAATTGAAACAAAAAATTCTAAATATTATTGTAAACACATTATAACACAGAGTAACATATAACGTCAAATATTTTACAACATTTAAAATGTAGTTTTGGCTTATTTCTGTTTTGTTTTTGTTTTTTTATTATTATCTAACCTAGTCACGTAATCAAAGGATTAGTGTCAGTTAGCTCACAACACTACAGACAAACATCTACACACCCAAGAAGCCTGTAGAGCAGTATTGAGGAAATTTGGGCAGATATCAAGAACATTGTCTACATGGTCCATTGAGAGCAAGAGGAACTCCATACAGGCACCACTTACTTCTTTTCTGGAAATCTTTCACATGCTTAGGCTCTATAGAAAAGCCTCCTTGGTCAACAGAAAGGTGTGTTTTCAATAGAGGAAAAGAAGACTTGGGTAGATGGGGTGGGGGGCCTGAATGGCTTGCCAAAAAGGACTGAATTCGGTAGCACTAATGCAGGCTGAGGAGGGGAGGGGGCACGGTGGTGGGGCATCTCAGCAGCTGCCTCCTTCTGGGATCAAAAGCAAGCCCCACTAGCGCATAAAACAGAATGCGTAAAAGCCTTAACATAAACAAAAGTAGCCTGGGACCGCTGCTGCAGCACACTCCCTGCTACTAATCACTCTAAGCAATTCAAGGTTTAGCCCTGACAGAGGGAGCAGGCAATGGAATAATTCGTTTAAACTGGCCTGGTAAATAACAGGGGGAAGCAGTCTATTTATTCACTTTCTGCCTTGATATATGCCCCTGACCCTTGTTAAATACAGCAAAACGTTAGGACTATGTCAGGCTGAAATTTCCACTTCTCTGTTATCAATATTGCTGCTAAACCATAATAAAGTATAGTATATGTATACAAGTAAAGTATAACTAGTAAAGTATATATATATATATACATACAGACACACACAGGAATGATCCCAAATTATAAATTCTAAATTTAATGGAAATAAATAATCTGGACTCATAAAGTTAACTGACACAACAAAATAAATGAAGTTCGTGCAGGTTTAAAACAGGACCTCTCCACTATAGTGGGTTGAAGTGCTTCTGTTTCCAAGCATGGCTGGTGAGTGCAGAGGTCACTGTGGCGGTGACCTGCCTCTCATTAGGCTACAATTAATACTCATTATACTGCAAAGGCTAGAGCGGAATTTGATTAATAGTTTGGCCTGCAGTGAAACCAAACCTAATACCAGCTAAGCAATAATCAACTAAACCTGCTACTATCAAACTAACTGTTACAAATATTTGCAGTTTGCAGCTGTAGCACCAGGAAGGTCTATGGGACCAAAATGCTGCAAATAATTGATGGAGTGAACAAGAATATTTTAAGTGCCTCAAGGGTTGGTTTGGTGGGAAAAAAAAAACAAAGACAAAGAAAAAAAAAAAAAAAAACACATTTTCTTAATGCATGGACATTGTGTGAGTTTCATATGCAAGGTTCTGAGATATCTGCCTTTGAGATTTCAGCTACTGCCCCTCAGTACAATGGAGGTGAACTGAATCTTGTTTCTGGTGCTCACAGCGTTGAAAAATTACATTAAAAAAATGAACAGCAACATCTTTCCAGAGGCAATGTCTCATATAATCTGAATAATTGACAGACCCACCCAGGTCCACAGGTCTGCCAACAAAAATCCACTTACCTCCATTGTATTTGGGATGGAGGCAGAAATCATATATCTCAGAGTCTTCAGCAAGTAACAACAAAACTACCTGTATTGATAGTCACTGCTATAGGACAAGTCAAACATTATCATGAGCCAGTGCCATGAAAGCACATAGACTCTTTCACATACACCATGTTGACCTCCACTCCAACATCAGCTGGTTTGACTCAGTCTCTTCTAACAGTGGCTGGATGATACACTGCTCTAGCGAATAGCATTACATTTAACAGACATCTCTCAGGTGATGTTAGCTGCTGTATTATAGGTCCTCTGCTATTGGGCAACAGTGGCTTATTACATTTCTAAATGTATGTCTTATGATTTTAGCAGACAGTTAATATTTTCTGGACTGCTTTAGCTGAGAGTTCATAATTTTTCTCTAATTTTGCTTTGGCTTTTTGCTTCATCACTGATAAATCAGAGCAATTTTGCCATTGTACTGTGGATCAACTCAGGAATTCAACTTGAGCCCTTTTCGATGGTCAGATAACCAGCACCATCTTGCTGTAAAGCAACCCGATTTGCTTACTTGTGGCTTCAAATTATAGTTAAAGTAGTAGCTATCACAAGGTTAACATTTTTCTGTTCTTATGACAAACTGACCTGTTGGCAGGTTAGAGCTTGAGCTGTGTAAGTGAGGGGCTTTACTTTGTGTCATTGTTTCTGAATGGATCTAAACCCACCCATGAAAACGTCATGACAGCTCAAACTGTGCTTCCTCGATTTTTGAAACACATTGTATTTTAATGTAATGTTGCCACTTCCTTTACTTTTCTGGTGCTTAACATGATATACCAATGGCTTTATCAAATGTTCTTGGCTTGGTCTCGTTATAAAATAACTGACTGTATTGTACATATGTGTTTTGCATTAGCCTCTGAATTATTTATACAATTGACGTTACCACTTAACATCGGAAAATGAGGTGAAAGCCAATGTTTACCGTTTTTTTTTGTTTTTTTTTCTTTTTGCGCTTTGTTAGTTTTCCATTCAACCGAGAGAAAGTAGGCTGCCTAGATAATTTAAAAAAAGACTCTCAAGTGTACTAAAGGTAGAGATATTAAAGCAGGTGACTCCCATGATATTGACATTGTATTCAAATAGTTAAATTAAATATCTGCAGTTATTTGGAAATCCCAATATTTACAAAATGAGTCACAGATGTTATCACACCTTAATGCCACTAATGATCCTGCAGCTACTGGATCCAAACATAGTGCATGGATAATATTTAGCGGTGTAACACAATGATGCAAGTGTAAATTACACAAATTTTGCTAAAAAATGTATTTATTTGCTCATGAAACATTCAACAAACAGGGATGTGTTCAAAGAAAGACAGAAATAAATCACAGACTAATCCAAACAGATATGGCGTCATTCACTGTCCCCCACACAAGATTACACAGACACACTTTCAGTAAAGACGAGGAAGAAAAAACTAAACAGCTTCACCAAATCAAACAGATACAGAAAATCCAGATTGTGTCCACACTCAGCCGAGGCACATTTCAGTTGACTCATGGCGTCAGACTTTGACTCAAGTGACCACTTGTGTTTGGATTTCACTTCCCTTCCCAATATGCAAATAACCATGTAAATCACTTTCATTTCTGTAGGCCAGAAATAACTGAAGAGAGAAGAAGTCTGTATTGACAGTACACAACATACAGCACGTCGTCACATGCTAATTCCTCTCATAAGCGGCTCCAGTATGTTGGATATGATTGTGTCTAAAAATCCTTGTAGGTGCAGTCCCTTCCTGTATTTAGAGCTGTCCCCATGTCTACATCATTTCAGCTAATACATCACTCCATGGATCCCACCATCAGGCTCCTCAGTGGAAACCCCCTCATTCTGCTTCTTTTCCTGGGTGACATGTTACGAGGACGGGGCCAGTAAATGGCCACTGCATTGCTCTTAAGGAGCAGCCCTGAGTGGGGGAACTGCCCTCAAAGAGACTATGAGATAGTGCAGTCGTACTTCTGGATACCACTTATTACCCACTCACAATTGGGGTCCTGAGATTTCCTCAAGATAACTCGTGTAGGCCCAGAGTAAGGAAGTGCACTGAAAAAAATCACAGACTTTGTAAGTTACTCCAATCACTGAACAACACTGATGTCAGCTGGAGTTCCTACCTCAGGAGAGAACCCAGTCATTTCCTTTGAACTTCCTCTATATCTCTATCTCTCTCTCTCTCTCTCTCTATATATATATATATATATATAATATATATATATATATATATTTTGGAGATTTTGCTGGCAATCCTGTGTAAAATATCACATCATCATATAAAATATCCTGGCTGTTCATCCATGTCACATTGTGTGAACTGATTTAAGATGCAGTTAGCATGCTACGATGATTTGTATCCAGTATACACAAACAAATGAATACACCATGATCAAGCCCACACACCCTCCCACGATCAAAGCAAACTACCCAATAGTGGGAAGTGCTCGTTTCAAGTAAAAGCATAAATCAATCAAATAAACTGGAGTAATTAGGTTTCCTCACAACAGCAATAACATGGATCTTAGCTCGGCTTTGCAAAATGAATCGGCTAACATGGCAGCCCCGAGAAGATATGAACATGAGAACCCTGCGATAACCTGACGCACAACAAGCACAACTGTTTTCTTAGAGACAATAAAACCAGCTGCTGTTCAATATAAACAATAAAAAAAATTCAGCACACACAGCAAAGCTAGACAGAGGGTTCCTGCATGGTAATGATCTTACTCTAAGTGCCTAACTGAGTCATCTCTGCGAGCCCTGCTTTGACAACCACACACCTCCCACATCTCCCATCTCAGCAGCCTCTGGGTGGGGCTAATCACTCTGTAGTTTCATCATCGACTGGGTGACAGCTCCGGCTGTAAAGATGCTATGTCTAGAGGGCGTGGCTGCTGCAGTGGCCTACTGTACACACACACACACACACAGTGCTTGGTTTCTAGAGCTGAAAACAGAGCATCACAACATAGATGAAAAAAAAAGAAAAAAGAAGGCATGTTCTGTAATAGAGCAAGAAGAGTGACATGTATTTTGCCACCATGTCTTACAGGGCAGACAGGAATCCTGAGAGAATCTTTGCTGGGGCAGTGAGAGTTGGTGTTTTCTGATTTGCCCCTAACTGATTATGACATGAAATGGCCGACGGGTAGCTTGGCAGTGCTGTGTTGACCTGCACAACCTCCTTCCTCTGCCTCTAAGGTACCAGAGGTCTGCACTCTCTGATCCCAACGGCTGAACACTAGACAGTGCTGAGGCTCGCAAAAAAACCCCTTATGCACAAACGCCTGTGCAATTTCTTTTTTTGGCTCATCATTACCATCAGTCTTTAATGCAGCTTTAATTCCCCATGAAAGCCCCGTGTTATATGTTATTAAAACAACCAAAGAGAAGTATGGTCTCTTTTTTTCCTGTATCTTGATTGTTGATGCATAAGAGGGAAATGCCCTTTCATCTATCAGGGCAGGGCACTGCATCCTCCTATATATAAATTTAATTCTCCAAGTAAATTAGGATTGATCACCACAGCTCTAGGCCACAATCAGCATCCATGATCTAATCAGGGCCCGGCCCTAGACAGAAAAGGATACTTCCATAAATAAAAGCCATATGAGAGCCAGCAAGTGCTCATAACACTGGGGGGGGGGGGAATTTGATTACCCTCTCCCTCTCCACAGGTGTGCTTTTAGCCACCTACCTTCAAAGACTGCCAGTCTGCTATAATGCCACACTATGCGCGCCCTCACCGTTGTTTTCCTGCACTAAGGGTTTTACATCATACTTGCATCAGCGGATGTGAGCACCGCATGCCGGAGCCACTGCTAAGCAGGCGATGCCCATGGAAGCCTGGCTGAGGATGATCCCAGTGAGACAGGATCTGTCAGGAGCTCCTCTCCCAGCGACACCCAGGGTAATAAATTACCCAGAATTAACACGTCATCCTGCGCTCCACACAGCAGCCGCACTCCACTCACGCCATGCTGCTTAATGGAGCTATTAACCAAATGGATACAGGGGTAAATTGCTTTCAGAGGAGAAATTCTTGTTTGGTATATGCTAACAACATAGGCTGAGAGAAATGTGCTCATCCATTTGATATTACATTATTGCAAAATTACAAAAGCAGCACGTAGGTTTCCATGCAGGACTTTAAGACAGAATGTACATTTGTGTTTATGAAATCCAACATTGTTTACTGCAAGAACATTTTGATTCATGGGGCTTTTGTGTCCGCTTTCTTGGAGCAGTTATGATGTCCTGTGCTTCAGACGGACAAAATCAGTGCAAACAGAAAAGCAGGATGAAACGACAGCATGCTCAGGAGCCACCCGCAACGCTCAACGTGTCACCTCTTTGGGAATTCCTCTGAGACATGTCTCTACGGTCATTAAAAGCGTACACTCCTGTTGATGCCCGTCACTGATAGCAGGGGATATTTAGTAGAGGATTCAAAATGCCAGTTGCGCAGCCTGTATCTCCCTGGCATCTCTGGCACCCACTATGATATGCTGACAGGGTGGTACACAGCACCAGGCAATTTTTGACCAGTGCTCACTCATCACAAAAGGTAAATACAGATAAGAGAGGGGCTCATAGAGTCTCTCATTTCTTTTGGACTGAGCTGACATGTTTTGACTGTGTCTCAGATGATAGACACTTTTAAAATTAACACTCCTCCTTTGCAAAAATAAAAAATAATAACTGTATACCATGTGTGATTATATATCAGGTTGAAAATGCTCATTTGTGGTATGGACTCCACTACCAATATTCCCCTCTGCTTTATCTCCCTGCTGTTAGGATATGGGCATAGTTTCTTCCCCCTAAGCTTCATCTTTCCTTTTCTCCATTTTTTTTTTTTTCTACTTTTTGCATATTTTTCCTGCATCAAGAAGAAACTAAACCTCTGAAGCCACAATGAAATTTTTATAAGTGAGAAAGTACGAAAGCCTGAAAAGCATAAAACTATGAAATCTGAATGATAAAACCTTTTACTGAAAAGTTATGCATAATATTGGTAGTTTCTGCAATGTAAAAATTCAAATTTCTGACACTGCTTCGTGCACAAAGTGGAAGAGATCAATCACCTGTCAGCCAGGGCTGCTGTAACATTCTGTGCAGTTTAGTGTCTTCTGCTTGTTGAGAGTCTGAATTCAAGAAATTTAAAATCCACCTTGTAAATTCCTCATAAAGGTTTCCTATAGTACTTTTTATTCATTTGTGTAGGTACTTTATATATATATATACATATATATATAAAAAACTAATTACCCACTCCTTGCTTTTCTTTGCTCTGGCCTGTTCTTTGACTCTACCTCCCATGAGGTTTAAGATAAAAACTAGACTGATCAGTCAGGTAACAAAACTAGAGAAGAAGGAATGATGAAATCGGGACGGGAAAATAAATGGGTAATTAAAACAAGACGTACAAGCAGTACGTCAGTGTCAGTTTCTCACCACAGCATTGCCTTTGTTTTTTCTTACCTTGTTCCTTTTTCATAATCTGTTTTTGAAATGCCTCTGTGTTCCAGGCTGTATGACATTACATGACATTTTTTTAACAAGGTTCTAACAGAGATGCACTTTTCTTCAACCATTTCTCAAGAATAAATCCCCAACACACTGAAAGGTCACAACAACAGATGGCAATTAGGAAATAATGCTCCCAATCACATACACATTAGCAAGAGATGAAATTTGCTGGATGGAAGTATGTCTCTTAAAATGCTGCAGACCTCAGCCCAGCTTGTAAGGAATCCAACCATTGCTGAAAAAAAGACTACCACTCAGACCACATCCAATTTGTGAGGAGTTAAGTGGCAGGGAACGGACATTAAAATTGACTTTTTTTTTCCTTTTTTTTTTTAAGTGTAATAACTGCAGACTTAATGTAGCCTGGGAGGGCAATTGAAAAATTGAGTAGCCAGGACAAGAACATTTTAAATTCATGTCAGAGCAGTGGTCAACTTTGCCACAGTCCTAAAACACAGGTACCGGGTTTACATGTAGAAGAGACTGATTCAATCACAAGTCCAATAAATGAAGAAAACAAACAAAAAAAAAAAAAATCAAGTCAGAATAAATAACAATCTAGTACCAATTAAAAAAGAAATGATTCAACACGATGTTCTTATCATTTCTTCCATGAAATATATTGCATTCAATCAGTAAGAAACCCTCTCAAATTCAGTCCAAATCAGACCTTATGTTACGTGTTGAAACTGTCATCTGGAAAACTAAATAAAGTGCAACTTGTAAACTGGAAAAGATCATGTCTGCTTCACAAGCTGTCAATGAAAGACAGAAAAGCTGAACTTAACATTAGCAATTAAGTCCACATCTACCAATATCTACCAGTGCTTTAGAGGACATCGACCGTATTTATCTTCGGTGTCTTATGTCCTAACTTTCTCGCAGCACACTGATGACGAAAAGCAGAGAAAAAATTAGCATGTAGTGTAGAAAGTCAGGAGCATCAAGGTTCAAAAGAGGGAAGACCTGCTGAAGTGCGCTCATTGTCTCCTGTTTAAGTGGGGTCAAGAAAGACCATGTGGAGTCATGAGTATGAAGCCTCACCGAAAAAAAAAAAAAAAAACACCCACTCTTAACCCGGCATACCATGCAGCTTCTCTACGGCACAAAGACGAGCTTTATCCCCCTGCACTTAAGATGCTCTCTCCTGAAACCCTCTTCTGAGGTGGACTTGCTTAAAGTTTAATGGGAAAGCTCATACACAACAGAAGACCCGGTTAGAAAACCTAAACTCTAACCATCACTCTTGATCCGACACAGTGCGTTAGGGTGTACTACTACATGAGACAGAAAGATCTGGAGGCAAAGGAAGAAGTGAATAAAAATACTGCACAAATAACACTTAATTGAGGTCAATGTGATTGAACGCTGCAAGGCTAGGATGGCTTTAGCATAGGTTCCAGATGGCAGGCTGTTATTTCACTGTGCCCTGCTAATACTGCAGGATTCGATGCTGGTAACCTGAGTGTCCCTTGGGCCCCCTGGCTCCTCCACTGCACTGAAATCAGGGCCAAGCTCCCTCCGCTGCTACTCTGCAGGTTTACTCAACTTTGAAAGGGGGGGGGGGGGGGGGGGGTTTTGGTATTTGTTTGGGGTGGGTGTGTGTATGTGTGTGGAGGTGGGGGTTGCACAGCAGTGCTGGAACAAAGCATGTTAACACCATCTCTGTGTTTAACAAGTTTGGAAACAAGCAGGGGTTTCCTTCAAATCCTCATTGGAGGGTGTTTCACCACTCCTTGACAGCAGGAGAAAATCCCGGCATTTACGCTCGTCTCTCTCTCCCCAGTGCTGTCTCGCGGTAAATTGACTGAAACGCTTGCATTCTGTCATCTGAAAGATATGCTACGAGTCGATATCTTGCTAATTCCTCAAAAAAAAATAAAAAATTAGGAAGGAACACAAAGATCAATAATTCTCCTTTGAAAACGCCTTTCCAACATTCCAGTCATGCAGAGAGTTTTCATGAGATTTCAACTATATTTCAGAGCCGAGGCCACCACTGAGAACTCAACTAAGGTTAGTTCTGGGTCTGGTCTTGGAGGATATCTTAGACGAATCGCTCAGCTGGTTGGACTGACTGTGTTGTTTTCTTAAAAATTAGCCAACCAATTGAATTACACTCTGATTTACATTTAAAATGTAAACCTTTCTCTCTTACTTCCTATGAAAACATGCAAGCACAGGCTACAGCCCCCTGTGGTTTGAAATTGTAGAAATGTAAAGACGTAATACTTAATAAAAAGTTACAGCTGGACAGAACTTCCAACTGGCACTGCCTTAAATAAAAAAAAAAAAAAAGCATAAGACAAATTTAAAAAAAAGAGCTGTGCAGCAAAACACCTTTAGACAAACTTACTTGCATTATGTATCTGTATGAATTTAGTCTTTAGCTGTTTTCACACCAGATTAGTGGCCTATTATGTTTCAAATTCTGTTAATTGTGAATCAGCCACCAAACCTCTATTTACTTAAATGCATTCATACTGAATAAGTTTTCAATTTTCAAGATTACCAATTTTAGAGGCAACAAGAATGAAAGTAACAGGATCCAAACTACGAGAAAAAGCAACAAAAATATCCGCCCCAAGTTTTATGTATAATAGAGAGGAAAGGAATGAGTATGAGTGCTTTCAGTTCTGCAGAAAAAGATGTATTTCAATGACACAGGGTTCCGCCTTTTCTAGATAATCTTTATGTTACTCAGGACTGTTGTACCAATCGTTTCTGCCAACTTAATTAAGCTGAATATTGTTAATGATCTTTTACTTTGCTGGTTCATTTGCTCTTCGACCTTCAACACATGAAAACAGTGAAAGTTATGTTAATC
Source organism: Seriola dumerili (assembly GCF_002260705.1). Classification (NCBI taxonomy): domain Eukaryota; kingdom Metazoa; phylum Chordata; class Actinopteri; order Carangiformes; family Carangidae; genus Seriola; species Seriola dumerili. Next base: position 2,167,904 of record NW_019174389.1, on the reverse strand, counting down.
AATCCAGATTTTATGGATTGGTAAATTATTAATTGGATTCAATTTCCTTCTAGATCAATAACCTGTTTGAATGGGACTGTACGCAAATAAAGGGCACACACCGTACACACCGCAGCTACTCAAGAAATAAGACAGATGCTTCCTACTACTTCCTAACTTCTGCATTCATAAATTACTTCTAAAAATGAAGTGTGATAGGCTCTTTCTATGCGATTCTCTATATACTGTAGCTGCGTTGGTGTAAGTTTATATCTTCACTATGAAGCTCGGTGCATTGCTCTAATTCTGAAGTGCATGTACTTTATAAACAATATTTGTGTTTGCTTGTGGGTGTTAAGCGAAGATACATCTTCAAATATTCAGACATACACTTTATTATATTATAGTCAATACAGATTTGACATTTTTCTGAACGTCTGTTCCTACAAAATGGTTTGTTGCCTCTTTGTTACACCTAATAAAACTATAATACCTCTTCTTTAGAGCCACACACTTCAAAACCAGCTGCAGGTGATCCAGATTTCTTTTACTGAGGCATTTCCAGGGCAAAGTGGAAAAATGAGAAACCAATTTCAATATATATATATATATTTTTTTTTTTTTTTTTTGAGGAGAGCTATTTGAAACATGCTTTCAGCAGTTTTGTTAATTTATAATGTATAATATTTTACTATTAAGAAACAGATGAGCAGTCTCTGTGAGATGACTTATTTGATTTTATATGCAAGAGATTTTTATAGTCTCTTTCTCATTAAAGCCACTTCTTTTAGAAGTAGTTGCCTAGTAGCTGCCTATGAGGAGCAGATCAGACCAGACCTTGCTGGCAGAAACAGGCCAGATCACTATCTAAAACCTAACTTGTCACTTTTCGTTCTTAAGTTTTCTTCTCCTTTGTTTCCTTTTACCTTATACACTTTTGTTTCGTTTTCACCTTAATGGTTTCTGTGGCTCATCGCTCTACAGTGGCTAAGGACTGTAAGACAAAGTGTCAGTGTCTTCACATGCCTCTTTTCATGCCTGAGCTGCTTAGTGAACATTGAAAGCCAATTAAGTGATTCATCTAAGATGTCCCACAACTATTTATATAAGAATATATTTAGTTGACATCAGCCCTCATCATAACTAATCAGATTATGTTCTTATTAAGGATGAAAAACCAGCTGTAGACCAGTATCACTGACGTTGGACTTTTTTCCTCTTGAAAAAGAAAAACTATTTTGCAATGCACCTTGTTTTCAGGGTAGTTGATAGTACTGAGAACTTTCATAGACTGTTCTCAACCCGCAGAGCAACAGCAGTCCTTGAAATGACATTAACAAATACAAATAAATCACTAAAACAGAAGTTATGAGCTTTTCAGCTGACAGCAATAAATAATCCCTGAGATGGGTCAAGCTATGTTCTACACCACAGCAGTTTCCTTTACTATGATATTCTTCTAACTCAGCACAACAGCAGCCTTCCCAGTCATGATCTAAATCACATAAGCTCTTTCATTGTTTCTGCTTGTTTTCAGGCGCATACAAAAAAACATTTCAGGCACATCCAGAGCTCCACTTACAGCTATGAAGGAGCTGGCCTGGAATACTGAGAGCTTGGGAAAAAAAAAATACAGGTAACTAATGGCTTTGAGTCATGCCAGCACTATTAGAGTCTGCACAGAAGCTGATGTTTTTCATACCTTGTGCTTCTCCACACCGCTCTTTTTCACTTCACACTTTTTATTAGCATAGATTTCAGCACCAGAATCTTCAGCATGGCCTCTATATAGTGTTTTGACCATGTTGTCATAAGAAATGACCTGTCTTATCTGGTCTTTATTGTTTTTTGGAGGTGTGCCACATTTCTAAATCTTCTAGAATATTCTGACCTTTGATTATTGCAATTGAGAAAATTGTGCAATCAATCAATGAAAAACTCAACCGAAACAATTAATACAGTGATTGACAGAGAAATTATACATTAAAATGTAACTGCGTTTGCACTTATCTTTAGTCCCTGATTGAGAGCACTAATATCTACCAGAATCAGGTCACAGTAAGATATTTAAATACAACTATATGGAGATAACATGCATGATTGGTTGATCTGTAAGACATTATATCATTTGATACCTGTTTTACATTTAAAGTGAAAAGACTACTGGTTTGCATTGATAATCCATGTCCATACATCAGAGCCATTATTCTGATGAAAACAGAAAGAGCACTTTTTCGCAGGGATAGCAAATTTGCCATGCCACTGGCCCAGTTGGACCATGCACAAAAACTAATAACTTCCATGTTTGCTTCTAAATACTGTGCAATCAAAACGGAGCAACAATAACCCAGGAAAGACAGGAGGAATGCAAAATCTGTTAGAAAATAAGACCAAAAAGCAAAAAACCGTTTACACCAAGTTGTTCATTTTACACAACACTGCATTGAACAATGAGAAGCTGAGCAATAGAGACATGAGGCAGTGTGTGGGTGGCACAGTGGGCAAGAGGGAAAGACAGAGATGTGTCAGAGCTCCTTTCCTCTTGATTAAAACGGTTCATTCTTTCATATACTCCAAAATTAAGGGGAAAAAATCGAGGAACCAGTCAGTTGATTCACTTTCCTGACCTTATTCTCATGCTTAACAGTCTTTTTGAGGGAGCAGCATGAATTGCTGGCTAATGTTTACACTTCTACCTGCAATGTGACATTTTGACAACATACTTCTAAGATCAGTTTCTATTGGACGTGTTTTTGAAGCAAACAGCTTTTGAAGCCTGTTGTTCTGCTGGGAAACAAGCAGCAGCTGAATATGATGTGACTTGAACTATACATTCAGTATAAAATGATACAAACATTGGAGTCAACAGAGATCAAGAGGCTTCATCATACAGTATCCAACCTGTTATACATGAGTATATATGAATAAGTGAATCACCAGTGAATCACACAATCAGCAGGTAGGTAACAAAACACAGATATAAGCTGAAATAACTGATTTTGTATGTTGGTAGGACTAAACTGCAGCATGATGTAAATAAAAAAATTGTACATCAATAAACCACACACAGCTCACTCATGTTTACCACTCTCCTGGTCTGCAATCTCTCTTTACCACAGTAAGAGGGGGCTGGGGTGTCTTTTATATTGCAGTGCCACTTTATGATTTAGGCTGATAGGTTGCATGTATTTTTACATAAAAATACTTTTGCAGCTTTGAAGCAGATGCTTTGAGCTGGAAAAAAAAAAAGTCTATAAGGGCACTTGGGAAGTCAGTGGGTTTGAAGTGCATTGAGCAATTCTGTTGATCTACACTGTTAATGCATGCGTGCAGTCGCAAACCCATTACTTATTCAGCAGTGCACATGTACTACATATCAAACGGCAACAAAATACTTGAACCTGCGCGTAAGATATCTGAAAATGCACGCTCGCTGTGAAATTAAGAATATGCTCTCTGATCCAAGAATGCATCGCATTATTGTGTAAAAGGTCACACGCCGATGCAGAGGACCATCAAACGGTTTCTGTGCTCAGTAACTTCCTTCAGCAGTGATGCTTAGCTTATTAGTGTTTTCTGCCCAAAGGTCATTCAATTAATCAAAACATTCAAAATACTGTTTACATTTTTTTTTTTTTTTTTTTTTACAATTTGGAACATCACTTATCAAAAAACAAGAATTTCCTCTGCCAACCAGTCAAGTTGCAGTTTACATCCTTGCAAGTCAAGACTCGACTCATATAATATACATCCAGTGAAGATTTTTCAACCTGGCAGCACAGACAATCTACACAATCATCACAGTTTTAAGGTGGGCACCCAAGAGTAGTGTCACCAAATCGGTATCCGACCACATGTGAAATATGGCCACAATCTCCCCTTCTGTTCCTGAGTTACACTGTTGGATAATGGCCAGTAAAGTGCTTTCACTATTTCATTATGATGTCACAGTGAAACTGACCTTTGACCTTTAGGTTCTAAATTGTCATCACTGCATCATTTTATCCTATGAGATATATCTGTATAAAATTTGTCAAATTTAGCTCATGAGTTCTTGAGTTATGGCCAAAAACGCATTTTATGAGGTCACAGAGACCTTGACATTTGGCCTTTGTCCTCTAAATTGTAATCAATTCATCCTTGAGTCCAAATAACTGTTTGTGCCAAATTTGAAGAAATTCTCTCAAGGTGTTCCTGAGATATCACGTTCATGAAAATGGGATGGGCGGATGGATGGAGGGGCGGATGGACGGCTGGCGCTGGCACAGAAGCAGAAAAATGATGCCAGATTAGATGTGAGATTCTCAAACAGCTGATGTCCACTGATGCCAAACACTTCCACTGATTAAGAAACATTAAAGGATTTACATACATTTTTAAAGACCATCTTAAAACAATACTCTACTCCACTTCAATCCACTCTCTGGAATTATCAGCTGCAAACTTGCATCAAGAAGAAACATCATTATTGTCCTCTATGGATTGAAACATGTACTTCTGCTGCGCCTCTGACCACACCCATCATTGCTGGTGGGTGTGGTCTGTTTCTTTTCCAACCACACGTAGCTGTAATGTGAAGTACTGTAGGGTGTGGGCAGGATTATTAGGACTACAAGCCGAAGCGTAGTCAAAACATTTACCGTCACCAGAATTCAGCTTACCACAGCTGCTGTTATTCACAAAGGAGAAATCTAGAAAACTTCTACTTCTTTTGAAGCAGTGCACTCTCTGATGCATTGGTTACTTGCACTAGTTTAATAGAGTTTTAAGGTGTCATGCTACAGTAAAAATAAAGTATGAATAAATTCAGATCTATGCCAAGATTTTGGGTCAACCAACCAACTTTTGCCCTAATGTCCAGGCTTTTATTCCACTGGCACATAAAACTATCTATCACCTCATGCACTGTAACACCCGGGAGCTCAGTGAGACACAACACACTGTAAAATAATTTTAGCACTGACAACAGAGGGAAATGTTTGCATCTCCCAAAATCATGTTGTTTATGTTTTTCTAACTGAATTGTTACTGCATTTCATACTATACTATTTTTCCACTAATACTTACATTAAGGCTGATGAAAATGTCACAGTACCAGAAGAATTACGTGTCCTCTATAAAAGAGCTCAAGTTGAAATAAATAATATGCTAGACCCCAGAGCTTTCCCCAACTTACGCATTTAGACATATTCACTGAAAAAAAAAAAAAATGAGGGAAAAAACATTGATTGTCAGTAACAGTGTTTTCATTTAGTTTCAAACACACACACACACATGCACAGAGAAAAATGCTGGTTAAGACCCGTAGGCCTGTTTGAATTGCCTCCTGCTCCAGCTCTGTCATGTCTTAGTTAAGGCGCTGAGGTACAAATTAGACACAAGCAGTTTATAAGCTGCCCTTTCTCTGTGTCTCCTGGTCTCGCTCTTCATCGCTTATTTTTACTCAGTTGCACAAACACACACACACACACACACACACACACACACACACACACACACACACACCCCCAGACCAACACACACACACAAAAGCACTGTGATGTGCGAGCCTTGCACCGAGACTGTTGTTGTGAACAGCTGGTTGTATTTCAAAATATGCATCTGTGCCGTTTGAACAGAACTAAAGAGACCTGGTGTATTTTTATCCAGGGATTTGACTGCTATTCAGTACATGAGATTGACTTTGTTTTTAGATAACTAAGGAACAATTGTATCTGGGTAATTTAGCACAGCAGCAGCAACAGTGTTAACTGCTAATAGCTGTTTGTTAGTATTTGACAAGAAAAACTAATTAACATGTTTAAAAAAAAAAAAAAAAGCTTTTTTTTTGGTTGGTGTTGTTTTTCTTATTCCTGCAGCTACAAGATGTGACACACACATTTTTTCCAGTAAAATTGCAATTAAATATGATAGCAAAACAATCTTTCAGTTGCCTCATTAGCAATTATAAATTTCAGGTTCCAGTATGTTCCGCGTAAGAGGCGAGTCACTAACTTTTCACTGCCTGTTGCCTCCCGCTATTGCTCACTACATGTACAACCCACATCAGAACTTGGCAGCTGAAGAAAAGTGACAGATGATATACAACTGTAATGTTGTTTTTCCACTAGCGGGATATCGCACACTTCCAACAACGGACCGACCTCTATTTGCACTGCATCCTCGCAGCAGGGGATGACCACACTGACGCACAACAGAACAGTCCTGTTTGGGAGAGGGGGCCAAGCCATGACGGGTTCCCACCTTCAACTGAAATATAAAGACGTCATGGGGAATTGGTTGGCACAACATCTTTAGCCACAAGATATGCTGTCAAATGACTCGGTATATTTAGATTTCAGGAGTATCTTGTTTGTATTTTTATTTTTTTGCTAGTGAGAGTGTAATGTGGGACTCGATGTTTGTTTTACTCATACATTTCCAGTTCTAAAATTCTTCAAACAGATAGTAGCATCACTACTATTTGAGATGTCATGAAATGTTCTGTAAGTGTGAATGCTTAAAAATAAAAGCCCTCCCCCAGAGAACCCCCTCCAAAGCTTTTATTTTGAAGCTTTTGCAGGAAATGTTGACTTCCCGAGATTGACTGACTGTTGAGTTTTTGTTTATTAGAAACATCTATAATTGGGTATTTTGGTACTTCTTCATTGGTGGATGAATCTAAACATTACAAAGCATGAATGATAAACACAACGCAGCTACAACTGCAGCAGTTACAGCAAGAAGCACAGGGACATTTCGTAGTTTGGCTCTCCATCACATCACCAAAGTAAGCACATTCCTGCCCTTTTTTTTTTTGATGTTTTGTGTTTTTTTGGAAATAATAGCAGTGCTGTCTCCACACTGAAATCATGGCTGCTCATATCCTGACACAGTGCAGGAGTCCAGTCCAATGCATATCAACCATTAATTAGAGGATCCACAATCATTTTAGAGGGGAGACAGGGTACAATAGTGCTTCACGTTCAATGTGGAAATGTTTTCTCTTATTTTGCCTGGTTTTCTGTTTAAATGCTATGAAAAGAAAACATCAACATCTCCATACTGACTTGCTCTGTGCAATATATGTGAGGATCAAACATTGTATTAAATGTTGCTATAAGGGAGACACAAGCCTTTCTTTTCAATATAAAAGCCAGTTTGGGCGCATTGAACATTTAGATGTACTCTACCCCTCTATTTCTGTTTGGTATGTACTGTATAGCACATTTGCTTGCCACCATCCACAAAACAATCACAAATAGTTGGTCTGGTCAAGTTTTACCGCTCACCGGGCCATCTTGACGACTGCTTATATAAATTGTATTACAGTATTTTAATATGCTACATTTTTGACAGAGATGTCTGTATGAAAAATGGCTCATTTAAGAAATGACTTATACCCAACAAAGCCAACCTATCGACAGAGAGCCATAAAGGCAATTTTCTACTACATCCAAACCACCTTAGCAAATGAATTTCGGAACATGAGTGGAGTAAAAATAAGGCAGCCTTGTTGCCCTTTTTGTGATTTTAATATTAATAAAAATGTATACAGGTAAACTGCTTTACATGTGTAAATCGTTGTTCTTATCTGTTTTCTTTGAACTGAAATGTAGAAACCTAATCTCAGGCCAGTGGGATTAAGGAAAAAAACTCCTAGAACCAAAAAGATTTTTGTCAACTAATTAACACCCTCATCTTGAATCTTAAATAAACCGCTTAACATCAAAGCTGCTCAATTTTACACCTTACCACACAGGAATTATCTCCTCGCTGGTGTGAAATGCCATTAATACAAATGCTTTGGATACCATAAGCTCAGAGAACAAGGTTTTTGCATAATGGTTGCCATGCTGAAGTCATGTCTGTAAATGTAACTGTTTGATCTTTTGATAAGACTAAATCAAGTCCACATGCAATTTATATTGGTAACACTGGGGGAATAACTAACCAGGCGGTCATAGACCATTAAAGACAATTTCATTTGATTCAGTAACCTTTACATGAGATGGGAATGTGAAAAGAAATGTGGAAAGAATGTATAGATGATTGCAAAGAGAAATTATTTTACAATGCCCTGCAGTTTGGTTTGGCATTGTTAAATTTGCATGAAATTGTTTGGAGTTAGGTGGGCATTAGGGATGAAAAATACTTGGCGGAGGAAACAAACTATGTGTTTATAGAGACGGACTCTATCTAAAAGCATCTCCAAAGATAAGCTCAGTAAGTGCAGTAAATCAGATGGTAAACGTTGAGATTGCATCTATACTGAGGACTGATGACCCTACAACAACCGACTGGTAAATCAAATTGCTTATTAATTACTAATAAAAAATGGATTTCAGGCAGTAATGAACTGAGAAACCCTAAGTTGATTTGTTTCAGTTTATGTTACAGCAAAATCTGGCACAAAAGCATGAATACAGGTGATATCTGCACATCCCAGAACAAAGCCAATGTTAGTGCTACTGTTGACGCACAACACAAAAGGAACAAACAATAAAAGACAAACAGAGGAACTTCATCTTTCTGTCAAGCCTAATTCCGCAATTTTTTTTTTTTTTTTTTTTTTAAAAACACACTTTTAGCCCAGCTATAGGACACACACTGAGTACTTAACACCTGGGTCTTTTATACTGAATTGAAGCTTTAGTGTTGTCCCTCACTGTCTTCCAAAGGAGTGGATGTAAATGTAAATGAGTTTGTTTTCTTTTGATATAACAGCCATTAACTTTTGAGTACATAATAAATACATGAGTACACTAAAAATCAATAGTCATCATATGCCATTTAAGGTATCCTGCCACACAATTTGAAGAAAATGCCACTAAGCCACAATCTTCACGGTGGACTACTTCTTGTGATTACTGATAATACATGCTACTAAGATAGTTTCCTGAATCAGAATCAAGTCCTCTACAACCGCGGGGGATACAGCACACTGTCACAACTAACTACATTGTGCATTGCAAAGGAATGTGAGAAACATGGAACAACCAATACTGTATAGTACAGACCTCCAGAGCTGCATCCAGTGTCTTGCTCACTGGCACTTCAGCAGGCTGGATGTAAAGCTAGCATTGCGGTCTAACTAGAGCCCAAACAAACATCAGAAAAATTTTCCTCAAACTTGCAGGAGGGGCTACGTTTTCATGAAAACCCATTAAGTCTATTTTTCCAAACCATCGATATAGTAATTGTTGTATAGAAATTGTTGTTCTAAGCTCTCACAGAAACAATATCTGCATGTACTGTACTGAAAGAAATACAAAAAAAACACAAAAAAACAATCTACATCTAATAGCATGCCAAAACACTGTGCTGCTGCTTAGTCCAGCAGAGCAACATCAGCAGCAGCCAAAACCCTCTATGCCTGTCAACAGCGTTGGTTTCATTAGTCCTCCAGCTAAGCAGACGTGGATAAACTGGTCACTGTGAGATTCAAATAAATTACAATGATCAGAGTGAAGACATATTTGTGAAAACAGGTCAGACATCAGGTTACTTGTCATATTATTAAAACGGGTCTGAAATAAATAAGGCAATTAAAGTGTGTAATGATATTAATTATTGTGATTTTATACACAATGGCTCACAGTGGTTATATGTGATTAAATACTGTTCATTTATCTTAATGTTCTATAAACTTCATATGGCAAACTACTGTATGAGTAATCAGATTATGTCAACTATGTAATTTGTGAGAGATTAAATTTAGAAAAATATTCTCTGTCCTGCTGCCAGGAATACATACATACACTCTTGAATGAACCAGCATAACCTTGTTGAATGTGTGTGATTTCACATTTCTTTAGAGAGGTCTCCAAATGTGTCCAAAATTGATCAATCAGGTAACGTTTTAGCCACTTCCTCCGATAATGTATGGGAGTGTATTTTGTTGCGTGGCGACTTCAGAATAAAATAAATAACCAAAACATAACATAAAACCCACCGAGGGGTAGTGTTTGTCGTGTCACGATTTTGTAAGGGAGAGGTCAGCAGATTCAGCTTCCGTTCTGTGATGGCATTTCATATTTGAAAAATGAGGCCTGTCACTAAATGTCATCTTCCCACCTCTTTGTCATCTCATCACTCTTTTCACAACCTGTCACATTGATGCCCAGTCTGTGACATGAGCAAACTGTTAGCTTCCTTCCAGGCAGGCTAGTGGGCTTTATTAATATTTATAGAATAACAGCTTAAGGCCAGCCCCCTTGAGAGCTATCACTCCACTTTGCTGCCTAACACTTGCAAAATATATTGACAACTGCTTTTCAGCACTCCCCTGCCCCTGAAAACCTCCCTATGCAGGTGTGCAGCAGTTTTCAAACATACGCCAGTTCTCTGCAGGAACAAAGAAAAAGACTTTTACTCCCATTTGATTTAATAACTTGCACGACTGGGAAAGCTGATGTCATTTTTAAAAGACTTGAAAAGGAAATTTAAAAGGATCTGGGACTGAGAATTTCTGTTATTTAATAAAAAAAAAAAATGAGGCACAATCATGATGTCATGTCATGAATGTCACCCTGGTGTCTGGCTGGATGAAAAAAACCAGGCCCTGTTGGCAGCACTCTGATGTCTCAGAGTACAGCCAGCCAGTTTGATCCAGTTTTCAGTCAAAAGTTTGGCCCAAGACCTTTACTGTACAGAAAGAAACTTCTCATGTCACTCGTCCCCCGTCAAACATAAACGGTTGTAAAGCCGACTCTTGACGTGAAGTGACATGCACATGGACATAATCAGAGGGGGATAGTTTCCTTCCTGAGATGGTATCTGATTGCTTGGATTACTGAGACACACAGACTACAGACCGCAAAATTATTTCATCACTCTTTTGGCTAAATAAATGTTTCCAGAGCCATCCTGATGGCTATAGGCAGACTATACTATCCCATAATGTCATGGTTATTCTAGCATGTCCACCAAGAACACTTTGGTTGTCAAATCAACTTTTTAGCCTTGCTGGTTTTTAAAGTATCACACAGTTTAAACATTTCTTACTGGTTTTCTGTTTAATCTTGTAAAGTCGTAGATACCTTTCTTGTGTTAATTCCTTTAATGTCTAAGGGTTCAGGTAGCAGCAGACAGTAAACCCCTGGTGTTCAAAAAAGGTGTATTTCCTGACTTTGGAGAGGAGCTGCTATTTTATCTCATTGACATCCATGAGCTAAATTAATATACCTTCAAGCTGCACATCCAAATGACGGAAAAAATATCTGTGTAATTGTCTAAGTGGGTAAGAGGGGGAAAAAAAAGAACCCCCTCCAAAATTAATCCCTTTTTATCAGGACTAAATGCATATATTTTCTATCCTTTGAAATAGTTCCATAACTCATTAACGTCCATTACAATTTCAGAAGCATATAAAAATTACTTGCGTGCAATTTGTAAGACAAGGTAATAACAAGTGCTGACAGGAAGCTGGTGCCCACCTTATAAAAAAAAAACAAAAAAAAACAACTCTGATGTGAAAATGTTTTAATGTCTTAAGTGGGGGCTTAATCAGTAAGAAGTATGATAAGCTTCTAAATGTCCTGCACCTTCCCTTTAATGTAGCCCTAATTTGTGTCCTTTAAAACCCCCTCTGTCATTGCAATCACAGCTTAAACTCACACCAACAAATTAGCATGAGTTCAGACAAGAAGTCAGCACTGAAGTGGCGCACTATCTTAAATCATACAAACAGTCTGTAATACTGCAGGGTAAAATTTTCTAGTAGGCCTCCCCCAGTCATCGGGGAAAGCCTCGTTTTTAAGTGCAATCTAGTATCCTTCAGTTTAATTTGTAATGCTCAGAACCATCCATGCTTATGGTTATGGTGATGTATTACGATTGTATGGAAATTGCATGTTATTTATTCATCTATTGTAACCACTGGCACAACCGATAAACGACTTCCAGACTAAAAGTTATATAAGTTATATAAAAGATATATTATGTTTTTTAGAACTACATGCAGCCCAACTTCAACCAATCTTTGATTTTTAACTAAAACTACAACAGCCACTACTTGCTCAAAGATACAAAAAAAAAAAAAAAAAAAAAAAAAAAAAAAAAAAGCTGATTAAATCCCATGTCCCTGCAAGCTACCAGTAGGCACAGTACTGCTGGAAACAAAGAAATGCCACATTCACATCTCCCTATCAGAACTGTAGATATCAATTTTTATGAGCTGCCACCACTCCCTTGAAAAATCCTTACACTTTTTTAGATTGAAATAAGGCCCTGATAGTGCTGTAGACATATCATCATTCAAAATATTACACAGCCATATTGACTGCAGCCTTACAGTATATGTTGCTTTTCCAACTGTAAATCACTAGGGTTTAATTACCTGCAAATTAACCGCCGTTTCACTATCTTGCATAAGATTATCCTGGTCATGATGAAATGCCACTAGGGAGGTTGTTCTGATGGGGAGGTTCGAAGATGCAGAAAATATAAAATACCACTTTGTTAGTCTGATAGCTGCAAGGAATGTGATGCCTGTCAGCTAAAGCACCCTCATAATGTGACCTTCAAACACTGTCTGGACATCTTCTTATTCCTGTCACTTTTTTTCAAATTCAACATGAGCTGAAGTTCACTCATCAATTTACTAGCTTTTTTTTTTTTTTTTTTAACTGCTGTCCATAGCTGGAGCAGGCCACAGTATACACGCAACAACATGAGTGGGGCACTTTGCTGCAATGCATTTAACTCTGGCGGTGTAAAACACACTGACCCGACAGTTGGACAGAGTGAGTCTGTGACCAGTAGTTGGGAGCAGTTTCAAATGGTCGGCCTCAATTTCACTCCATCAGTGGAGAGTTTTTAGTGTGTGCTGGGCAATCAAGAACAGATCTGTTAGGTCAGCGATGCCAGATCTGCTCTATTAGAGAAAATTGTTTGATAACACTTACTTTGACCTTTCATTTTTTTTTAAGCACATTTTGCTTTTTTGTCCTGTATTTCTTTGTTAATTTGCTGACACAGGTCTCCATTTTATTTGCACATTTGAGAAAAATTTGCAAACACCAAAAAGTGTTATTTTTATTTATTAAGATCTAGTTAGCTTTAGCCACATTTGATTCACCTCTGCAGTACATGATGAGCACCTCTTGTGACGACTTTGTAGCGACAGATACAGCATTGCATAAACAAACATGAATGGATTAGACCAATTCACATAGCGTACAGTAAACTTAAGAAACAATAGAATGTTTTTGGGAGTTAATCTACTGACATTAGACGTATGACCCGTGTTTCACAGCGTCTGACACTAGATTCAGGCTCTGATCATGATTCAGTGTCAACTGAGGAAAATAATTCCAGTTAGGAGGTATGCAAAATACATTGATTAAAAAATAATTAATTGGCTTGAATATGACAAAAATGCTGATTGGACCTTATTCATGATTTAACAGTTATCTTTCCATTTGCAAATAGTAACTTTGGTATTTAAAAAAACAGAGCAGAGTATCTGTGCATTTGTGTAGAAGGGCAACTCATTTTAGGTGAACATCACATTTTGTGCTGTGGTACAGTCAGCAACTGACAAAGATATAACACTGCAATCATTGCTTTGGCTGACTAGTGCTCAGGAAACTACTTGAATGCGCTTGGCTGGGAGAATATTCATCTGAGAATATGGGGATATGCTAAGAGAACAGTGTTTGTACCACTAAGTGCACCTGGTCCCATAAAATGGCCTCATATTATTACAACCATGCAGGGCAACCATCAGATGTAATGACCCTCCAGAGATGGCTGCCCATCCCATCCCATTACTAGTCTACTACTATGTTTAAAAGTGGGAATGAGACTCTGTCAGTTCTCATACTGTCGACACATGTTATCCTCCTTTTGTGTTTGAAAAAGAATCAAAGATAATTACACAAACTTGTTTTGGCTGCCAGAATGTAAAAGGGTCTTACCTGCCTAACACCAGCCAGTGCACCGTTTGTATTTTTGCAGCCCTGTTAAAGTACCGGCTTTGTGAATATCAAAGATTAAGCTTTTCTTTAAGACAGTGGGGAATTCTGGGGTAATTATAAGGCTGTAGAGCATCTACAGCTTCTTTAACCACTGTTCAATTTTCATTTTAACAACTGACCCTCTTGCCACTCGTATCTGAAGTTCAGCCTCATGTGCTTAAAACTAATTTGCCTTCTTTGGAACTGTGCTAGTTATTTGTGCTTGCCAGTGAGAACTCATATGCTGAAACATCTACATATCTGCCTAAAAGGATACAAATCAGGGCTATTACTTGTCCCCCATCAAAATGCAAAAAATGCTAAGGTCTTGGGTTCATCTAAAAATTCATATTCATAAACCTGAGGGAATGCCCTTTAGCCATCATTTACACACCCTGTTGTCATAATTATGTGCATCAGAATTGGTGATCTTAATGTGCCACCGACAGAAGCAGGGAACAGACCCACAAGTAGCCAGTGGCAAGAAAGAAACTGTCATAGCCAATGAAGAAGCTATATTTCTTTAACAACCTGTGAATTTTTTCTTCACCCTTTATAAATGAAATCAAGTGTTTTGAGAAAAAAACATCCCTTCGCCTGGTGAGAAATTTCATTTCAACAAAAATATACAAAACTGGCTCTTCTGTGCAACATACACGGGCTGTTTGCATTATTAATGTAAGAGATGCAGGATTAATGCATGAAGTGGGACTTCGAGCAGTGGCCATCACTGTAGATGTGCTCTCACCTCAGCTATACCCCAGCCCACTCAGAGGATGAAGTTTCTGCTCTGAAATATTCTAAAGTGATCTGAAATGATACGGGGAGGCCGGTCGATTTTAAGAAAAACTTGAAAAGGCTAATGCCCTGCTGTAGAACCGGGCAGACAAGAATATATATCAAAGTAGACTATGTAAGGATAATGAGCACCACACCTGCAGATTGTCATTAGCTTCCATAGAAATGAGAGTCATCTGAAAAAACTGCTACATGCGTACTATGAAATGTCGGACACAAAGGGGAGTCTGTTGCTGTGTGCCCAGGAGGAGAAACACTACCCTGTGTCTGGGGGCTCAAGTGCATAATTTCAACCCCAACCTCACTCCTCAAGTACTTTGTTTGAGTGATTCTGACTTTCAGAGCACCAAGCAGGTGTAAGATTCCAGTTCTTTGAAAAATGGATCTGATAGTTTCATAGGAAACAGCTTAAACAGCAATGCTCCAGGATAACACAGAATGTGCAGACACACATAACATATCCACCCAAATGGAATTAATGTTTAATGCTGTTAATAAGGTGGCTTATCCCTCATCAAGATGCACAAAAAAAATGGAGAAAAAAAATTGGCTTTGTTTGGGGTCTCAGAATACCAAGATGGGAGATCAAATGTTTCTTTGTTCTCTTCATATCTCCTTTCTCCTTTGTGTTTATTTTGGAGCTAACAACACCAAGGCAAAAATCGGCTGGGGACTGCTCTGCATTGTAATGTTCAGGCTCTTTAGTTATTTAAAAAGTCCTTTGCCTTTTAAACGTTTTTTTTTTTTTTTTTTTTTTTTAATTTCACCATCTCACAGCAAACCCATGAAGCTTTCTGAAGGCAGTAAAACACACATATTGCCGCGACCAAACAATGTAATTCTCTTTTTAAACCTAGGTCAGGTTGACAATGGCAACAAAAATAACTTTCACTTCAATTCTCTGCTTGTCCAATTAGAATGATGCAGCACATAAAGCACAAAATAGAGATTTTATATCACCCACTTCCCCCTCTCTCCCCCCATTTCTCTCCTCTCAACCCAGGCATCCAGGCAGACAGCCGCCCACCCTGAGTCCAGTTCTGTCAGAGATTAAAAGAGTTTCTCGTCTTCACTCTCGCCAAGTGCTTGCTCATGGTGGGAACTGTTGAGTTTCTCTTTATAATAGTGAAAGGTCTTGACCTTACTCTGTGAAATGCCTTGAGATAATGTATGTTATGAGATAATGCTATATATTAGGGCTGCGCAAATAATGGAAAAAGTATTAAAACCAACCTTTAGAACCTCTCATGACTTAATCTTGCTCATGTCGGTCAATTTGGTTTATACTTTCCCCAATGTGTGCGTTTATTAACTGTCCCCTTCAAAAGATACGACCTCGTTTTAAGTCCTGTGCCTCCACCCCGTCCAACTAACCTTAGTCTGCGTTAACTAAAAGCGAAGCTGGAGATATAGATGACACGAGACACTGAGACTCAAGCCGAGCAGCTCATACCTACAAAGAATGCTGTGTCCATTGTTAGCGCACAATTTTTGATTAATTGAAGATGACCCCGAACAAAAGGTACCAAAGGTAACACCAACTATTTGTCTAATCGCTTGGAACACGAGTGCAAAAGTAATCCTTCATTAATTGTGATCGAGGTAAAAGTTTGAAATAATTCGGATATTGATTCTAAGCCATATCTCCCAGTCCTACTATATATCAGATTTATATAAAATTTCATTGAACTGAAATGAGATTGAAAATAATGTTGTAAATAGATGCTTTTGAGTTCTCCAGTGTCCTCAACTCATGACACAAAGTCTGGAGCTGTCCAGTCAACAATAGAAAAAATGAGAAGGTTATGTGTGGGGGTGAGAGACAGAGAGAGGGGGGGGGGATGGGGAGGGGGGGGGATGCAGTGTCCAGCTTTCATGTCCAATAAAGTGGTGTAATTGTGACGGCTACCCATTAGTTCTATGTGTGATAAATCACAAGATGACAGACTGCAGCTTCAACCAAACATAATGCTCCAGGCAAGAAAATTCACCTCTCCTTTCGTTGCACTCAGTGATGTTAAGTTGAACAAGCAGGTATGTATGGATCACAGGCTGTACAGATTAACAGAAAAAGGTGATGCATAATTTATATGTCAATATTCAACTGAGAAAAAGATCAATTTAATTTCAAGGTTTTCTGCTGTGCAAAGCAGCTATTTTGCTGATTATTTATTATTTTCAATGAACATGACTTTTTTTTTTTTTTTTTATTGCCATGCTCTTCCCACTGAGCCACACAAGATCACGGAGAACGTACTCTTCAACATCCACAGTATACTTCCCTCAAATTCTGCCATTCCCCTCCCTAGATGACCGTACAGTTCTCACAACAATTATTACTTGAAATACACAATATCCCCTTGGAAAACTCCAGAGGGACAGAGGCATTTCATTGTTTCCTCTCTCTCTTATCGTTCTGCCCCCGTACTCTGCCAACGTTAGTTCAAACACAACAATCGTTTATGGAATATAACAAGGTCCAACCACAACTTACATGTCATCTTTTTTTTTTTCAGCAATCTGTCCTTTGGAGAATAGCTCTGCGCTCAGTTCACAATGAAACAACAACAAAGGCGAAACGACGAGCAACAGATTTTTCATTTGTGACCACAGAGGGAGGCTTGTTGCCTCTCTTATCATGCAGAGAACTAGTGCTGAGGCTGCTTCTTCGAGCTCATCAGCACGACAAAGACAACTGGGAGAATGCAGCGTTGTTCTACAAAGGTTAACCTCGACGGGACCTAACAACTTCAGACTTCTCATTTGATGCCTCCGCCAAACACTTGCCATGGAGGACAGAGGGCCCCTGGATTCCCCTGGATTTAACCTCTAATATCTGAGGTCACGGATGGTCAATGGTGGCACTTGTGAGCTCTGTTAGATGCAACCCCACCACCACCACCATCATCACCACCACCACCCATACACACACACACACACACACACACACAGTAGTTTCTTAATGGTCTGGGAAAACTAATACAGACTGAAAATGCCCCAGTATCTTTTTTTCTTCAATTTATAATCAATTATCAAAACATTCACTTGGATCACAATAGAGCAATTTCACTTTTTAATTGTCAAATACTAACCTTGAGCTGAGGGGATAATAAAACTTTCCATTAACTGTCAGTTAATTATGAGGAATTTTGACTTTTTGAGTCTTTTGAGAGAATTTTACTTGGTTTGACACAAAAGTGTAATATTCTCTTCAGCTAGAGTTCTGAACATCTCACTTTAATGTATAACACTTTACACAACTCTCTGTATTCTTTTGTTTATTACTGGATACATACTCGACTAATAATCTAAACAAGTGTGATGTGGCGTGAGCTAAAAAGGTGCTACCAGCATAAGTACTACTAAATCTCTACACTCAGAGGGGTGTGTGTGTGTGTGTGTGTGTGTGTGTGTGTGTGTGTGTGTGTGGTAGTCTTACAACTTGCCCAATCAGAGAGCAGAGCTAGTCTAAGCTGTGTGTAGGGCCCCAACAATGACTCCCAGGGGTCCTACTCACACTTTTACTCCTCCAGTCTCAAATGTTTGTGAACTGCAGAACATTCAAATGGAGAGCTCCCTTAATTTGCTTCACTTAATTCAACTGGTTCTATTGTGAACTCATGTGATGATGTACTTTTTAAAGGACAAGGTTTTCCAGGACAAAACAGTAAAAAAAAAAAAAAAAATTCAAATTGTGGTAAATTTAGAATTTGATTTGATATGACTTAAATAATAGAACTAAAATAGTTAATGAGTCATTATTTGTTTTGGTGTTGTTAAAACTACAGTATGTTTGGAATTGTTTGTTCACTTTTTTTTTTGTATTATTAAGTTGTAGCAAAACTATAAGCCACACAGTTTTGCCTTAGTCTTACCAAGCCTTGGTCTATTTAAAACAAGACCAGCAGACAAAGCCACAAGCCACTGGGCTGGTACTGAAATACACAGCACAACATAGAGAGGCTACTACAAAGTTGAATACGGACTCACCTGTAAAAAGAAAACGAAAAAAAGAAAAAGAAAGAAAGAAAAGAAAAAAGGGGTGGGGTGTTTTAATCCTGACCATAACAAATCTACATTTCCCTTCCTAGGCCTTTAAATTCAAACAAGAGCGTGTATAGTCATGTAACTCGCAGCATATTCAGAGACAGTCATGGAACACAAGGTTACTGCCCGTATTTAGGACTCATACAGCAGGGCACTTTAATCTACCTCTAAATTCAGAAAGCAAGTCTGCCTCCGTCTTCATCCGTTATTTATGCACCTATCTCACATCATTTAGGACGAGCTGCAGCCAGCCCTGCTCCCGAGGCTGCTAGGAAAGCGGCAACAATGGGACTTTTTCATACCTTCCAAGCTATCAAATTCACACGGTGCGATGTTAAGGCGGACCACGAACCCGTTAAGCTGCTAGAAACCGAGGAGCAGGTAGCCTACCGTGCTGCACCGTTCACGAAGCACCGTTAATCTCTCCCCGTCCGAGGACTAACATGCGGGCGAACGGGCAGATTTATACAAGAGCATAAACAAACGATGCAAATAGCAAAAAAAAAAACAAACAAAAAAAAAAACATTAGAAGAAAAGCATCCGTCTGTAGTGAAACTGATCGCGGCTCCCTACATTAGTTCTCCGTATATGTTCCGCTACTGCATGATGCTTGTGTGCAGCTGCCTGCTTTTTCTGCAACACTGGCAAAAAAAAAAAAAAAAAATCTCATCTCACTAAAATTAACCTTACCATTCTGAAGAGACATCCAATGTAGCAGGCCGGTCCCGTTGACAATTCACCAATATAGTCTGGGATGCCCCCCAAAAAAAGCCCTTATGCTTCTACTTCGCCTCCTTCCTCTTCTTCCCTCCGTTTCGTTTTGATAGTACCCAGAGCAGCCGAGTGTATTTCCACTGAGCACGACACGGTACGGTGGAAAAAAAATCCTCCTCCTCCTCCTTCTGCTGTTCCAAGGTGCTGCTGCTTCTGCTGCTGCTGCTGCTGCTGCTGCTGCTCACAACGCTGTCAGAGAGGCACACATGGAGGAGAGAGGCAGCCGTCCAAGATGCCCATTAACACGCACAGACCTAATTGAACGCCGCGAAAAATTCCCTCCGGGAGAAGTATTTGAAATAGTCCCCGGACACACAGCGGGAGATAAGGTGACACGCCAGGCGATATGCTGGGGAGTGACAGGCTGCGTGGTCCCTCACGATTTACAGTTACGAGTTTGGAGCAGGGGCGTGCGACTGTGCGTGGTCGCCCCCTTCGGTACTGGGCTATAGTTCCTGCACATATATGCTTAGCTGTTTCAGCCTTTTCTGTCTGTTTAAAAAAAAAAAAAAAAAAAAGCCATAATAGTAATAATCCTAGAGCAAATTACGACGCACAAAGAGTTTACCCTGAAGTTATTGACCTTCAGCACTGTATTTTATATTTCTATTTATGGAAGGCCTTTTACAAATAGATGAACAAACTGGAGGGACAAAATATTTACTAGTGGATGTTTAGTAAATCTCAAGTGTGACTGATGTCATCCTGATAGGACCCAGTCAATATTATGACTTAGTATAGTTTGTTTTTTTTAACCAACTATTAGGTAATAATCAGTCAAAATTAGGACTCAAGTGTTGCATACAGTCACTGTGTCCTATCATTAAGCCATAATTGGTCATATAAAACAATATACTGTCATAGTAGTATGTCTGGTGTCATGCATTCTGTTGTTGTTCATGTGTACAGGGTGTCACATATTAACCCATGCAGGTGCCCATGTGAAAATGACTTTCTGTAATCTGTTTTTGACTTTGTGTTGCATAATATTACTAGTCATTAAGTCATAATAAGTCAAATTCAGGACTTGGTGTTGCATGGTGAAATTGTGTCCTACCATTCAGTCATGATGTGCACTGGGTGTTGTGTATTAACACTGGTAGTGCCAATGTGACTTGACTCTCTGTAATTGATTATATTAATGTAAACCTGTTGCAACTGACTGAGAGAACTTCTTTCTAAGAAATCAATGAACCATCTTTCCATCAATCAATTGAATCAAAATGATTTAAGAAAAACCAAGTCATCATTATAAGATACTACCTCATACAGAGTCCTAACTCCTTTTTTTCCTAAAGGTTCTCAACAGAATTGTTTTACACATTCCTGAATTTCCACCAGTTTATCTATTTATTCACCTGGCAGGCATGTGCTTATTTTTTTGTTTATATTGGGATTTCCCTTCTTCAATAATTACACTGAGATTAGCGGAAATGTATAATCAGCTGTAAGTGTTTGACTTGCTTGTGAAGCCTTGATAAATATTTAAGGCGAAACAGCAACATCTCAGTATTAACTGTAATATTTAACCTTTCAATTTCAACAGTGAGGTTTTTAGCCAAACCTAAATGAATACATTTTGGCATTTCGATAGTAAGAGTCTCCCCTATGTCTTAATAAATATTTAAAATGTACCAATAAACATCTAAATATTTTAGCATTTGACAACACACCAAAGGGTTTTCTTCAACCTATGCCGAGACCTCTGACACAACAGTTTGGTATGCTAGCAAGGAAAAAGACCATCTGTCTTGTTCCATCTGAAAACACTTTTGTCTGGCCAGGTTCTGATCCTAAATCCATTGCCATATACTTATCTCCAATTCCTAGTTTCTCCTTGTGGGTTAAAAAGACTGGTCAAGAGTTCCTGGCCCTGGAAGTGTGTTTGGTCACCCAGAGAACAAGAGAGGGGCCATGTGTGGCCTTTAATTCACTGCATTGTCTGCCAAAAGCTAATCTTGGCCAGGCCCAGAGTCTTACTGCTCACGGGCTGTGAATGGATGAGTGAAAAGTTAAATATGCTTTCAAATGTAAAACTGAGGACCGGCCTGGTATTGTGGTCGTGTCATTGGGGGAATGTGAGATTTGCCGTTGACCCAGGCAACAGGAGGAAAGGGGCCAGTTTCAGTTTGAGAACTTGTATTCAGGCTTATGTTTGCAGGTGGTGGGCTGTAATTCACTGGTTATGCACCAATTTTCATGTGGCCCCGTGTGTGAAAAATAAATGGTGCAGGTTGCACCTTGTAGCTCACAATGGTAGTCTGCACTGAACCGTCAACCAGAATTGATGGCATATCGTACATCGAACACCAAACCCACATTTTAAAGCCGAGTTGTATAATGTGACCTGTACAATCCAGCCAGCAACTTCAATTACACGCCACTGTCTGATCAAAACCTCTTGTGTTTTATGGAACTTTGCTATCCGAGCACAGTCATAAACTATCTCTGGTATCATGTATCCATGACAATGTGAGAGGGGGGGTCGCTAGTAGTGATGAATCTACAGACGATCATCATCTGAATCTGCAGCTCCCTTCCGTTGCACGGAGCTTTAGCTTTCAGCTCATTGTTTAACTGTCCGTACCACAACTGTACTGTTTTGGTTCACTCTCGCAGCATTGTTTTGGCAGTTGTTTTCTGCGCTAAAAGCTCTAAGAAACCCATTGCACACTCCCTACACAGCACCGACCAGCAGACAGACACAGTTAGCTGTTGAACATAGTGGAGTATTTAGCTGCCAGATATTTCCCTCAGGAGTCGGTAGAGACCAGAAAACAGAGCTAAAAGTGAGTGAATGCATTTCCAGAAACAAGGCTCCAAATGAATGATAATGTAGCTCTGTAACTGCTGGATGTGTAAATAAGCAAGTCTTTGTGCCATATCAACTTAAAATGTGATGATATGGATCTGTTATTGCAGGTTTAAAGTAAAATAAGATGCTAAATTAATGATCTCTGTGGTGAAACTGAGCGGGGGCAAAAGAAAGAGCAAAGAAAATAGAATATAATTAAGAATGTACTGAATGATCATATGAACATACAAAAATTACAGTAACAAGATGTTACAGCAACACTGTATTTAAGAAGTGTAAAAAATAAGCACAGTAGAGAGAAGGCACTTAGAGAGCGCAAACCTCTGCCAACACTCAACATTATCCCTGTCACTAATTTTTAATTGATTATTTCACCATCCTCTTAGTATCTTGGATTAAGTTGGTATCTCCATTAGTTTCAGTAGTTCATTAGTTACGGCAACAAATCACTCTGTCTGTTGGAAGTCCTACACCTCATCTTTAGATCAGAGGATGTCCTGCTGACGGTCAGAACTACAGCACCAACAAACAGGTGCAAACACCTGAGGCAGTGGAAACTTAAGACTGAGATGACAAATATGTGTAATATGCCAAGAATATGAAATCAGTACTCTGTGAAATAAGTTTCAAAATTATACAGAAGAGACAAGAAGCTATACATCAACCCATGTATTCATATCACAGCTGTACAGCTGTTCTCTTCATCCAAACTCCAGGTGGAGATACAGTAGCTATTCAGAGAAGTGACAGTTACATAACGTGAATGTGCATAGTTGTCTGCTCTCATAATCACTGTTATAATTAGAACATGCTGTTTATATGGATGGAGACAGTATGTACACAAAAAATGTTTAACTGTGTAACTGTAGATCCATACCTCTTGACTTTGTCACTAGACAATGGACCTATCAAATATCAGACCCATGACATTCAAACTCCTGACTGGATTATTTGATCCGTTTTAACAATAAAGAAATTAAAAAACTATTCAAAGCCATATAGCATTCACAGTGTTGTTAATCAGTATTATATATAGATATAGATTTCTGTCTGCTGTGAAGAACTTCAGTGAATAATTTACTCAGGTTTTATGAACTTGTGAGATTTGTCTGCAGTCTTCATTGTGTTCTCATAATATCCAAAGAAAAGAAATGTGTTTGCTTTTGAATCAAGGCTTAGTGCTGTGACTCAAATTATATGCCCCATAAAACTGCTAATTAGGGAATGTTTGGTTATGCTGTACTCCCACTCCCTGTCTTTTTTTTCCTTTCACTTTTTTATTTCTTTGTTAATGAACAAAGGAAATCATTAGAAAACATAAGCATAATGTATGTGGTATGCGCTTCCCTCTTCTTAATATAATGCTGTAAAGCAATGGTGACATTTTGTTGTATAGCATTTTATCTCCCACAGCAGAAATATTTTGGGAGATGAGTACTTTTAATTCATATCTATAGCTGGATTTAACCTTTTAAAATATAACAACTGTTGACATATAACTGGTTCAGACACGTGCTTATGGCTTCAAAGTGTTTTCCACACAAACAGTATGAATGCAGGTCTTATATTTTTATGCTCAAAAAAATTTGCAAGACAAAATTCACCTGTGTAACTTTGGCTCAATATCTCTTATACTCAGTCTGGCTTTCAGCTTTTCATATTTAAAGTGTTTACCTTTCAAAGGAGACCAGGGTTATGACTGTAATCAAAACGGTTGAATAACCATTATTTTGGCTATATTATTTTCAGGCCTCTGTATACAAATGAAGGTGTCTCGAGGCTGTGTAGATTCACTCATTTCATTATTTAATATGCCTGCAGCAAAATATAAACTATATGCTAACCACAGCAGCCCCGCGCAAAGCTGATGTGGATCTTGTCTCTCTTGATTAAGTAGCAATCGAGCGCAAAGTGTGGCAGCTAACAGACTTCATGTAAACTTGAATGTTAGTTATTCAAATTAGTCAGTGAGGCTTCTTCAGCTTGATGAATAAAGCTCTTGGAAACTTAGAAATCATAGTCAAGTTATGAGTAATGCTCATAACTTGAGCATTAATTAAGCAAACGTGTGTTTTGCTTGCACAAATGAATCAAAATGGTGCAAACTTGAGAGGTACAAACTAAATCGGTGCAACTTTGTCCTGTGAATTTGTCTTGTTAAAATTGTCAAAATACATCTGGATTTTCAGATGTCAGAGTCTGAAAGACTGGCTCCTTAGGTTTATATTACCTATTTCTTTTCATGTTCAATAAATACAGTGCAAATAATTTTCTGTGTTGAGGCATTTTGGCACTCTAATTTCTGCATTTATTACTCCACAGCCCTTCATGTGTCAAAAGCTCCTGGTAAATCAACACACACGACAAGGTGAACATGAATAACCCTATCTATAACAATTCATTTGAAGCTACTCCATCGATGCCTGTTAATGCAGGTTTGGTGTTGTGCAATCACGGACACACACAACAGCACCGCTGCTGATCTCCTATGGGAAACACTGAGAGATTTCTAAGAACCACCATTATTTCAATTACATTGTACTACACAAACCTGAGGCAACAAGTGTGTGATGGAGTGTTTATTGCAGTGCAGCATCATCATCTCTGAGATAAGAACACCCTTATTTACTCTAAAGCACCTTTCCAGCTCACTGGTCTCATTTTGGGCGCACATTTGGACCCAAAATGTTTGGTAAATTACTATCAGAGAAACTATCAGATGTGATGAACCACCAATTATTCCTTGGCTTTATTTCTAAATTGCCCACTTAATAGCAACTGGGCCTGAACAGACTTTGTACATTTAGACCCAGTTTACGTTTGCATTTCATTTGGCCCTGCTGCCTTGGTGATTGCCTCTTTCAGTGCTGCTGAAGAAAACTATTTTTAGAACCTTCTCCGTCTTTTGATGTTCTCTCAAGATCCTTGTACTGACAGCAAGTGAAATACCACTTCCAATTGTTTGTTTGCTTTCAATTTTAGCAAACCAGTTTGAGGATTTTCTCGTCAAATTGCCAAGTCAAACCCCGCTTCCATCACAACTTTGTTGCATAGCAAACTTTCACTGCAGTTCTCATGCTTGTCAATTTGAAGCTGTTGCCCTCAAACTGTAATAGGATCAGGGCTACGAGCTGCTTCCACATGATTGATGAAAGATTAAAAGGATTGTTGAGACTGAAGGCACATTTAGCTCCCTGCTGAGGTCCAATTTCTTGTCCTTGTGCCGGCAGTAGGGCTGCCACCATGCAGATGAGAAGATCACTGCAGTGAATGCCGATAATGTGAAACGGTTGTGAGAGTCTTGGAGACATGGCAACAGGGACAAGCAAGCAATTTTTAATCGGACTATTTTCTTTCCTCTGGAGAACTAGTGTCAGTAATGGTCATAGAGGTGAAAGAAAAAAGGAAAAGACTTTGAAAGGGAAAAGAAAAGTGTGAAGGGGGGGGGGCTCTTGCATTCAAATGGCTGTGAAATCATGTGTGAATTCATGTGATAATAGTGTTGATTTCTGCTGTTAGTGATCATGCACTGGAAACAGATGACAGTTTCTTGATTTAAGACAAATGGCCTCACACAAATCCAATTATCAACTTTGTTAACTTAGCTTTGTCCTTCATGCATTAGCACAATTACGTTTGATTTACATCATGCAGCATACGGGGATCTCATGTTTTTCTTTAACTTCAACATTGTTAACAACAGAATCTGAAAGTGGCCTTTTAATCAAAATCTTAAGATATGTGTATATTTTAAGATTTGGCCACTGAAAAAAATTAAACTTAGCAGACATTTTCTTTCTTATATGCAAAACACATATTGTCATGTGTCAGTTCGTTTCTCCCACATGGTATACACGTCACGTTGAATGTATAGGTGTCCTGTAATTAGAGGTCATACTGCTACATAAAGAATCGGCAGCTGAATGAAATGAGGTGGTAACTAGTTATTTTTGTAGAGTAGGATAGTCTTAATTGTGTCATGCAATTATGTGGGGCGTAACATAACTTTGACACCTCGTCTTCCAGTCATTACTGTTGGACAGATTCATTTGATCAAAGCACCACATTAATGCTTTTATTGTCTTTATAAAGCTGAAGTATACAGCACGTTGTGCCACTGTGGTCACAGTGTGCTTTGTACAATGGCCAACACACCAGCTGACTTATTTGTCTGAAACAGAAACGCTGGCCGAGTTCTGCCCTTGAGAATCTGTCATCTCCCTGACCTGAGCCATTACTCTGTGGAGGCATATGATTAGTGGCGACCAACAGAGATAACGACTGCATGTCCATCAAAATCAAGTTGCAGCTCTGCGCCCTGACCGTGTTGTCTTAATATGAGCTGAAGTGTGGTGTCAGGGTCTGGGGTCAATTCACCGATTCAGCAGTGCATTAAGTCAGTGCCTAAGCCAGCTCAACACTACTGACATTTATTAATATGTGGCCCTAAGCAGAAAATAGCTGTAACATGTCACCAGAGACACCCTCAGAGGCAGGCTATTTGAGAAGTATAGCAGCTTATGCACTGATGCATGCAAATATATTGGATACTATACAGATGAAATGAACTATAATGTAGGCTTAGCTTGCAGTAAATTACAAAACACTCAGAGTAGTGGACACTCACACATAAGTTATCATAAACTGTAAGTACCGCAACAATAATACTTTTTTTTTTTGTTCATCCAATTTCCTTCAGTTGTAGAGGAAAGATTAGATCCTTGTTGAGTCATCTGCAATTGATTGAGACAACTGAAAGAGACAATATCCAAAGCAGAGTGCCGCCTCATTCAGAAGTAGAGAAAAAGCCCTTGATCAGTTCATGGTGTATAGTCTGAATATGAATGTAATCAGGATTTTTTGCTTAGATCCTACTCTGAAGACCACTCAAAGCCATCAGCTATTATCAGCCAGTGAGCGGCATCTGTGGTCTGACCTCATCCACTGCGCCGTCTCTCACAAAATGGCTGAGTTATAACTGGCATAGAAGGGGAGCTGAGCTACCTGCTTGTAAATGAGCGCGGTGCGTAACAGTCTTCATGCGTGTCACGAACCACCCATCATTACTTTTACAGGGGTTGATTTGAGTCACAGTCTAACATATGGGCGACAATGCCTCGGACAGTGCACACGGTATGTATTATAAGAACAGATGTTTTCCTACAGTACAATACAGAAGCCTGTCTGTGTGTAATGTAAACAGAGAGGACTTGACTTACACTACATTTTAGGAAAGTTTATACTAGAACAGCAGCACAATAAAACATTAACGTTCTTTAATTTTTTTTTTTATTTATAAAAATATTGTTTAAATGGCTGGAATGAAACAGTACTACTTTGATTCATCCACGACACAAGTTACAATACTGCAATTTACTACATGATTCTTTGCTTTGGGCTTTTATTACAATGATTGCATGATTCATGCCTTGAAGCCATGCAGGATGCGTAACAGCACTTGGTGTTTAATTGACAGAAAATACTATATCTTCCTTCTGTAAGTTAACATTTACATATTAATCAGGAAATGCCTGGATGTAAAAAATCAAATTGCCATTTTGAAATTCTATATTTTCTATTATTTAACTTTGCTTTAAGTCAGTATTCATTGATGTCGTTGTTAATAGTTGAATCACAATCTTCTGTTCTCATGTTTCAGTTTTCTCACATTAAAGTGACAGAAATAGAGCAGTAGTTCATACAACTTTTGACTTCATCACCTAGACTATAGTCTCCACAGAGGCAAATTGCAAACTGCAGTTGGTGACCCTCACACTTGAAGATACTGTACAATGTCAGTATAAAAACCATGCAGCCACATCTTTCAAACTTTACTGAGGCCCTATAAGGCCTTTAAGCCATGCATTTTATTGACCATTTCTTTCTTCTTTAACTCTAAAAGCGACACACAGCAGGAAAAAGGAATTTCAATAACCACAAGTTATTTAACACAGTATCAGTAAACCTCACATTACACACTCACCAAACTGGCCTATTTGCACTACATCCAAAGTAGCTTAGATCTGTCTCAGTAAGTAGAGATGGGATGCTTAGCTCTAATGCAATCCTTGCTGGCTTAAGCAGGCAAGACAAGGATACGTTTACATTTAATTCTTGCATAAAGCTTGAACATAGCCTGACAGAGCCAACCTAAATCTTGCAGGCTCAGTTATTCTCATGAGGTATTAGCCTCGAAAACAACCTGAGAATAAGATAAGCATGGCAGCTTAACCCAGTCCAATCAGCAAACTTTGGGTTTAGTTGCTTCATGATAACAATTACTAACACTACATTTTGAATTAAAAGTAAAGAACAACACCTCATTTCCAAACTCTCCAAACACATGAGCATCTATTTCAAATACAGTAGGCACTGAGGATCCAAAATTTACCATGAGCATTCCTCACCTTAAACGATTTCATAGGCCAATTCCTACTTCATATTTCATCATTTTTCAATAGCAGCCACCATACATTTTCCAGTTTAAAACCCTGAATTATAACCCAAACTCAGCCCAGTGAAGTGCAGGTCTGGTGCTGGAAGCATTTATGTTAATGTTTGGCAAAGGTGAGCACTTCTAAATCATCCTTTGATGGTTAGAAACAGTCACCTAGAAGTCATTTTAATGTACAGCCTTTGAGGAAGCCCTCAAACCAAGCCCGTCTGTTGTCTTTGCCATACTTTAATGAGCTAGCTTTTACATATTTTGTATCATTAATTTAGCACTAACCCAGGTTTGAGCATCAATATTGATATCACAGCAGGCAACATGAGGGATGGTGTTTAGTGGAATTCGAGCTTTCCTCATCATGTTCACTGTTAGCATTCAGTGGAGAAATTAGGCTATTTCATAAATGGTTTGGCTAAGAGACTCTTTGCTGCACTCAAGACAAATTGCCTTGCAAAGTGTTTGATAGTGGTTTTCCATGTGTGTGAACCATTTAATACAGAGTCACCAAGACAAACCTGAATCTCACAAGTCTGTGTGTATGAAAGCTCTGAAAATTAGAATACTAGCCACCAGCAGATATAAATGGATTTGAATATCATTTTCTGAGTATGATTAACAGCTCTTCTCACTTTTTACATCTTGCAATTTTCAAACTGTGAGGGGTCAATACTAATTGTTATTCTTGTCAGTAATTTCTTAAATTACAGCCAAAAATACCCATTAAGGAGCTCTGTCTGTTTCATTATTGTCGGAGCTTAACAGGTTTAACAAGGAATTTGACATTAGTAGATGATGTAAGAATTCTAAGAAATCTATTGATGTCTCAGTTTAAGATGATAAAATGAAGGGGAAATGTTTGAAACATTTTTGAGAGGTTGAAACTGTTCTGAAGGACAGGTCATTTAGAAGTGTTCAGCTATTTCGCATGGTACCATTTCAAATAATTTTAAAGAAATACTGAAAATGAAGAAAATTAGGCTTATGGTCATGTCTGGAGTTTAATGTTAAATATCTCATTACATTTTCACTCATAGAAGGCACTGTAAAAGAGAACTGGATGACTAGCATTGGCCATTTAAAAGTATTCATAAAGTAGATAGCTTTAAACCATTGGCTATTATGAAGTGATTCAAGTATCTTTTGTACAGTTGTGATACTAATTTCAATAGCCCTAAAGTGGTTTTCAGCCTTACTCGTGTATTAATGTGAAACTAAATATTACATTTGTAACTTGAGAAAAACTATCAATATGTTATTGACAGAAAACCCCATAAATACTATGGTTTAACCTTTAATTGTTCAGGGAAGGTTGACTTTCCCTTGCTCCATCATACAGTGGGCAGATACAATATGTGATCAATATTATGGACAGTATGTACACATATCCAGTGCTCAGTCATTCTCATTACTACAACCCAGCTTTATAAATATTCTGTATTAAAATTCAGTGGAATGAAAGAAAATGCTCGGTCAGCAGGCGGGTTTAAGATACTCTGCATAGAGTAACTATGCAGAGTATTTTTATATAAGATTACATGGAAATTGAAACTCAATCCTTTCTGTGACAAACTGCTTGCTTGCAGTTCACTAAATTTGTATTGACAATATGTTCCTCTGTTGTTTTGTTTTATCTTCTACATTTGACTTCCAAAGCACAGAGTCCTGTAAAAAACAATGCCCTTATATGTATTTCCAAAAAGGCCGGAGAGACTGTCAGTATGACTTCTCACTCTTCAATCAGTTTCCCTGCATCACGTTTAAATCCTTGAACAACTGAAAGGTCCTCTTGTTGACAACTCGGCAGAGATTGGCAGAGACTACTATTTTCCTCCACACAGAACAGAACCTACCACCATATCACTTCTGTACCAAATTAGCACCGATGCAGAAGAGCTCTATTCTATTCAGTATTGACTGGTGAAGACTGTGTTTCCGCCCACTTGCTTACTGCCTCCAGCAAAGATTGTGTGAGATGACCCGACATGTCATGTGACCCCCATTCAGGGCAGCACCTGTGAGTTTCCTCAGAGACCGCCGTGGCTGATAAATGAGCCTGTGGTGACGAGCAGCTGATGGAGTGGCTAGCAAAGGTCATGATGGTTTGGGGAAGCTCCACTCTGCTCTCTCATTTCAATTTGGATCAACGCCGCCTTTTGCAAATGCTTGATAACCTCGGCCAAAGGTCAGCCTGGTGGAACCAAAATCCATCATTTGGTTCAGACTGTACCTTTTCTATTGGCCTGAGTTCAAATGAAACTTGTTGGTTGAAGCAACATTGGTTAAAAAAAAAAAAAAAAAAAAAAAAGGGGAAGGCATCTAATTTAGCGTACTGTCTCTTCCAAATTAGGTTGCATGCTGCTTGCACTTAGGTGTAGCTACTGACTAACAAGGCCCCACAGGGGGGTTAGTAGTTAGATGCTGGAAGCATGCAGAGTATTTGTGTTCTTTGTTTCTCAACGTATATTACTTTTTTCACTTTCATGCTCCCATTGAGTTTTATCACCACTTCACCCACAGGCATTCAGCATTCTTTAAGATTGCTTTCAGTATCATGAAGAGTCTAATTTTGGAGAAGATAGCTCCTCAGGACAGAATAAAGACTGCATAAAAATATTTTGTCAGCTTTGTCACCTTTGCTGAGGTGAAATCGGCACATTTCTTCCAAGCAATAGTCTTCCTTGTTTACTCTATATTTTTCGCTATGTGTATACAGTGTGTGTGAGCATGTGTATGCATGAGAGCGCCACACAGAGAGAGATAGAGGAAGTGATGGGGTGAAAAGGAGAGGGAGAGTGCAATTTGTATGGCAGTGCAGACACCTTCCAGCACATATGGACACAGGGAACAATTGACCTGAACGCTGTCTGCAGTCACCCATACTCACAACTGAAGATGGTCTTGATAAAATGTCATCTTTCAAATGGTCATGTGGCGAGCTACAGCCCCATAGCAAGTCTGCGCCCCAGATTGGAAGAGGCAGGTGTGAATACTTTGAAAATAATGCCCTTTGCCAAACTCCTGCAGTTAAAATTTGCATCACAGAGAACAACTGCAAAATGTCAGTGGTCAATCAATTCGAATAATCTTGGCTGCAGAATATAAAGCACAGCATATCCATGGCGTTGATAGAAAATGTAATGAAATGACCTCTTGTCCCCAAGAAAAAGAGTGAAAACTCATTTGCTTCAGTGAGTCAGTTTTAGGAAGGGAAAATGTGAGGGGCAATTCATCCATGGAAATTAAACATATCCCTGGGGTAACATATCTAAATATGCAGGGAAAATTGTTTTTTCTTTTTCTTTCAGTGTTTTCTAGCGTTGCAAGTGGAACAACATGTAGTTAGGGGAGGCTGTTCTATTTTCATTTGTTTGCATTTAAAAATAAAATCCGACTTGGGGCAGTTGAACATTATTCACAGGATTTACAAAAGCACCATAAGCTATACATGATAACAGTACAGAGCTGTTGAACAAAGCCATTTTACAATGGCCTATTGAATTCTGCCCAAGTTCAGATCCTCAGGTCATTAGGGAGCCCTGCGTGTGGCTGGCTGCGCATTCCAAAGCTAGCTGGGTACAATTGTTTGGCTCAGTTCTTTACTTCATTAATGCACATGAACTGCTCCCAGGCACCCTCGTCAATGTTAATGAGCATATTAGTTTGCTCCGAGGCCAGCCACTGTCTTTTGATCAAGTTAATATTGGTCGAAGATGTAGGGAACCTAGCACCAAAGGACAGAGGGGAGGGGATGATCATGAATATGTGGCTTCTTTAAGTCAAAAGGTTATGTTCCTTCGCTCTCTTCTCGCCACATCTGCCTAAGTAGACCAGGTGATTAAAAACCAGACATCTCCTGCGGTTTCCTCTGTGCTCCAAAAGGAAGATTTTGAGCAATTTCTCATGCAAGTGAATTAACCAAAAAGTGCTTTTCCTATATGCCCTTCGGTGAAAAAGAAGTGCTCTGTTCTATGTTTAATGGTGCCACAGTTCATTAGCATGTGATTTTGAGCTGAGCTTTTGCAGCATTATCCCAATGCATGACTTCACTGCCTCAAATGTTTTATATTTATCACTTACGCTTTAAAAGGGAGACTCCACCCAAAATGTATCTTTTGAGAGCGAAATAATCACCAACTCAACTGCTGTCCAATTAACACATGCCAACCAATACATGCACGTACTCACAGGCATAACAAGGTTGCATCTGAGAGAAACAGTGTGTTCAGCCATGTTTGGGAAAAAATATATGACTGTTTAGAACATATTGATCATAAAATGGATTATTCTGAAGGTGTGGTCTGATTTTTTTCTGGCTTGAGGACTTATCACTATTGGAACCCATTGCAACTGCTGTGAAATCAAAGTGACCACAGCCTCTATCATCTGTAAAGTCAGTGTTTGATATATATTTGCTTGAACATCACTTTAATGTTGCTTTGTGCTCATCCAGTATGACAAACTTTATATAATCTAAATCGAATAATCTAAAACGAATACACCAGTGAATAAAGTGATGTAAATATGTTGACATGATAGGAACTTGTTTTATTTCTATGGCTTAGTTCTTCTAATATTCCCTCCTCTTATTAGCATTATTGTGTATTATTACTTAATGCAGATTGATTACAACTACGTTAAGAGGAAAAAGTCCTTTCAGATGGTGTGAAACGCTCAATCCTTTACAATCAGCCCACACACACCGAGTCTCAAAAGAGCAATATTGCCATAGGTGGGAGTGAAAATGCACCCTGAACACTGCGCAGAGTGCTGAGCCAGAAAATGACAGATCCATCTCAGCTACTTAAAAACACATCTCATTAATAAAAGCAAAAATGAGTGATTACTCACATTGCGCTTGATTCATTTCACACCCACTCACGTTCACAGTTTCATGAACACAATTGCACCTACACACAAACACACACACACACACACACACACACACACACACACACACCTCATAAGTATGCTTACTGTGATGACCACAAATCAAAACAGACTGTCTGCATCATGCTAGGGTGTTTAGAACATACTTGGCTTACATACTGTGGCAGTTCTCTCAGAATCTCCCACACAGCCTCACAGTGAAATGAGTGGAGGCACTGGGTGAATAGAGTTTAATAGTTTGGAAGCAGCAAAGTTAGATACTTTAATCTCTTGCAAATATTACAAGTTGCCAGACACAGGTAAATAAGCGAACAGGGTCGATTCACAACAAATGATGAGGACAGACAGTATCTACAGACACGAACATTCTTATCTGCCAAACCCAGTGGTGATCAAAAGTCCAGAGAGTAAATAGTCCATAACAGAAATGGAATGGTTCAAGAGGGAGTCTGAGACAAAAGGAGCCGTGGGTGATGATAGATGGGGGTGAAAAAGCATATGAATCTGGCCAGGATCACAGACATCCATCCCCACCTGTCAGACAGTGACTAATTTCCAAGAGGGAGCTGGGCACTGGCAAGCTGAGTGCCTCAGGTCAAAAGAGCCACTTGGGTTACAGCGAGGTCCTCCGTACTGGCAGGGAGATAATGGCTGGGAGCTTACATGACACACCATGCACACCACCTTGTTACAGAGGCTGTCCCGGCAATGGAACCACACATCTGATCAATCACACCAGGAGTCGTCACAGCTGGTAATACAGCATGGCCACTCTATGTGTAATGTGTGGTGCACAATCTTTCAAAAGTGCCTCAAGTAACTCTGTATCCATCTGCAAGGGACCAAAATGCGATTAATGTTCCTGACAGAAACCTCTTGGAAGATGGCATGTAAGGAATGTGTTGTTCATATACTGAGAGTCTTTCAGTGAGATTAAACCAACGTCCTTCAGTCTATCTGATTACAGCAATGTTGTTGTTGTAACTAATGAATGCAAGTCATACTGATAACGATCAAGACGAATGTAGATTCTCTCTTCCTCTGCATTCCGTATTGACATACCTTAAAGGAGCTATTTGTAAGTTTTGCTATTGCTACATAGCAACAGTTTGCATTAACAGCTGTTTACTTACCCTTCTAGAAGACACGCTGCAAGTTCAGCATCAAACTTCGGCAAGAGAATTCTCCAGCAGATCAAAGCAACCGTCTTGTTTTGCTTCTATTTCTATCGCTTCTTTTCATCCTTTTCTTTTCCGATACAGAGTCACTGTAGCCTCCAGTTTCCCTGAAGAAGTAGCTCTGCTAAGAGGGCGTATTATAACCTCTTGTCTTGTAAACATAACACTGGCTGAAGCTCTTGCCAAGACAGTAAACAGCTGTTAATGCTAACACTGGCTATGTAGTAATAGCAAAACTTACAAATGGCTCCTTCAACAGGATTTAATCAAATATATTACTACCATATTACTACCGTTGCCATTATTGCCATTGACTGTCACTACTAGTGCTACCACTAATACATCCAGAACTACTATTAGTACTACTAGTTCCTTCTACAGCAACGGCTGCCACTGCTGTACTTGTTCCTACTACTGAAAGTGATAATATTGTTCTGAGTGATTTTGTTTGTTGCTACGTTACTTCACGCAGCTCCAAG
Source organism: Seriola dumerili (assembly GCF_002260705.1). NCBI lineage: Eukaryota > Metazoa > Chordata > Actinopteri > Carangiformes > Carangidae > Seriola > Seriola dumerili. Next base: position 2,132,555 of record NW_019174389.1, on the reverse strand, counting down.
GATTGTGGCACTGAGGCCAAGTTGAACGTGGAACTGAATGTTGACTCAAAGACTTGATCTGCCATTGCATTGATTTTGCTTCATTTCTACATCACTTTGGACATAAGCATCTGCCAAAGGAATACGAATTCCTGTTTACTGCTTTTACTACCTCTGCAATGTATACTCCTAACACTAATAATATAGCTACTAATACTATTGCTATCACTTCTACTACTGCAGCTACTGCTATCACTAATACTGCTGATATAGCTTCCATTGGCATATTTAAAAATGTTTCTCTGTCCCTCACAACAAAATAGAGAACAAGTACTGGAATTTAAAAAAAAATATATTGGCAGAAAATATACTTTAGTCAAACTAAACAAACAGAGTGAAATAAAATAGCATTATAATGAGTAAAATAATAGACTGGAATACAATTTCAGTGCAAGCCCGATCCACCAAGGCTTTCCAAACTTATGAAGAATAAATTAGTCTAGATATACAAAAATGACTTTAAGAAAGATATTAATTTGCCCAGTGAGATCTCCTCCAGCAGGCTGTTCCAAAGCCACTGGGACCTCATGGAAAAAGACCTGATTACATTGTGTTCGCAGTCTAGACTGTTGAAATTTGAACGCAAAGGCCAACTAATAGCATAATGAAGTGCCTCCCAATAGTTCCTCTATCTTTAGTGACTCAGACTTCCATAACAAAACAAAAATAATTTTCAGTGCTACCAGAATAACACACGATAATGATCTCTTAGTACAGGGTCTTGTGACCACCATAGTAATAAACTTAAGCACTGGATTATAGGTTAGGCTGTTCTCTTAACTGCACTGAAATTACATCCTTCTCTCCACCTCTTCAATACCTTCCCCAGCTGCTGCCATAATAAAAAAAAAAAAAAAAAGAAAAAAAAAAGAAAAGAAAAGAATGTTTTTGACCTCTGCTCTCATTATGACACGTTGCTTGTAATGATGGTGATCTAGGAACTAAAATTTGTATTTAAGTGTAAAATTAATGCTCAAAATATGAAGTAAATGCAATACAAAAAAAACAGTAATCTGCATGGCAGCTTAAATATACTGACCTTGAACCACGTTAATAACTGATAATAACCTCCCTTTTCTATAGTCAGGCTTTCTGTTCTATTCCTTAGTTCACACAATGTTCGTATGTTTGAATTGATCTTACAGCTCCACATGAGGCTGCCTCTATTGAAGAGGCTTGCTATAAAAGTCTGACAGAGAAATGTGAAAAACAACGGTCATGCTGTCAAGCCAAGAGGTTTGTTAGAGGGAATATATGTCTTCAATCTTCAGCAGCCACTGTAGTATGATTAATATTCAGATTTACAAATAGATGTGATGGTATGTATGTGTAATGGAGACAGTATTCTGTCACTTAATGGCAGCAAAACTCGATTTCAAAGGCTCAACTGAACTACTGTACTTCTCCTGTTTCAGTTCCAACACCCAATTAAAAGGTTCAAAGGTTGACGACAGAAGATGAATAGAGCTAAGTCACTTAAACTCTGAAGCCAGTGCCCACACGTCACACCCAACCAACCTTACCAGTATGAAATAGGTCAATGATTCTCCTAATCTGTGTACTTTGATTTCTTTAATTTAAAATGGAAGTAAGGATAAAAATGTACCAATATCTAAACAAACAAAAATCTTTTACTTTGACACTGAAAATATAAAATTGTGGTTACAATACTTAATCACATATCTCGCTTGGCAATAAAAGTGTCAACTCCTGCTGTTTTGTGCATAATCACTTATCTTTCTTTTACTGCACAAGGCAAATTTTGGCTCACATGAATAGCATTCTTAAACATTTGCTTTGCATCATAAATTTCTTTTGTGCATCATTTCAGTAACATTGCACTGATCTTTAGTCAAGGCAGTTTGGCAGAAGAAGCATTTTTTTTTTAAGTATTTTCACAGCCCTTAAACAAAGGGAACATGAAATGTTGAACTTTGAATTGTAGTTAAAAGGTGTATTATTCTCTCATGTATACTGCTAAATCTAGACAAATGTATGCTCGCTGGATGATGACAGAGTGTGGAAACCAGTAGATCTACCAGTATGCCTGTGAAACTATAATAAACTACAACTGTATATCGCTGTTATCAGGTGAGAACTTTTACCTCTGAGCTGTCAGAGGTGCTTGGAAATATCTTACAAAGCTGAGCTGATTTTTTTTTTCATTCATGCAGGAAAATTTAGACCCTTACTTGAAATCAAAACAGTTATTACCACTATGTGTATCTATAATAATAATAATAATAATAATAATAATATTAATAAAGTGTCAAGTGGAAAGTTACAACATGTATATTGTGTGTAGAAATACTATATTTTACACTACATGTTTAAAATGAATGTATAGAATCATTTTTATACCATCACTGGTGTGTGACCTTGGTTAAACACTACTATGATCCTTCTCCTCTGACAACAGCCTACAAGGTTTGGGGTGGTCATGCCTCCTACTTACAAGCAGGGTCTATCCCTGTGTGTTGTGGAGTGATTACAGCCATTCCCAGGGTGTCCTGTTGTCAACAGCATCCATTGGTCTCCAGGAAATTGTTTTCAAGCCTTTTCTGTCGGTTTCTGCAAACATACATGCTGTGTGATATTGATGAAAGCATTATAGCATTGTTTGGAAAGAGGGTCACGCATTTCTTTAAAAGGTGTAAATTACTCCACCATAAAATCAGCTACAAATATTACTTTCAAAATTGTGTGCAAGCAAGTAACCAATTAGAACGCTGAAATTGTCTTCATATGATAAGAGCTGCTGCTGCTGTTTTTAAAAGGTGATAAGTTGAGTGACGACGTCTGACTGCAAGACTAAAGATACTCTATAATCATGAATATTACGACTCATGGATGTTATTTCCTTGGAGAGTGATCCAAAATACTGCGTCCGCTGGACAACCAATGAAAGTGTATTTCTGACACTAAGACAATATGAACACAGGTGGGGCACTGCTACTGATAACAGGGTGTGCGTTTAACCTACATCTTACAGAATATGGGGGAACCACATACGGAGTAAAAAACATAACTATATCCAATACACAAACACGTTCACTGGAGAAGTTATCCCTTCTCTAAGTGTTACAAATAAATGTCCTCCCTTAGACAGAAGACGGTGAAAAGAGGGCAAGATAAGGTCAAACTCATGAGGAGGGTGGCTCTGCCCAACACAGTGTGTCAGTCATGAGGTTAGCAAACTCACAAGGAGAGTGCAGGACTATTTTAGACTCAGACAGAAAATACAAGATCCTCTAAACCAGTTTAATAAGCCGCCTGAATCCGAGTGGTTCCCGCGGGTGGAAGCTGGGGGCTCATCCTGACAGAGGGGGGAAGGTCCTGCTTCTTGTCCACTGCCTGGAGAGGCGTGTGTAATGCAGAAAGAGCAGCTGAGAAAACATTTCAGCGGAGACAGACAGTCCAAACCTGCCCTTTCCCAACAGCTGGAATAATAAATGTTCTGATTTAAGGTGGTTTAACTCTACCTCTGTGTAACACAAATAATCTGAGACTTTGTGGAAAGTATCAGTGGAGTAAAGCCTGTGTTATGTATTAGCTGTTTAAATCACGCAATATCAGAGGCAGTTTTATGTAAGATATAAAAACAGAAAAAACACACTATAACCTAAAGTGGAAATATGTCAAAATCTGCTTTTGTAATTTGGCTACATTTTTGGTGATATATTGTCACTGCTGTTGACATCTTGCCTTTTATTCTGAAATTTGAGCTTTTGAGGGCGGAGCTGTTTCTGGTTGCCATCACATCTCATGTTAACTACACTGTTCTTTACTCATGCCCGTTTTTATTCAGAAGAAGAAAAGCAAGCAGCTGTCAGAAAAAAGCGAACACATTGCTGTGTTAGAGGATTTTTTTTGTTTCTTAAATGTTGTATTATTTAAACTTTCAACAATGTTTGCAAACTAAAGTAAACATGTCAAACTGTACCAATGTGTGTGTGCATCCTTTTTGCTTTGCTGCTTCATTGAAACTACACTGCAATTTTATAATTTTAATGTAGTCTAGTCTTAGACCGTGTTGGCCATCATCAATGTCTTTCCATCCTCCCACGACACATTGAAATAAAGTCCAAATTCACCACCTCATCACATCAGCGGCTAAAATGTTTCTGAGCGCTGGTGAAATTAAAATGTCAAATTACTGAAGTTTCATCAAGTAGACATCAGAAATATTTAATAGACAAAATAACCACAAAGTTCAAAGTTCTGTATTATTTATAACATGTTGTTATATTTATAACATGTTGCTCTCATTTTTAATTGAGTTCTAAAGATCTAAATGTGCATGTTTGTGCAGACTTTGAGGGAGGCACTGAAGATGAGGAACCAAATAACACTCACTCGCTTTCTCCTGGGAGGCATCACGCACAATTGCCTCTTTGCCTTTTTCTATACGATCCACCAGCTATATTTCTTTAAACAGAGCAAGCACTTCAATCTGATCTGCTGTCAGTGGAATATTTCTGTATACACAAATTAAAAGACTGCATTAGCCAACTGGAAAATGGACATGGAAAGCAGACTGATGGGCCAGAGGGAGACTGAATGGAAAACTGTCACTGGGTCCCTTGATACAGAAAATTACTCACACGTCGAGTTCATCTTCATCAAGATGTTCACAGCCAGTGCTACAAACCTTTTTAACTCTCCTCTGATCAGCAGAGCTGACAAAATACTACAGTGTGTACTTGTCTATGAAAATCGTGGAATTAAGTGCTCGTTTTGGTTAAGTGCATTACAGAACTCTTCACAGAGTTAAAAGGTAAATTAAATGTGTAAAAAGAGAGCAGTAGTTTTTAATTATTTTTTATGCAAAATAGATCATTGGAATGATATTCAGCACTTCATCTTCTTGTAGGTCATGCAGAGTCCATGGTTTATTAAACTGACCAAACAGACATGCACAGAGCAAAGAAGAAGAAATAAATATAGCAGAGCCAAAATGTAATTAAGGGACAGAAAATGGATTTTTCAACCTTTGTCTTGATGATCTACTGTTTGCCCATATTTAAGGATTTCTATTTATACAGCATGTTAAAGGACCAGGAGAAAAAGGGACATCCACGAAAAGACGTGACTGAATATCAAATTAGGATCATTCTGTCAAATATGGTCGTAAGACGGGAGCTTCTTGAAATGGTGCTATCACATGAAAGGCTATTCTGGAAGATGGAGGGTGTTAAGAGAAAATTGGTTGTTGCAGGTTCAGATGTGTCAAATCTGTAGTTAACTACTTGAGTAAAATGACATTATAAACTGTGATGTGTGCACACTTCTCTCTTGCTACACCATCATGTTTCCCTGCACAGTCTGCTCTGTCTTCATTTCAACAGCACAACAGCGGGTATTTGCATATTATCATGATGTACTTATAATGGCACGCATCTGAGGGACATTTTGCTGTGACGTCACCACTGGCAACTGAGTAAGATTTTCTTAGGCCTGGACCCATCTGTAGCTTAATCTTATGTGAAACAAAAATCCATCTTCTGCTTCCAGTGGTTTAGGATAATCACCCGCACTCTTTGTTTGGCTGTAGACACATCAGTGATTTCCAGAGCACAAATACAAGGGGAAGGAAAGGGGGATGGCGAGATATGGAGGCAGAGGCTGATATAATAGAAAGAGAGAGAACATGAAGAGGGGAGGAGGAGGAGTTGTAAAGATACTGACAGTGTCAGAGGCCTGGAAATAGAAGACGGGTAAAACCTTCCAGCCTTCAGGAAAACAGAAGACCTATCTTCAGTTGGTTGGTGAAATTGCTTGTGTAAAGGTAGAGACGGACCTTGTTCACAAATGAGGCCCCTCAGCTCTGAAACTTCATTCAACTCTGATAGAGTCAGTGACATTGTGTGAGACTCAAGGCCAGTGGAGAGGCTCAGTATTATTTGTAACAGAAATACCTCAACAATTCTCTCCTTATACTTGGTGGAGTTTAAAGTTACTGTATCTATGGGCATCAGTGTAAATAAGCCTTACTGTTGGTTTCCAGTGGCAATTATTTCCTTGTCACTGGAATGGAGATGTGAGCACTGTACTCCAATTATTTCAGACAGCTCTTTATGTAACTACATTTATTCAAAGCAAAGGATGTTGATATTTATCAGATCATTTTCAGTGTTTGTGCTAACAATAAGCTCAAAGCCACTATATAAACAGCTCAATCAAAGGAATGCCATATATGCTGAACTATAATGTAGTACAGCCTGTCCTACTTCTTAATTCAGACAACGTTGCCTTGAGCATATCTTGTTTTGCATGAATAGTCATAGTTATTTAGTGTCTGTGCATGTGGCATATTTCAAGACAGGTGATCTCAGTGCATTGTGCTGAGGCTAAATTCACTGAGAAAATCATCACAGTTCATTTTACATTTGCAATCTTTGCTGCCATTCTCGTGAGATTAATCTGCAAGTAACTGCATATTTTAAATTCATGCACACATTACCGTCTGTTCGGACAGGCTGGCTGTCTGTCACATGGAAAGTGGGTTTAGAAGGTTAAAACCTGTCAAGATTTGGGCCAGGCCAACTGTCCCCCATTCTGTACACTGAGCTGGCCAATAAGCTGTCCTTGCTATGTTTGTGCTGTTAACATTAACTTTTAGGGGAGTAAAATCCTGTCACACACACATATATTAGGACAATGGTAAACACAGTTGGTCTACCTCAGAGGTCATAATGTAATGATCTGGATATTGCTTGTTTATACAGTGTTTGACGAACTAGAAACACATATGGCTTGACCACATTGTAAGCAATACATTTTTTGACTAACAACTTAAATATAACAAAAACTGAGATTTCAATCTACAAGAGTTTTTTTCTTTCATTTTAGCCAAAAACAAAAAAAGATATCTCACTCATCTAGATTGAATTTTTCTTTGAAACATTAAAATTATGAGTATCAAGATGGGTAGCGTTAGAGGAAACATTGATGAGATTCAGATGTTATTGTGTGACTGTCGTTGGTTCACTGCAGTTCCAAGGTGGAAATACTCAGTCATGGTGTTCACTACTTATTTCATTCACGATATCTCTTGTATTATATGAAAAACATCATATGGACATGTTAACAAGGTTAAAAATTTGATTTTCATCAGAGGGGGTCTTTAATGGATCCTGCTGCACATATGTAACAGCATGGTTACTATGTTGACACTATCAGCCTCACACTGTGCAGCCACTGCAATGAAATGGTGCACGGCTGGCATGAGTGTGAAAGACAGATCAGTGTAGTAGTATTAATGGGAGTCCCTCTGCCAGAGAGCCTTGCTGACCTTGGTCTTATCACTGCGACCTCATGCATGATTGATAAATAAAAATGAAACTCAAGATTTCTTCCCAAGCCGAGATATCTAATCTCATTATGAGCTGGTTTCTTTTGGCAAAGATGAGAATGGACCTGGTTGGTCTTGGCTGGTGAGGCATTTAATTTTGCAGCGCTTCTGTTGTTTACGCAGTGTCAGACAGGGAATGGAGATACAAAACAATATCTCTTCGACATCTCACCTAAAAGACAATTGAATTCACTGATGGGTCAATAAATATTCCATCTCCCTAGTAATAAAAAACATGTATTGGCTAGCGGTTCTCTCTTTCATCCATGTATGATGCAAAGCAAAAGAAAAAAAAAAAATCAGCTTCATGTGGGATTTTATACCTGCATCACCACTTTGCCTTGAGCAATTTGTTTACAGTAAGGCTCATGAATTATTAATGTAGAAAATACAGTGTTTACCCTTGCTATCACAAGGCCCTCTGAAGCTACGACTCTGCATTAAATGTTGTCAACGCAAGTGTCACACAGTAGATGTGTCACCATAGAAATGTGGCTTTCAGCAGCACGAGCTCTAGCATTTGGATGCCACTTACCCAGTGCTACAGAATAAAAAACAATTGAGGACTTTATTGTAGCTGACTGGTATCTGCTTTTATAGCTTCACATTTGCTGCAAATTCTGTCTCAGTCATTATATGTAGCCACAACATGCAAGATTATAATAGCTACATAACAATATTCTCTCTTTCATAACAGGGAATATTGTTTTGAACTACTAATCCATAATTCTCCCAGCCAATGAGAATGTCTGGAAATGTTTATTCATAGATTCTCATATTCCTCTCCAAGCTAACTCAGATCGCTGATAACTTCAAGATGAATTACTCTGCAACAGCGTATGTGGCTATTAGTAGTCCATTCATATGACCTCCAAGAGGGTTTTACCGGGCAGAGTGTAACATAAAACCAGAGGAATTGTTTTCATGTCTCTGCCTATGGTCTGCCTGTGAGTGATGATTACCCATGTAATTACTTCCATGAACATATCCACTAACAGAAAACCATGTGCAGTGTATTATTTCACAATGGTACACTAAAGTAAACTTTTTCTCTATGACTATGGCAAGTCTGTTCAAAATTACTGTTACCGTGTTTCTGGCACCTTCAAATGCAGATGCAACTGTACAACATTAGATGAACCAGACTGCCTGATGTTTCGCTTCAATGACTTAATACAAAGGATCAGTTTTCACTCTCTTGGTGCGATCACACCAGACATGTTTGAAGAGCTGGAATCTGCCACAAGCAAAATATCTAATTTTACAGGTTTACAGATTAGCAAAACTATGTCTATGTGATCACAGCCTATAATGTCATGTTTAGGGTTGAATATGCCAGCAGAGTTTTTGTTATCCAAACACAATCTGATCTGTATCTGAGCTTTACCGTGTCCAGCTAAATAAACTGCATGCTGTTTTCCCCACCGGACAACCACAGGGAAATACAACATTTATGTTATGCGTGTCCTATTTTGCTCACTCACACACACACACACACACACACACACACACACACACACACACACAAAACAGTCACTTATAACTTAATTTCCTCTTCCAGAGATGTGATTATTTTTTTGTTGTTTTTATAATGTTGTGTTCTGTTTGTCATTATGATTCTGTCCACTACAGATGGTGATGATGAGCAACCAAACCTGAACCTGCTGCTCTGTAATCCCTTCCGCCACTGATAACGGGTATCAGCTTTTCGCGACTTCTTCTATTGACACATAACACTGTCTATAACACTGCCACTGACCAGTTCAGCTAAATGTACGTGCCGTTTCAATTCAATCTTATCTATATAGCACTGAATCCTAACAGAAGTTATCTCGGGGCCCTTTTCATCCAGAGCAGGTCTAGACCGTACTCTTATATTATTTACAGAGACTCAACATTCCCCCATGAGCAAGAACTGGGCGACAGTGGAGAGGGAAAAACTCCCTTTAAACAGGTAGAAACCTTGGACAGAACCCGGCTCGTGGTGGTCAGTCTTCTGCCTCGACCAGTTGGGTTGAGGGAGGGAGAGAGAGGAAACGAGTTAGAGATGGGAAGAGGGAAGAGGGAAGAGGGAGGGGGAGAGAAAGAGAGAAAGACCAGGAGGAAAGAGAACATAGCATAAGGCAGATTCCACAAAAAGACGTAGAAAAAGAAGAATAACTGTGATAAGAAGATGATGGGATAGGAAATATTACTACTACTACTAATAATAATAATAATTATTATAATAATAATATTATATTATTATAATAACTAACAAAGACACTAATAATTGTAACAGTGGGTGTTGAGCAGGATCGTGGGAGCAGTAGGTGACTTTCTACTAACGAATAGGGATGTGAAGTGTGAAGCCAGGCTCTCTACCAAAGAACAAATAATAATTTTAGCTGAATAATTCAAATGCAGTTATTGAATTTAGGTTCATATTTGATTTTGATGCAGAGTCAATTCATTTATCCTTGCAGTTATTATTCCAGATCAAAACATGTCTGTGGTGGAGAATAAGTAGACACATAAATATCTAGGAATGAGTACTCAAGAGTTAAAAAAAAAAAAAAAAAAGACAAAGGCAAGATCTTTGTTTTCTCTTCTCGCTGCGTCTCCCTCTAACGGCTGTTAGGAGTGAGTGTGACAGCATGGCAGGAAATGGTTCAGCAGCACTAGTGTGTACATATGATGGATGACAAGAAAGTTCCCCTCAATACTTGTGGCTATGACCTTGTTGGTGCTAATGTTACGCGTAGGTTTATCCTGACCCGTTACAGATAAAGAGGCCGATCTCTCCAACATATCCCCCCCATCAGTCAGCCTCGTCCACCAGAACAGCAGCTGCAAAGGACCCAGCCAGTTGAAGGACATTAAAGGCTCCAACGACAAAAAAAAGTATGCGTGTCCAAAAATGTATCAGTGTATTCACAAGCACAGTATTCCACGTGTAGGGATAGGTCTGCATTTACTCAGGTTTGCAATAATGGAATAATGACTTCACAACTGGACAATCTGGTTAATCAGTGGCTTCATTCACTTCATAATCCAAAAGTTCCCTGAAACGGTCACTGAACTGTTAAATTGAACTTATATTTATTCATGAGCTGCCAAATGCAAAGGTTATCCATGCAGGTGTCAGGGGAGAGTAGCCATGTGACCCTGACAAAAAAATATATTTTTGATATCCTGTAATGTCAGCGGAGTAATAACTCCAATTATGTGCACCATTATGGTGACTGTCATAGGCTTTATAGTGTTACTAAAAGTTGTAATACAAAAAAAGTTTTTTTTTTAAAAAATAAAAAAGGGGTCTGCAACTTTTTACCTGCTGGATCCATGCAAAGGTAATATTCAGTATGAAACACTAAAGTACACCGATCCCACTTCCAAATTAATAAATATTGTATGCTCACATACTAACACATTCAATCATTTATTCTTCTGCAGATCTCATGGCGTGGACCACCTGCATATGCTGCTTTCACAGTGTGCAGGCCCAACAAAGCTCTTCTGAAAAACTCAAATAACTTAATTTAATACTGCAGATAAAATTATAAGTAGTCAATACTTTCAAAAGAGTTTACATAAATGTAAGGTCAGCATTTTCACATACACTCTGATATAGCAGTCTGTAATATCTAAAACATTATTTTTTACAGTATAAAAATACCCAATGGGCTTGACACATGACAATGGTAGAATTAAACTGAGTGAAACAAACTAGCAAAACTGAAACAATGCTGTGGGGTCAGATCAGATTCACACTGAAGAAACACTGATGAAAATAGTTCATGTCCAAGAATGTGTCTCACTGCACAGAAATAACTCACAGTACATTTCTGAATCCAACTGAGAGAGTCCATGGTACAAGAACAGAGAGACCTCTCATATACTGTAACACACAACTGTCTTATACGATTTATGCTGGAGACATACACTCAGATAATTCTACTATTATACATTCAACACTCAATCACCAAGTGCACTCAGGCAGCATGGCAGACATCATGACTGCAACTGTAGATGAGACGTAGTGACTGTCCAGCAGTACACCGTATTAGCGCATAATGCGGTAGTTATACTAAATAGAAAGAGACACATTAATTAAAGTGCGAGTATTGTGGAGCAGGGGCGTAATTCTTAAGGGCTGAAAAGTGGCATTGTGTGGGAGGACCAAGGGTTACAGATGATTTGAATGATGGGAATAGTGATGTGAAAAGTGGATTTCAAAGTCGGAGACAGAAATGACGTTAACCACCTCACATTTGATTCTTCCTATAACTCTGGAGCTTGTACGACAAATTTCCTTTGACACAGTAATAATGATCTCCTATAATATGACCTGTACTACAAGGAATAATAAGTGAATGTATCTAAGAACCTCTGTGACAATGTTTAAGTAAATATTTGTCTCAAAACGAGCAACCAATTTGAATTAAACAATAAATTGCAGATTGTTTTGGCATTCATATATCAGCCTAATTAAACAGGAGACAAGACAGAGAGAATAAGGGTTTTTAAAAAGCAAGAAAACCATTAAAACCAAAGTGGGAACTGGAATTTGCTGAAAGGTAAAGCCATTCTACTGTTTCCTATTACAACTAATATTTGCAGCTTAGGGTAGACACACACTTGACAGCAATTTGTCAGAGGACAGCTTGTATTACCCAACCCTAATCTCCATCTTGACTTGCCCAAAGTGACAAATTGTTTTTTTCACACACAACAACTGCCAGCAAAAATTCTATACTCCAGGAACAACTCTGATAATAATCACAATCTCCCAAACTAGAGACCATGTTGTGACGGGATCACACCAGCCACGACTCTCATCAACATGTCGATGTTCTTGACCGATGGGAGAGCAGCCATCTTCGAACTCAGCCTTCATTTTGATGTTCAGTTTTGTGACTGTATCTTACACTACACCGTTGTGATGCTATCGTGGGGACAAAGGCAGTTCATGCTACAGCAGGTGTCTCCAGAACCACATTTTGCCATGATGACAAACACTCAGAATCACAAGGTGAAAACAATACTATCCCTGCTGTCACAGCTGGTAACAAGGTCAGGGGCTCAGGACTGCAGTTAAACAGGGGTGCACCAACCCTCTTACAGTAGGGGGCAGCGAGGCTCCATAATGACCCCGCCAATGTGCCAGTCCTCAAAACCCGTCTGTGGCAGCCAAATTGGTTGCCCCATTATCTAGTAAGTGCCTGACCTTACAATTTGGTGGGTTGTCCATTTACCAGTCAGCCAAACCTCATTACTTTTAATTAGACTAGCATTTTTTGTCCGTTACAGCCAGCTGTACAGGATTCCACTGTTCTATGTCAAATGACAAAGACACCAAATGTGCTGACCACAATTTACTACCCTCATATAAGAGGCTCTGGTGCTTTATAATTAGTGCAAACACCGAAAAAACTACACTAATATACATTTTTTCCAACTCCATTATAGATAGGTGCAAAATCAGATCAGGGGCACCTGCATGCAACTTGTGTTTGAGCTGGGAATGGAAACTGTCCAAAATCGAATCTCATTTACAACCCGAGAGTGCAGTTGGTGTGCAAGCAGCTCGGCTGAGCCAGCAGGAGCACCGAAGACAACACAACCAAACGTAAAGAAACTGAAATTCATTCAAAACTCAACTGAAGGAAACGTGCTTTTTGTCACAGTAATCCTGCAAGTGACTTTTCTGCCACTTTACACTGGTATTGATTTATGTCTTCCTAACAAAAAAAGATGCAGACAAATCCAAACTTGAGCATTAAGGTCAATGGTACATAGATGACTGTTTGTTTGTAATCGGTAGTCAAATAACCTGCAATCATTTGACTGATAGCACAATTTAAGAGTAAGTGACCATGTGTGAAAAATAAGGACAACTTTCCACAATGTGGTCTAGCATGACATAAACACGAATCCATTCACCTCTCGTGTTGGAAAACTGTCAAAAGTATCAGTTGTGGATATGCCAAAAACAAACAAAGCTTTACTATGCAAATGTTTCCAAATTTCACTAGACCAGGATAAACCAGCTGAAATCTTAAAACTCTAAACCAGATGTATGTTTGCTATTGTGACCTGCAGTTGACAGCTACTGAACATTTGAGATGTCTCTGTGTGCAGTAACCTGTAATTACTGTATGTGCCAAAGACTCTCCTCACAACTCCCAGTTCTCTTATGACATTTCAATCTTCTGGGTGTTCATCTTCAGCAGTGCTCATTTTTCAGGATACACTAAAAACATCTCTCTGTCTCCTCTTCTCAGACCTTTTCTATCACCAGTACACACTGTCCAACATCTTGTATGTCTTCACTGTTTTAAAACCATTCAAATGTTTCTATACTCATACATACTTTCAACTAAAACAAATTTTGATGGACTTTAGAACAGCTACATTTTTATGAAATCTGCATTTTTTTATACTTTTTTTTTTATTTTTTATTCTAGCACGGGTAAACAATTTTATCAACCTCTCCATTAAAGATTTAAGTGATACTGCAACTGAAATGGCTCTGCTCTGCAGTGTATGCCCTTTATATAAGAAGTGTGCTTGGCCAGTTCGCTTCCAGTATTCCCTCCGTTCTGAAGATTTAGCCAGCAGATTCATTTGATTTGACCAGTGCAGTCACTGACTAAACATCATTGAAATGATCACTTTTACCATAAATCATTGTAATGCAAAACAAAATCTGACTTTCATGATGTTGATTGCATCTTATGGCTGATCTCCTGTGGATGTACTTATTTTCTACAAATACTTGATGTAACATGTTTTACTTGCTGAAAAATGTTGTTATACTGTTAAGCACTATATCACTGCCCTTTGCACTCATGAGTCAAGTGAAGCGACTGAAACGTTTCAACGCCTTTTAATTGCAACTTTGAAATGTGCTGTTCTTACACCTGCATGTGCAATTTGCCACTTGCATGCCAGTCTTCAAGGAGCCTGTCATATCTATTCATACACTAATTAAGAATTTGAGGCAGGGCTTTCTTCAGCAGCAATTTACATTCTAAGTGCACAATGGATGACTGTGAATTTATGTGCAGATACTTGCAGCTGAAGCCCATTTCTAGTCAAAAAAAAAACACACCCAAAGGAAGGCCTCAGCCCTTTATTTCGGTTTACCAAAGCCTGCTTTATCTAAATGTAACAGTTTCCTGTTTATAGATCCAACAGATACAGCGCAACATTAACATTCATTTGGAGGCATGTTTTTCGCCGTCTAGCTGGAAAATGAAGTCTAATATTCAGGGCTGCACAATTAATGGAAATATAATTGAATTCAAAATATGGCCCGGTGCAATATCCAAATCAGAGGAGCTGGAAAAAGTTGCAGGAGCAGCAATTTTTTTGATAAAGGTAAAATGTGTCCAAACATTGTTGTGCTTTGTTAGCACCATAAGCGTTGTGGTGTTACTGAGATGGGAGAAAGGAAACCAAGAGTGCTGAGATTTAATTTGACCATCTCTGAACAGTGTGAAGAGGAAACAAGTTATTTTATTTTGAGTCTTGCATAAATGGGCTTTTGATTATTTTTATCTCCTTGAAGACAGTTAACTTTCACTTGAGGCTTACTACTGTATGTGTTTCAATCGCATATGTAAGCTGCCATTAGAATTTGGACTTTTTTTGAGTGCTGATAACTACAGCGGTCATTTCCCAAAAGTTACTTAAATTGTGACATGATGAAAATGCAATCACATTTTTACGGGTGTTGTGGTTTCGTCAGCTCACTCAAATTACTCTGAATCAGGAACAGCGGGGTAAATAAAATGAGCTGAGTCCAGTTGTTCCATTGAGTTCCATCTTCAGAAAAGGTCAATCTGAAACTCTAATTTGCTCCTCTGGGCTCAACAACACTTAATGTCATTATATGGCCACTATGGGAAGAACTCATTTCACTGTCCATGCCAGTTTAAGATTTACATGTTGGACAATTTGTACTCTTACCAGATTTTGGCCTGGCCTACAAACACTTATGTCTGTTTTTGGCTCAATAAACTGTCTCGCACAGTGAAGCCCATGGGTGCATTTCACTTTCTACTTTTGGTAGACCCAACCTAATGTATGCTATTGAATTTATGTTAGAAATGGTAAACATTTTTCACTCTGTGGTTCTGAATTGTCTGGCATTGTTATTATGGGGGGGTAAATACGGTAGCACCATATAAAATTTAAGCATTGATATCATTGTCAGAACTCATACCAAAGTGTAACTAAGGCTTTACACTAATGCATAATTTGTCATTTAATACAAGGTTACACTGCAAAATGTATGTGTAATAACAGTGGGGATCTAAATCAGTGTTATTGACCTACTGGCATATTAATAATTCATTTACATGACTATTTTTTATTAACAGCAAACAAACAGTGCATGGAAGAAAGAGTGTTTTTGACAAGGTGGGGTGATGATGGCTTCAAATAAAGACATACCTTCAAATATGAATTATGTGAACTATCACAGATATATCGGTATCGGCACACATGTTCTAAGATACGCGCTGATATGAATACTTTTATTAAGTGGCAATAATGCAGTGGAAATGCTTGGGTCAAGTCGAGTTATATAGGCAGCATTTCATGTATATTTGATCCTTTGTTTTCATTCAAGTTGAATATATATACTCTATATATAAATATATTACAATATATATATATATATATATATACATACATACAGTATATACATATATACATACAGTGGCAAGAAAAAGTATGTGAACCTTTTGGAATGTCATGGTTTTCTGAATAAATTTGTCATAAAATCTGATCTGATCTTCATCTATGTCAAGGGTATTGACAAATATAATGTGTCTAAAATAATAACACAAGAAAAAATCTGATCTTTCATGTCTTTATTGAACACACTCATTCAACATTCAAAATGGCAGTGGAAAAAGTAAGTGAACCCTTAGAATTAATAACTGGTTGACCCCCCCTTAGCAGCAATAACCTCAACCAGGCGCTTCCTGTAGCTCTGGATCAGAACTGCACATCGTTGAGGAGGAATTTTTGCCCATTCTTCCTGGCAGAACTGCTTAAGCTCTGCCATATTCTTTGGACGTCTCATGTGTATGGCTCTCTTCAAGTCAATCCATAGCATTTCTATTGGGTTGAGGTCTGGGCTCTGACTTGGCCACTCCAAAAGGCGGATTTTGTTTTTCTGGAACCATTCTGTTGTGGACTTGCTCCGGTGTTTTGGGTTGTTGTCCTGTTGCATCACCCACTTTCTAGAGAGTTTCAGATGATGTACGGACATTCTCAGATTATCCTGAAGAATTCTCTGATAAACTTGGGAATTCATCTTCCCCTCAATGATTGCAAGCTGGCCAGACCCCCTTTCTACGCCAGATGTAGTGCTGGGTGTTTTTTTCCAAATAGTTCAATCTTAGTTTCATCAGTCCACAAAACATTTTGCCAATACCGCTGTGGAGTGTCAGTGTGCTCTTTTGCAAACTTCAGGCGTGCAGCAGTGTTCTTTTTAGTAAGCAGTGGCTTCCTTCGTGGTGTCCTGCCGTAGATACCCTGCTTGTTCAATGTTTTACGTATTGTAGACTCATGAACAGAGATGTTAGCCAGTTCCAATGATGCCTTCAAATCTTTGGCTGTCATTCGGGGTTGTTTCTTTACCTCATTGATGAGTCTTCGTTGTGCTCTTGGTGTCATTTTGACTGGGCGTCCACTTCTTGGTAGAGTAGCAACAGTCCCAAAGTGTCTCCATTTGTAGATTGTTTGCCTAACTGTAGCCTGGTGAATTTCTAAAGTCTTTAAAATCACTTTGTAACCCTTGCCAGTTTTATGTAAATCAAAAATTCTTGATCGTAGATCCTCTGAAAAATTCTTGATCGTAGATCCTCTGGCAAGGCATGGCTCACATAAACGTGTTCTTCTTTTGCAAAACAAACTCCAAAAGTTTGAGGGGTTTTTATCAGTCAAAGTAGCTTTAGTCCACACCCCCAAACTCATTGTCTTAACGAGACTCCAGGTATGCTAAAACCTGACACCAATTAGCTTTTTTGAGGTCATTAATTCAAGGGTTCACATACTTTTTCCACAAGCACTATGAGGATTTTTTGGTTATTCTCAAAGACATGAAAGATCTTTTTTTTTTGGTGGTATTATTTAAGACACATTATATTTGTCAATACCCTTGACTTAGATGAATATCAGATCACATTTTATGACAAATTTACTCAGAAAACCATGAAATTGCAAAAGGTTCACATACTTTTTCTTGCCACTGTATATATATATATATATATATATGTATTTATATCGGCTGATATATAGATATCGGATTTTTTTTTTTTACTCCCTAATATGGGTATCGGCCCCAAAAATCCAATATCGGTCGGGCTCTAGTTTTTATTACTTTGGTAAATATGAATCAGCAAATACTCCCTCTCCAAAATTACTGTGGTATATTTAAGACTTTGAAAGGTGTCATAAATATGTTGTGCAGTTTTGACATATGATTGTACACATCATGTCGGCAAAGCTTTTCATTCTTACATCAGATCAGGGAATGCATACGTTGCATAGGGCATTTTTGAATAGATGAGTCTTAAAGCTGAGGCATACAATTAGCATATGGATTTTGTAATAAAGGGGCTACTTGTCTGTGTAGACCTCAACTTGACTCGCATGCATTTTTCATTAAGATGGAAATTTGTACTTTTAGAAAAAAAAAAAAAGATTGCCCTTTCAGTATAATCTAAGAATGCATTCACATTGCAAGCAACATGATCAATAAGCACCCTGCAATTCATACAGTCCCTACAGTAGTGCACTGGAACTCTGACAACTTGATCAACAAGATTTCTGAAGAAGTTGGCCACAGCTGAACATTTTCCTGTCAAAAAGCCATTCAGTTAGAGTTATAGGTTGTTGTTTTTTTTTGTTTGTTTTTTTTAGAAAAATAATCTTGTATGTAGGCATGTACAAAATAGAGGACAAGTTGATGGCCACTCAAAAATCCAAAGCTCTATTATTTGATTTGAAAGGTTATTGCTGATCAATTCTTCCAATCTCCTCTTATTTTTATACAGCCACTCTGATCAGAATATTAACCACAATAAATCTGCAAATTTGCAAACTGACACCATCACAGTGAAAAGGGAAAAGAAAAAAGCAGAAAGCACACAGTTAGTATGTGTTTGCTCTGTACACACAGGTACAATTTCAAAATTTTGACATTTGACTAAGGACATAAAAATTGGACCTGAAAAATACATAATAGTAATGTGTCTTTTCACACTGTAACCCACATACCTCGCTGTGGACAGTGGTCATAGTTTCCAATGCAAACTCTTGTCTACAGCACAGTTCATTTTCTGAACTCAATGTTACCTAACTGGTTCCTGGCTTAGCAATGTTAGCTCATAACAACTACGTAACCTAAAAATATGCCCTTTGCCTAACCAACCACTACATGAACATGGACCAAAAAGAGGAACACATAAAGTTGAACAGGGGTTCAGGACAGTATACAATGAAACCCAATTTTACTCTGAATACAGTAATATTCTTATGCACAAAGATGGAAATCCACAGACAGCTGCAGTTCCTGACCACACTTTAGCTCTCTCTGCCAAATAATCTATAAATGTGAGAGGTAGAAAAAAAAGAAAAAGAAATCTGAAATGGCTGAAACGTATCAGTTCTGCTCTTGACTTGTACATACATCACCGACAGACACTTGCTTCATCCTCCTAAAGTTCTGTATCAAACTGAAGATTTACAGTCTCATTTCATGCCTCTTTCAGGTACAATGACCTATTTTCCCCCTCTTTCACTTTGCAACATTTTGTTTGCTGGACATATGAAGTATATTACAGTATGTCAGCATTTCTAATAGAAGCCAGGTTTGAGCTGTTTTTCTGTGTGAAACCGCATGCTTGTCTGTGTGGGAGGGTGGGGGGTTTGTATTTGAGTGAGTGTGTATGCCTTTGTGTAGGTGGTCATGTGTGTGTGTGTGAGAGAGAGAGAGAGAGAGAGAGAGAGAGAGAGAGAGAGAGAGAGAGAGAGAGAGAGAATGTTCTTAAGTTGAGGTCCTCACTGCTTGACTTCAAATCTAACATCCAGTGCCTGTGTGACAGGCTATGATTTAGCTGTTATGATATGATTTTATGACTGAAACTTTCATTCTCGCACAACTATATTGTAGTTGCATCAGTGTCAACTGGAAATTATACAAACGCAAAATGTTAAAAGGACCTATACCACATGAATACTGACTAAATTTATTGACAGGCAATGCAGCAAGTCAGGTGGTTGAAGTTTTAATTTCATTTTTGGCAGAAACATTTTCACTTTTGCTATGGTAAATCATAAAACCTCTCGTGGAGAAGTTGCTTTTTTCAAATGTAATTTGCACATAACACACGTGCTCTTCCATTAACGCAGAACAGAAGGTTCACAAGGACACGTCGCTTTATCTGCAGGAGACAAACTTTGTGAATGTAGGTGGACATCACTGGTAAATTATCATTATTGTCAGGTTCCTTCTCTCCCTCGTATAGATGATATATTCTTTATGCATACTAATGTCATGAGGAAAATAGCATGTTATATTCTTATGCGTGTATTACATGATATATGATTAAGTTTAACTACTCCCCTGTTGTCTATTTTCTTTCCCATCTGTTGCATGTACACAGTAAAGAGTCCAATGGGGAAACATTACAACAATAATTATCACTCACATGCTGACAATTCACTGCGGGTTACTTTCCCTTGTGATACTCATCCTTATTGTTTATTGCCTTCAGATCTATGTATCTAATTAGACAGTCTAAAGACAAGTGCTCAATTACATTATTAAAAGAACACTCAAACACTTTGGGAAATTTATTCATCTGACATCTTACATAGGCCCAGGGAGTGTTTGGCCTATCTTAGCACAAAGTCTGGAAGTAAGCGAAGCAGCGAAGCTTATATCAGCTAAGTAAAGCTTATATCAAATGTGAGAAAAATATGTCTTATTTGTATGTTGTATCTTGTTATCTAGAAAGCTGGCCACCAACAGCTTCATAAAATTTTGCTCAGAGATGGAATTGTGTGAAAAGCTGTGAGGACATGGGCATGTGAGGACATGAGATGCTGTATGCGGTCACTTAGCTGTTTCAAATCTTTCAATTCATAAGATAACTGTTCTTAAATCCACAGTATCGTCTTTCATTTCTACATGAAAAAAATTGAATAAGGAGTTTTGAAGTTACACGAACCATTTGCTTCCAGTCCTTAGTTAGGCTAGGCATTTCCCAAGTGTTGGAGCATTTCTTTAACAACAATATTTGATCTCTAATGGTGTAAACTATGCTGGTACAGACCCTGTGTCATAGTTATAAGGATTATGCGTGACTAAGGTGTCATTTTAGGAAAAAACACATTAGTGTGGCTGTGGGAGGCAGAGAACGGCCAGGCAGCATCAGTGTGAGGCTGGTCAGAACCATACAGGTGTATGGGGAGATCACAGCTTCAATTAAACGGGCCACATTGTTTGAAAGGCTGAATGTGATTAGCGTGTGTTTTGATCTGCTGGTGGCTAGTTGACATGGCACATATGACTTCTGTGCCCTGCTTGAGCTAATGTGATGGTTTGTTCCTGTCTAAATGGTATCATGTTGCAAAATATTAAATGCCAACAATTTGACCCCAGTCTCTGCTATGATCCCAGCAGTAAGGATCAGTAATGTGTCGTCAGTTAGTCATCTCTGGCATGGTACAGTTCTAAATGGCACAGTTTTGTCCTTTTAATGTTCATCCACAGAACACAGATGACTGCTTATACAGAGAGTGATCCATTACAGCATCCTCTATTCAAGGTTGTTTTCAGCACGCTTGGCTTCACTGTTCTGATAGCCATCTGCATGCTCTATAATGGATGCTATTTGATGTTTTGTATTGCATTATCTTCATCTAGTTTAAACCTAAGGCCATAACTTCCAAGGTTCCAGTTTGACAACTGCTGATTTCCATTTGTTATTGGAGCTCAAGTAATTTCGGGAGATTTGTGACGTCTTAAGCTGTCACTCTAACGAGCGTTGCTAATTAAGTTACAAATACCTGCCAGCGTTTCTTTCTGAGGAACATTAGGTCCTTTTAACTTGATATGAATATGTGACTTAACAAGAGAAATGGAAACAAATTAGCTATTTATAACATCACAGAGGTAAAAATTCTAATTCATGTGAAAAATTAAATTTAAAAAAAATTTAATTATTTTTTTCCTGAGTTGCAGCCTGTTAACCTCTCTTGGCATGAGTTAGGACATTGATCTTTTCGTCTTGATGACAACCAGGAGTCAGCTGCATTGATCCAAATCAATTAGGGCACCAGGTTTCCTGATAGCCATCAGGAAACTTCACAGTGTGAGAGCCAATAGTATCTGAGAAGCACTCGTTTACTTGTGTGCACACAGACTCATCTCTTAGCTGCTGCCAGGGCACTTGAACTGATAAATTATCTATATGGAGGGCTATATGGATCAAATTTCATGCAGGAAATCAGAGTTTACAGCAGCACCTGCACATGTATTTTACCATCATGATGGGGGAGATTCATATTAAATGTAGTGTTTCATGAATACAGGAAGAAAAAAAACAGATCATTAAATATATTAAACTGAATAATATGGTCTTCTACAAATAGTAGCCTATATGCCTAGACAAACTTGTCTAACAGTACAAGAGGATAAACCAAAGAGACAAATATAATTGGACAGTGATTGAGTTGCCTCTAAGTTGCCTTAGGTTGCCTTTAAAGATACAGTACATTAAATATTGTCCTAAATATAATCTGAGCAATTGTACATAACATGAATGGCCCTTCTATCTGCTGGATTGAGAAACAAGTGTGCTGCACTATTTTACCAACCAGACATCTGACATTTCCAGTATAATGAAAAAAAAAAACACACAACAATTTATTTCAATAAATTACATCCATTAATTTCCAGCTTTGTGTCTTCTCTTTATAAATAAAGGGTTTTTGTTTTGTTTGGTTTTTTTTGGGAGGGTATGCAGTGCTTAATTCTGTGTACAGCACTATTGAAATATATCCAATTAAGCCTCTATTATTTGATATCAAATCAACCTTTTTTTTTATTAGAATCCAATTTAACTCCTTGAAGCAAGCCTTTTTTAGATGGTTCAATCTGCAGTAATGTGCTCTTCAGGTTGAAAAATGACAAAAACAAACCTTTCCTAATTTGTAAAACAAAACAAAACCTAGTGATTCACTGCCAGAACAGATGTACTCTGTTTATCATTGCCAAAAACATTAACTGTTTTTGGTACCCTGACTATTAGAATCCAATTTAACTCCTTGAAGCAAGCCTTTTTTAGATGGTTCAATCTGCAGTAATGTGCTCTTCAGGTTGAAAAATGACAAAAACAAACCTTTCCTAATTTGTAAAACAAAACAAAACCTAGTGATTCACTGCCAGAACAGATGTACTCTGTTTATCATTGCCAAAAACATTAACTGTTTTTGGTACCCTGACTCATCCTTCTCATATGTTAATAAGGTCTGCTTACACAAACATTTTCACACTTACTAATATTATTACTCTTGGTGCTCAAATTACTGTGGGTTCACAAGGATTCTCTGTATGTCAGATGTACATATAACATTGTCTTAGGAAAATCTCTCCTATTCCAGTGGGATCAGTTGAGAGCAAGCAACAACTATGTGACACAAGCACAGATCATTACGATGAAGCAAAAACATCGGAGACAGAGAGAGACCACTACAGGCTGTCCATTATCATTGTTTTTGGCTGGTTTCACACGTCTTCAGGCTCAAAATATGTTTACAGGGTCAATCACCTGCCACCTACTCAGTCTGAGTAATTGGAAATGACAACTGTTACATATTGCATTTCCAGCAGAGAGGAAATTTGGTTAGTGGTTCTGTGCTTCAGTAAATACTTATTGCATCAGCAAGGTCCTCTGCACTTTAAATAAGCAGCTGCTCAAACGACCTCAAGATGTTGTTGCGATGAATTTACATTGCATACTGCGTCTAACACTAACCAATGAGAAAGCTCACAGGAAATCTTGACTGTGTGACATGTGGCAAGAAGTCGCTGACAGGGCGCCTTCGTTGAAAAATGCTACACCTACAAACTGAACTGATACAGCTTGTGAAAAACGCACAGTTAAAAAGTAAAATTTTACTGTTTTTGACAATCCAAGCACGCCAAGCAAGCTTCAGCACATATATGAAACTTAATAATAAGAGGGACCAAACAATTGAAACAAATAAAAAGTCTTATATAGTGCAGAACTATGGTTGTATGTTACACTAGGAATATTGTCCGTTACATTTAGCTTTAAAATATGTAAGCATGTAAAGAAGAGCAGTTAGTAAAATCGATCTCTGTCATAACTTTCATGCTGTGACTGTAATGAACTCAAAAAAAAAAAAAAAAATCCATCAGTCGAATCGCTAAAATGTAAATGATAAATGCAAATGTGTTTCATAAATAAAGAATGAAAAATTAACAGAATACAAATTTACAGAGTTGTTTGCCAACATACCAAAAAAATCACTTTGAGTGAGTATAGTTCAAAACAGCATTTACGTAAGTGTTGGAACACTTCAGCTTTTAGAATAATGAAAGCTAATCACAAAGATTGTGTGTGTCCTTCACTCTGCTCCCCTCAAATAACATTAACAGCCCTGCCCAAAGTAAACAGCAGTTCTACTTGTTTCAATTAGTGCTGCAGAGCCATTAACAAAAGTAATGAGAAGCACTCTCTTCAATTGTGGTCCACATGTACTGTAGGGCAAGAATGAAAACATTACTTTATTAATAAGATAATGAAAATGAATTTATTCCACGAGTTTATCTCTGGGGGAATTGATACATAAACAAAGAGCACAGAGGAAGACAAGATGTTCACGCTCATTGTTCACAGAAATGATGATGTCCAAAACAATTTTTATTACATATGCATTTTCAAGCTTCGCTTAGAAGCTCCTGCCAGCAGAAGTGGGCGTGTTTGAGGTGGTTAAGCATGCATGGATTAAACCATGTCAATCACATGATGCAGTTTAAGTAAACAAGCTGTGACGCCACAATAACAACAGTGTTGTGTAAGGCTATCTCTATGCTGCAGGTTATTCTATATAATAGAACTGAAAATTAAGGAAATGACTATAAAATGACTAGTGTTTCATTAATAGATGTAACAGACATGACTAAACGGGGGAGTAAACAAGGGATTCAGCATCACAGAACCTCATGTATCACAAGCTATTTTTGTACTGGCTTCTGTCCACTGGACTGCAGTATGTGTCAGTAATCTGACTGTGGTGTGAAGCAGAGGACATCGTTTCAATGCTTCCTAATATTCAGTTAAGTCCTGTAACACAACATCACATATAAACGAGGGACCTTTATAGAACGTCATCCTCTTTTATATCTACACATATTTCCTGTTTTCCAATTAAACAAAATCTCCACAAAATAGTTTATATCACCAACATTTCCGAGGGGAAGAGGAGCCATAACAGATAATAATAATGTTAATTTGGACACAGATCACTAAACTGGCCTTAGAGACGCTAGCAGTTTAAAAGAATGTTGCCTTTATAGGATTTCTTTTTAGCTATGGTCTTTAAGTGAATAAATTAAACCAAATGTCTTGAAATTGTTTGTCAGAGGGAGCATTTTTCACACTGCAATGATGAAAAATGCAACATCAAATGAGGACTTTGTAAAGTGGAAGAATCATTATCGGCCCCCGTGGTGAGCAGAACTGAACATTAAGTACAGAGCAGTAGATTCCTCTATTATTAAGTGTAGGATTAGTCATTCCATAAAAGCATGACAGTGCTGCGTCTTTCACCTTTCCCTTCACTTACACCTGATGAAAATAAAAATAAACTTTATGACAACAACAGGCCGTTCATGGGATCTTTTTTTTTTTTAAATGGCGGATTGACCACTCAGGATATTACAATAAGTAGAACAAGAGTTAAACAACTCCTTTGCATAAATTATAATTGTTTAAGGATTATTATCTTATCCAATCTCAATATCAGCACAAGATTAATATGAACATCAGTAATAATAGGATGAACCAGAGCTGAGGGCGGGCAAGGTCACAGCAACCTTTTCAGCTGAATCCATGCATATCCAGTTTTTGCATCCAAGGGTGCATCGCTGAGTCAAAGATCAGTGTGAAATTTTAACCAACTGTGTCAACAGAAAGCTCCCCTGGTAAAAGTCATGGCGTTATACTAACAGGAAATGATGCAAGACGTGTGTTATCAATTTGTTACATTAAACACAGCTGCTAATTTCAGATAAAAAAAAAAACATAAATGGCAAAACAGTTTTTATAAGGAGTTATTACGTTGTGTATTGTTTTTCCAAATTGCTGCACAACTCATCATCAAACCACTTTTTTGCCACCTCTCTCCTCCTCTGAGTTGGTCCTTCATTTCTGTTGTGCTTTGCCTTGTGGCACAACACTGTCCATCAGCACCACACCCACACTCACAATGTATGCAGAGCTTTACTTTAGAGTTGATTCACTGGAATTAAGAATTTTTTCTGCTTTCAGTTCCATTGAACTGCTTGTCTGCTTCAATGTTAAACTAACAAGACTGTTTGCAAGCCTGCAATAGACTGGAAACTAACATCTTCAAATACTGAGAATGACAAGTCGCCACCAGTCAACACACGGACCAACACACAAATGTACACACATACCCTTCTACTGTATTACCTTTAATGTATCTGAAATACGCCTTGCATATATAACTGCTCTTTTGAGGAGCTTTTCTGTCTCTATATGTAAGAGCAGTTAGCTTATGGTACATGTTTTCTGTGATGCATCCTTAAACGCAAATGCAAATGTTTTCAGCAATTTGCTTTTGCATTCCAACAGGCATTGCTGGTCAAACATAAATGAAAAGAAAACTACTAATTTATGCAAATTTCCACGTTGTTAGCAGTCTAATGAATTTTAATGCAGGTTATCAGTTCTAGAGCAAGCAATTCACAAGAAAATAAGAGGCTTTGCTTTACTAAGCTGCTGTCTGCTGTGCAAGCTATCAGTCAAAGAGGATATTAACAGAGCACAGGGAACCTCTTTAATCAAATTTTGTCCAAAGAAACAACTACAATCATCTGCTGTCATTCTTTCAAACTTTCACACTATCCTTGAACCAGACAGTGATTTTGTGTATTATGGATGTGGCTCTGACGACTGCACATATAAAACAATTAATGGATTGTCTTCACTATTAAGGTGAGAATATATGTTAATGTAAATTAAGTGGCAATTTAAATAAACTGACAGACAATAGGGAATATATGATGAAAGGTGCATATTTTTTGCACAAGGTTATATCGCACTACTCTGGTTTAACTGACATAATGAGGAAAAACACAAGCATTAAATACAAGAGCTTTACCCCCCTCCTTCTTGTTTAGCTCAGATTTCTCTGTAGATAAAGGACTCCATCCTTTTGTAGAAAGGACTCCCTGAAGCATGTAAACAAGCAAACAATAAGTCATTTTCTAAACAGAAAGAACTGATTACTTACTTTAATTAACTTCTTTTTTTCATCTGCTCATAAAGGCCATAAGGGAAGTCAAAGTCTTTTTTGTTTACCCAGCAAAGACCAAAAGCATGTAAAGAAGAAAAACGTGTGTTACAGGGGGATGTGGTGCAGTGGTCCAGAATATTTAATGTAAATAAAGCTGCCAACCATTTAATCCCAGAGGAAAATGAAAAGTGACTTAACTGCTGTAGGGGAGGGAAAATGGGTCCTCAAGTTGTGACCATGCATGATTATCAAGTGTGGATGAGGAAATGTCCTGAGGATCGCCTCCATTATTTATGTGGATTAATTATCAGGTCTGTAATGAAAACAATCACCTAAATTTTCAGCTCATGAGTTTGTTTTATACAAGTACCAATTCATCAGGGTGTGAAGGCAAAGTTCATGAATGCACTGGTTCTTAAAGGAGAGGTTTTGTAGACAAAATAAACTGATGACAACAACATCCTCACACCAGAGCTGCTGAGCATAGTAGACTTTACATAAGGTTATAGTCACAGTACGAAAAAAAATGCCTTTCGTAGCTCAAAATCTTATCAGAATGTCATTTAAGGTAAATAAATTTTGCCCATTTGCTATTAGTCTCTTGCCGGACGTGACCTGTAGCCTTTAATCTGAACACTTTTCTAAATGAAAGACTAAAGGGATATAAACAGGCTCAAAAAACTGCATCAAGACAGAACGAATCCTCATTTAATAAGCTATAGTAGCTATTGAACTTTGATTATCTTAACAGTTCAGCAGGTTAATTAAGTGGGTGTGACTATATATTAATGGTTTCAATGCCATTCACTCTGAAATGACTTCCATGACAACAGCGGGAATGACCATAAACGTGGTGCAATGACAGGTTTGACTATTTAGCATAATGCAAGGCAGCAACACCTTTGGGTGAACTCATTTAAGAGTACGGTCAGACATATCTCATGCTGTAATCTAATGGCAGAGCCACTGCGCCAATGAGACACATGTTCAGTCTGAGATTTATTGCTCTCTATTGTTTGGAGGTTACCCTGCTGATGCAGTCTGAAAAAAAAATGTGTGGTGTGACTAAGAAATAAATGCTTCTCCTCTTCTACTGACACAGTAATCATTGTCAGTAGTTAGTCTCTCTTCCTCTTCTTTGAACACATTTCAGTTTTATGTTCCATGAATTGAGCTGTGAAGTGGGAAAAACATTCTCAATTTGCACTCTAAATAATGAGGCCAGGACAGCTGATTGTGCTGATATAATAAAAACTCTTCTCTCCATTAATACTGTATGCATTTCTCATCTTGACAACTTAGGGTCGACTAAGATGTCTTCCTATATTTGTTAAGGTTGACTATGCAAATAATTGTATTTGTCCTTTTTTGAAAGTGCAGTTTTGGCTTGTGCTGTCCTATTCTTTCTCAGAGGAGATGACCTTTTGCCGTATGTAAAGCCATTCATCTGTAGCGCACTGCTCTGACACGAGAGCTGAATGATAATGATGCTGTCGAGCAGAACTGTTTATAATAAAGTTGAACCACAGTGTGGTGATGATTCAAGGGCCCAAGTTATTTTAGTTACATTCAGCTTGTATTCAATTATGTCCCTACTTACTGCAATGTTCCCAACGTAGATGATTTTTGGTTGCAGGTGCACATAAAACACATTTTCAAATTGCCATTTCTTCGACATATAGATGTTACTAACACACATTCAACATGTCATGTTGCGCCCAGTCTTTTGATACACTGTTGTTGTTCACAAAGTCAAGTCCTCTGTGTCTTATGAAAACTGTTCTTAATAAGGACACAGAAGGTGCCATTATTGCTCAATCTGATGGATGAGCTGCTGGCTGGAATGTGAAACTGCCCTGGCCTCCACTTTGGTTCAAGAAAGTGCTATTCCTCGAGGGGAGACATGCTGTGATTGAAGTATTTACGACAAGACAGAAATGTGATGGCACAGAGAATGTGGGTGACAGTGACGCATGACTGAACAGATTACTGTGTACAGACTGTAGAGCGGCCCTTTGAATTGTGATGCCTGACTTTATTGTGTTGAGGTTAAAAGGCTCACCTCTCGGGGAGCTGTATTACTCTACCCCCTGCTCTTTTTGATATAGCAGTCCGCAGAACAAAGACCATGTCAGCACACTCAGACGAACCCCAGCAGACAGTTTGGTAAAACAAAAAATTCGCTGTGACAGGACCCCGTCTGCTGCTGATTGAAAGACAGCTTCTCTAACATCTAGATGTCTTCCCGTGCATGATGAAGCACACCTGCCTCAGAGCACTTGTTATTTTGCATAACCACCAAAAATATCTTGTTTGTTTAATACAGCCAGCAGAGAGAAGTGCACTCCCCTGTACAAGAACCCGTTTTAAAAGCAGGAGATCCTGCTTAATGCAGTACAGCACTTTTAGCAAATGCATGACTACTTGAATAAGTGCAATTTCTCCATCTCTATGGTTAATATTAATCATGATGAGTGGCTTGGTACAAGCAAACAGAAAAAAAAGATGGAAAATCGTATTGCCTTAGTTCCTCCGACTCAAAATTCAGCATATTCCTTCTCTTACTTTTTTTTTTTTGTGCTCTTACATTGATTTTAGAAAGAATAATGTTTCACTGATATCAGACAGAGGTAAAAAAAAAAAAAAAAAAAAAACTAATACATTAGCATTAACCAAATGACACTGGTTACATATCTTGGCTGTATAATTGCTGATATGACTGAAAAGATATGAGACCCAGATGTGCTCTAAAATATTCTGCCAAGTATAACAAGACATGTTCACTATTGTGAAATTAACTGTGGTACCTTGGTATCATTGGCAAGAGGAAAACAACTGATAATCCTTATCTCATGACAGATGTATTCCAGTACTAATCAGTGTTGTTTTTAAGAATTAAGACAGTATATCCCATAATCTCTGCTGCTGCTTATTATAAAATGTTGTTGGTAAAATTTTCACTTTATCTTTAGTTGCTGGCTCTATGCACAGTCTAATACAGGTTTGGGTTTTCAAAAGGTAAAGCAAATAAGATGTATAGTAAACAAAGACTTATGACCTGCATACATTTTCTTCAGCAATATAAATCCTTTTTACTGCATTTGAAACACAAGCATTTAATCCAAGGAGAAAGCAAACTCCGAAATAAGACATTACTCGAAAAACACAAGAATGAAACGGGCACAAAAGACCCATCCTCCACTCGCTGCAACATCTGACCCAACACGTCAAGGAAAGTTGTCGCGGCACAGTCAGGCGCAGTCCATTATTATTAACAGACACACAGTAACCATACGAGACAAGAGACTAAATACTTTCTGACGTTACATTAGTTTCGTCATTGTAATGACACAATTATTTAGACAAGGGAGAGGGTCATTACTGACTGATTGGCTGTCCTGTCCGTTGGTGACATGACAAATGGGCCCGGCATTTTCATTTCTACATCTCAATGTAGAAATGACAAATGCTTCATCTCATGTGTCATAAAGATGTGAACGATAAAATATACCGCCTTTGAAAGGGAGTACTATCCTCTCTTCAGGAACACAAGTGTACCTCCTGTGGGTTTCTACACAGCTGCAGACACATATCCGTCTGTTCCATTTCAAGGAAAGCTGATACAGAATGATGTACATATCAGTGTCAGGATATAAATCCTGTTGTCAGTCTCAGCTGTTGCTATCAGTTTATGTCCTGTGAAAATGAAATGGTTACCTGAGCAGATCATCACTACTTACACTGATTGTACACACTGTTACACAGCTGTGAAGTCATTTCTTTCCCATACTGCAGGGCACATTTTAAATACACTGACAGTAATAAAAGGCGGTCTGCTGCAGTGGCAAGCATTTTTGGTATTTACCAGGGCCACAGACTCTTGACTTTATGCTTTTACTTGCTGCACAGCATAAGCCTGTTACTGACATCTGATGCTTTCTGGTTTTCAGTAGCCACGGCTGTTGTAATCACATTTTTGCAGATATTTAAGGCTATTTTATAAACTAGAACAAAATAAATAACTGGATGCAAGTCAGACACTGACTCCACAGCAACTGATTTATCAAAAGGACAACCATGTCTCGCTGACCTGTTTTACTTTGCTGTCCCTATATAAAGAGAATTCCATGTTTAGATACTCTGACACTTTTCTATCTGACCAATCTGTGATGTTCTGGAGTGATTTTATGATGACCTGTTGTAATTTACTTTCTTCTTGTTTTGACACTTTTCCTCTGCCCGTCTTATCTACTTCAGTTAGTGATTTTTTACATTTCCCTGTCTATTGAAGACCTTCCATGAACTTGTTGCTTCTAGCTGTGGGTGTTGTACGTAGGTGGCAAGAGGGATAGTGATAGCGACAGTGACAGTGATTGTGAGAGCAAGAGATCAAATTTTTCATATCCCGTACTCAAACTGTATCAAGTCTTGTGTCTCTACTGCAATATGGTCAATTGAGGCTACTGTCAGCAGAGAAAGTGGTGTCTCAGCTTCCCCTGCCATAGATTTCCTTCCTGCATGATAGAACCCCTCGTTATTTGATTCAACCTGAAATTTATTATTGGACTTTTTAATAATTTTATACATTTTCTGCTATCAAACTGTGACTTGTATGGAAATGCTTCGGTGTGATTTCACAGTGTTAATGTTTGGTCAGTTATTCATATTTCTTTATTAAGAATTGATCATATGACTGTTTGTATGTAAAAGGCATCCCTCACAGAGATGAACCCACAGATAATTATCAACCGAGTCTGCAGTCCCTGTCAGACCTAAAGACTGTTTAAGCAACATTAATCTCTTTTTCTCCTTGTCCACTCTACTGTTTTGGTCCAGTCTCACTGCTCTCATAGCGTCTTTTCAGCAGGCAGATGTTTTCAGCAAAAACTGATTGAAGATTATTTTACTGTCATTGCACAGAAGGCAACAACATGGAGTAGCAATCCAGATGGTGCACTCACTCATAAACAGCAATTAAGGGTAAAAAAGGTTCAAACTTAGCTAATTCAGAGTGCAAACTATATATACATAAATATAAAATGATTCCATTTGCTGTGGCCTATAAAACAATAAGATATAAAAACAATATGATGCTGTAAAAAAGCAGCTGAGATATTGCACTTGGGGTTATTGCACTTGAGGACATTGCCCATTTGCCTAGTTATAGAGGTCCTATGTACAAGTAGTACAGTTAGGAGTATATACTATGATGTCGACTGATTATCTACCTGGTCGATTATTAGATCCAATATTCAGCATTATTACAATTATCAAAATCGTTGTTTTCGTTTTTAACAGACTGACAATAAAATTAATTAATTTAGAAATGGGATCTGGGAAATGGCTGATGCAGCTGCCTGCCCCTGTCTGTACTCACCACTCTGTGGTCTTATGCAATGTCCCACCCACAGCAGCATCCTATTGGTTACATGTGACGAGTAACAGCCTATCAACACTGAAGAGTACTGTGCACACAGACTGGCACTGACTGGGACCGTGTGTCGATCGTACATCAGTAGAGATTACTGAAGTTGCAAAAGCACCACGATCTTATGAACAAGTTAATTTGTTGATCCAAGACACATCGAGCAACAGAAAGCAGGGCAGTGAGATGGAGAAAGAGAATTGCTATCTGCTAAGCTAAAGTAATTATAGAATAGAGTATAAACAATTGTGGAAATTGCAAGCAAGTCGCTAAAAGAAGGAGAGAGCGGACATGCTGTGATGAAGAAAACAGCAGAAATAACTGGGTTGAGATAGTGCAGCAATAAAGGCTACCAGTAACAGAAACTCCAGCAACCAGAAATGAGACACAACACTTACTGCAGCATGTCAACACGGAAAGAGCCACTCACTACTGTCACTTAAAAGACATTTTACTCAAGTAGAA
Source organism: Seriola dumerili (assembly GCF_002260705.1). Taxonomy (NCBI): domain Eukaryota; kingdom Metazoa; phylum Chordata; class Actinopteri; order Carangiformes; family Carangidae; genus Seriola; species Seriola dumerili. The sequence goes on along the minus strand of NW_019174389.1, from coordinate 2,099,694 downwards.
CTAAAATCATTAGTAAAAATGTACTTAGATAAAAGTACAAAGTCAGTCAGTTAAAATCTACTCAGGGTAAACATTACATTTTTAAAAGGGGGAACTCGGGAGGTACATATATATATATATATATAGAGAGAGAGAGAGAGAGAGAGAGAGAGAGATAATTGAAACCCCTGACTTCATGTAGCAGTAGTTTTGTGCAGGTCTATCGATTTCAAATATTGGTTATTGATCTCCTTGATTACTAATAATCAGAATCAGCCTTATATAAAAGAGTATATCGTTCGACCCCAACATACATAACATACATATAATGTAAGCACAGATAGTCACAACACGTCCATGTCTGGTAGAGTTCAGTTCTCGTACGGCTCCGTGGTAGAAGCTGTTCTTAAGTCTGCTTGTCCGTGATATGATCCGGTATATGAAGGACCAAACGGCAAACAGACAAAGCTGGCAACTGGCTGATGAACATAATGGGGTATTTAGCAGCTAAGAGGCAGATAACTCTCTCATGAGTTAGTGGAGCTAAAAGGAGAAGTAATATTGGACTTGTATTTACCAGGTGGCAGGAAATATTCCACACCAATACTTATTACAGCGCTGTATTTGCTGGGTGTGTAAATAAGCAAATGTTTTACTGACTAGTTCATCATATCAACTGAAAAGGTGATAATACACTAGTGTTTTGTTTACAGCTTGTTTCGGTTGCCTCCAGGTAGCCAAAAAATGAAATAAAAAAATAGAAATGTGAATTACTGTAGTTACCGTCATGTGAAGAACTATGATAATGTGGTGTAAAGAGAGTGAAATACCTTGCTTCATTTCCACATTGCTGCAAAGCATTCCCCACGCTGTAGTCCTCCTGATCAAGAATCTGCATCCCATCTCTTACTTTCCAGAGAAGTGACTGTCCTGAACAGGAAATGACAAACAATCACTGATCAGCAGGTTCGTACCATTAAGTTGATGTTGCAGTATAGTAGCCCATATACTGTCCTTATGGATCCTACTGTCAGTTCTATCAGATCTGGGGAGGAAATTAAAAGATAACACAATCTGACATGTTACCTTGCGATTTGTCACCATTCTCTTTTTTCTCACCATTTCTCACATTGTGACAACTTGACAATAATATTTTTGGCCCTGAGACATATCTCCAGGTAATTGGTTCCTCACCTCTCACCTAATGGGAGGTGTGAGCTGTCCTGCCACCGCATGCTCATAAGTTTAAGGTGAGCTGCTGCTGCTGCAGGTCAGGAGCACCTAATGTCCTCAGATTTAAAGCAGAGGGGGTCCAGCTGCTTATTGTCTGTCCGCGAGACAACAATGGGAGTGACAGCCAGTAATGGGACTAAAATTTATTTCATTATAAAATGATCTTGTCCTGACTGTGTTTGTTTCAGTTTCATACCAATATTAATGTTGATAACTAATGCTCATCTTTAAATGGGTGAGCATTAGTATCATCAATTCTATTTTTCACTGGAAAATAGAAGTGAAATCTGTAATTCGTTTCATTATGAAATTATTTGATTAATCAATTAAAAAGAAAAAAATCAATAACAATTCTGAATATAAAGAAAAGAAAAATAGAATTTCAATGCCTATTCAGGTGATAATCTAAAACTTACATTAATTGATGGCCTTTAACCAAAAGCACACACTGTCTGCTGTTTATAATTAACACATGTTCAAACTGCAGTTTCAATCTTAATTCAATTATAAGTGCAATCTTATTTGTAGCAATAGCTGGGATTGGTTTTGACTCAGACGTAGCTGTGAATTCACCGTGTTTTCCACTTTCCTTTTTCATTAGATTGCTTTTTTGCAAGAGCAGAGACAGGCACTGAGACATTACCACTGCAAGAGGAGTCTTCAAAAATCTATCCAGTGAGAGTTTCCTGAGAGGGAGACTTAGTCATATTCTGTCTCCAGAATTTGTTTTGAAAATTCAGGGCAGGAAGCAGGATCTGATCAGACCTTTGGCAAATGGGTGTGAATGGTGTTCTACTCTTATTCTGGAACTCGAGCAATGCTTGGATTGAATAATGCATTAGCTGTCAACAGGATGATGCGATAGAAACCACAGTCAGCCAAAGTCATGTCTGGTAGGTTACCAGCCTGATTCAACCTTACTGAATGTCACTTGTTGCAAGCAAGTGAGACATGCCTTTTTTTAATGCATTACTTTCTACACACAGGGAGGTGCAGATTAGGATTGCTGTCGTTTCAGAATTAGCATTTCCGCAATTTTTGCCGAGTTACATAATTTTTGATGTTTTTGTTTTTTTGCTTTTGTTTATGAAAGTATTTAACATAAAAGAACAGGGGAATGAAGTGAGGTGGTCATATGTACATGTCCATACAGTGGGTGTGAATGTTCTATACTCCCCAGTCATGTGTGGATGAAATAACTGAAACCCCTGATTTCATGTAGCAGTAGTTTTGTGCAGGTCTATCAATTTCAAATATTGGTTATCGATCTCCTTGATTACTAATAATCAGAATCAGCCTTATATACTGTAAAAGAGTATATCGTTCGACCCCAACATACATAACATACATATAATGTAAGCACAGATAGTCACAACACGTCCATGTCTGGTAGAGTTCAGTTCTCGTACGGCTCCGTGGTAGAAGCTGTTCTTAAGTCTGCTTGTCCGTGATATGATCCGGTATATGAAGGACCAAACGGCAAACAGACAAAGCTGGCAACTGGCTGATGAACATAATGGGGTATTTAGCAGCTAAGAGGCACATAACTCTCCCATGAGTTAGTGGAGCTAAAAGGAGAAGTAATATTGGACTTGCATTCACCAGGTGGCAGGAAATATTCCACACCAATACTTATTACAGCGCTGTATTTGCTGGGTGTGTAAATAAGCAATTGTTTTACTAACTAGTTCATCATATCAACTGAAAAGGCGTTTTGGCAGTTTTAGGCAGTTTGCTTTGGAGAAATGCTGCAGAAATAGTCTGTCTCACCGGATGTAGAGTGTGGGTATAAGCCCGTCATTGGGCGCCTACAGTATTTCAGGCGGCATTCTCCTCCCTATCCACTTCACCTGCCTCTTACTGTTTTCAAAATCTCCTTCCTTACGGGAAACAACAACAACGACAACCTCAGAGCGAGCAACCTACACGCTAAAAATAGCAAGTTTTGACAAAGATTTGGTTAATGCAATCAGACTGTCGACATACATCTTTGCTGCTTTTATGGCATATTTTTTGCGGGGAATTGCCATTTTAATGACAGTACTCGCCTCCCATGGTGCAAATGTTCGACCAAAACAACTCCCCTCAACACAATTTGCCGGGGCACCATCGCTGCATCCTGAGTGATTGTTTTAAAGAAATACAAACAAGCCAGATTGTATTTTCTCCTATAGCAGAATGATAATGGGTTCAGCCATACCATTGTCCAGTTTTGTGGAGATAGGTTTGGCTATGTGAGACTAATGCAGAAACAACAGCAATCTTTGTCTCTCTGATCCCTTTACAGCTGCTGTCTTGTAATGACATCCACTGACCCGCTCAGGCATCCTTTCCTCATACAGTCGGACACAGAGCTTCGCTACCCACCACACTGCATCCTTATGTTTTTCCTTTTTGTATGCACACACTGCACAAACACACACACAGCCAGCATTTCAGCTTGTTTGGTTGGATTACTGAAGGTACTATAGTCCTATACTCAAAAATCACCACATCAGTTTTGTACAATGCAACTTGTAATATCGATATTTATAAAACAATACAAGTTTACCATTACACCTACATGGGTTTTTGCTGGTAACTGCAGGGTTTATTTGATGCGGGTTATTTCAGTTACTGTTTCGGGTAAAGTTTAAAACATTTTTAACCCTGACATTACCCTTAAGAGAAGAGAAAACTTACAACATACATCTGTCAAAATAAAATAATATAAAATTAATGTAGGTTGTAAGGCAAACTTATTAGTGGAGCCTGTTGAATCTGATTTTTTTTTTTTGTTTTTTTTTTGTTTTTTAATCCAGGAGGTCCACATTCTCTATACACATCACACAAACAACTTACGATGAATATATGCTGAAAATCCAACAATAGTACAGTAGATAAATATTTGCTAGAGGTGTGCTTGACACAGACACAGCTGCCAGCAAAACGATTATACTATCAGTAAATTCAGGAATTTTAACTAGCTGTTGTCCAGCTGTGATAACAGATAGAAAAAAAAGAAAATCTGGCTGAAGGCATTTTGTCTTCCCTAGCATCCTGCCAGTTTTGTTCCACTGCCCATTTGTCAACAGTGATGTCCAATCGCTCAGTGCCAGGCGGGCAAATCAGCACCTTGTCACTTTCGAAATGACAATCTGAGTCTCAGTCAAGTCTGCAACCAGTTTGTGCCTTACAGCCACTCACTACCTCAAAACAAGCACTAAAAATAAAGCCAGCCAATCTGAAAACACACGCTTGCTTACAATCTACAAAACTGACCATATTAGAGCTCTGAGGTGACTTTGAAATTAAGGACTTTTCTTTTATCAGAAGCATTAATGCAAAGTCAAATCAGAGGACTGACAACCTCCGTAGAAGCTTATTGGACAGCATGACAAAATGTCAGTCTCATTTCATGGCAAAATAATCTAAAAACTAGAGGATGTGTCATGGTCAATCAGCCATGTAATATGAGCAATTTATGATGAATACAGAGCCCCAGTAGTGTTAAAGCACAAATTGAGGACAAACACTATTTCACATGATGCAGACCCTGATGCAAAGCAGATCTCATTGTGTCAAGTAAAGGTGAAAGAATCCTGTGATTACCGTATCAGTCATCCCAGAAAATCATTGTCACTTAAAGTTTACTATGCCCTGTTACTCTTATCATGACCTGTAAATATTCTGCACACTGATGTAAGCACGTTCAGGTAAATCCGAATTAAGGGACAGTTCCTCAGAGAAGAGAACAGAGTCAAACATGGATGCAAAAATTTGTTATCTTTAAGACTGCATGTGCACATGGTGGCACAGCTTTTGATTGGTTGACAGCAAACTCATTAAAAACCCTTTTGGATGTATTGCTTGTTGCACAGAAGCATTTCAGTGCTTCTTTTATGTCAAGTAGGAGTTAATAATGAGCCACTGTTGCGAAAACCATTTGAAAACAAACTGCTAAGCCCACTGTCTTTTTTTTCTTTGTCAGCAATGTATTAGAGGATCTATCTGATTGCAGGCTCTTCTGCAGTCTTCCTTTGATTGCCCTAGTAGTCTGAAATCCTGATCTACAGCTTTACCCCCCCCAACCCCCCCCCCACCTGGCTTTGCATAATATTTCTGAGGCAGCTGATGTCCACATTGCACACAGTGAAAATACAGTGGGTGTCATTTTTACCACCTACTACAGCCCTGTGCTTGCTTTCATGAGTGGTCTCATTTCTGTTAACAGAACTCACTTTAGCTCCCACTCTACATCAGGTCTGACTCTCTCTTGACCGCTTTCTATTGCTTTACATTTTCTCCTCTTCACTGAAAGTTACAAACAAGTTACTCACAGTTTACAGGCCTTTACAAATCATTGCTGAAGTCTATCAATATCAATGTCAGAGGTTTAACCACAGGAAAATCACAACAACCACACATAGTACGGTAATAAAGTACAGAGAAAATAATCTTACAATATCCATAAGGTATATTAAGTGTCAATCAAACCTCTACCTACCAGACATTTGCAGTTATTTGGAGTAACAGTTCACGTGTATGGAGAAAAATGGCAGCCTGCTCAGTTTTTCAAACCAAATAAATAATATTTTAATCCAAATTTAACTGAAATTATTTTAACAAACCTTAATCTCAAAAATAAAATACACTCTGTTGCCAGTTTATTAGGTACACATAGCAAGAACCAATGCAGTCTGATAAACCAGTCTTGCAACAAATCCCATCTTCATGAAGGTTATAATGTGTTGAATGACTGTGTTGAAACAATTTTACTAAAATGACAAGGAAATGAGTGCTTGTCTCACGAGATTGTGCAAGTCACTGCGAGTAGGATCAGAACCGTGTGTCAGATCCTGTCATCTCAGGAAATCACGCATTCACTTTATATTAATTTTAGTTTCTTACATTTCTTGGTGATAAGCAATTAACTTTACACTGTAAACATGTATGGGAGCAGTCAAACGAGGCCTGCAAACCCCCTTCAGTCCCTTCTGCCAAGCACAAGTGGAGATGGTTGTTCCACTCACAACATAAGGACTGAAAGCTGTCTTGGGGTAAAGGTGAGCTTTGAATATTTCACCTGAAATTAGATTTATGTAAATGTGAAATAGGTGCCAAACACTCTGCTCGGCTGATTATTTATCAAGTGGATTGGCTGAAAATGAATGATGACATGTGCTCTGGCAGTCAACATGGACCCTTGAAGAGAGCAGATGATTGATATGCTCAATTCCACTTTATTTGATTAACTTGTGTTCCTTGTTTAGAGAGAGACATTTGAGATTCCCCTAAAGTTAGGAAAAGGAAAACATTTGATTAATTGTGTGATGCATTGAAATGACCGCGGACAGTTGGATAATCCATTGTTTGACATTAATGTGATAAGGTAAGACCTTTGCAGAGCATACAAAATCAAACTGGAAGACAAGACGTCAAGATCACTCCATTTCATCAGCCTGTTACATTTAGGGATTTAGAAATGAGTCTCTTTCTTAATGAGTTTTGAATTAATGGATCGACTGCACACTGAGAGAATGAGAATTTCATAACAATATTTGTTTTAAAAAAAGTACTTGGAAATGCCTGACCATGCCAGCCTTTGCTATTTCATAATGCATGATATAATCCAAAGAATTTCTCTCTTTTATTTTTTCACATTTCTTAATCATAAAGAAGCTGTATGATACCACAAGTGTACTTAATTTTTCATCTCAACATTGGGTATTAACAGACAAATTCATATTATTTATACCCTGCTTCCATCAACCATGTATTGCAGACTTTGACATAAAGACTTAAGTCAAGGCTATCTTATAATTAATAAATGTAGACCTGTGGGTTGGATTTTAGGAATCTAAATAACACAAACATTTTGTTCCAGCACATGAAGGAAGGAGTGATGCATTCATACCACACCACTGGTCAGTCATCCTCTCTTTGTCACAGCTTCACGAGGATCAAAAGCAATATCACAAGATACTCTTTGAATTAATATCTGGATTTGATCCCTTACTGCTTCATGAATTATAGTTTAGTATGGTTAATAATTAAAGTACAATATTTTTATGAAGAAGATTGACAGTTGTGAACAGACTCAGATAAAAACGATTAAGCAACATGATTAAGAGGATGAACACAACTGAGCAAAATCTATTCCAAATCTGACATTGCATTTCAAATATGTCAATTAAATTCCACCTAAGACAATTATAGAGTCAGATAAACAAAATTAATACAATTTAACAAAAGATCAGACATTGATTGCTCTGTTGCACAGCTTTGATGCACAGCTCATTTAGAGAGTTCTGTAACAGCACCATGTAGCAGAAAAGTACGAGATGAGCACAAGATGTTTGGGAAATGAATTGGATAGGACACTTGTTAATGTATTTGCATACCAGAAACTCACAAGTAAAGCAACAGTTGAAAATGGGAGTTGAACTGCTGTGTATGTGACACATTTCTTCAAATGTGACAGAATCAAAAATAAATTACTGGGTTCTTTCAGGGGGAAAGCAAGTTAAACTAGTGACTGTTTGTGCCACAATTACTATTATAGTTTAGCATTTTTGTTATTCATTTGAATGCCAGTAACTTGCTAAGCTAACAGAAAACACATACATTACGAAAAAATAAATAAATACTGTGTCGTTAACAAGCAGAACAACAACAAGCGACTGTTTATGTCGCATTTACAAAATAGTAAATTTAGTTCCACGTACCTGTTTCCCTCATGACTCCTCGCGGTCTTTCGACACCCCAGGAGGTTGTTTACAACACTTCCTGCTGCTTTGAAAGTATTTCCACAATCCTTAAAGACTCGTTCAACCATGTGAATGAAAAAATACTCCGTCTTTCCCAGACCGTGACTCTTGAATTAAAAAACGAAGATGGCAGCCGGAAGTGACATAGACTTTTCTGACTCCCCGGTGAAATTTAAAAACTCACGTCCATTTATTTATACTAATCTCTAATGTTATTATGGAACATAATGACATTGTTATACAAAATGAGCAGGGGACATTCCCGCACATTTAGATAGATAGATAGATAGATAGATAGATAGATAGATAGATAGATAGATAGATAGATAGATAGATAGATAGATAGATAGATACTTTATTTGCATTGGATTAAGAAAAAAATTAATTTGTAGAAGACCTTGAGTCTGTACAAAAAGCTTATCTTTGTCAAAGAGATTAATGTTTAAATATATACTGAACAAGATTATGAGAAATATCCTCAAGAAATCCAGATTTAACATTAACAGCCAGAAATTTGCATATGTTTAAAGTTGAAAGCATTTAGACAATATAAACAATGTGTAGTCTGGCTGAAAGGACTCAGTTATCTGGTTCTCGGAGGCAATTCAGTTCAGTGATGTGTTTTTAACGATAATTCAGGAATAGGCTATCAAGGCAGCACTTTATGCTGTTTTCTACATGACAGTGTGCAGCAGTGCGCTGATGAATTTCAATTTTATTAACTAGGCTATATGGACCGGTAAAAATATGGGAGCCCCATATTTCGATTTGCATTGCATAATAAGTTATTCTCCATTTCTATTCCTACATTTAAGACATGTGATAAGCAGACCTTCAGTAAACCAAAAGATATCAAGGATAAACCAAAATTTGAAAATGAATACTTTTGACCCAAACAATTTAGCATTGTCTTGTCTTTTTCACAGTAAATGATTTGATCCTGAACCATATGATGGTATCTTGGGTCAGTTTCTTAATCATAGCAGAGAACATCCCTCCAAAGTAACTTTGATGTTTACAGTGCGGTGATTTGCCCCAGCAAACGTGATTCAGAGAATGATTCATAGACCCTTTGTGGAATGGATGAAAAGTCTCCAAACTAGAACTTTCTTGCCCTAATGAGGCCAGTCTCACACTGTATGAGCATGAGCGTCCTTGATCTCAGAACACATCACACTTCTGTGATCGTGCACATCAGAGTGGAGAGATACTCTAAAAGGAGTCCAGGCACTGGAGCCAAGTCTCCTGCTTGATATGCTTGTTATGGCTGGGGTGAAGAGGTAATCCTTATCACCCAGACTGCGAGAGACGGTGGTCAATGTTTTCATTGCATAATTCAGAATGCTATTTCATCAATATTCAATTTACAATTCTTATTTTGTTTCCAAACTGAAATACCAGTGTTACCTTCAGTGCATGTAATGGGCAGGTTCAATATTGTATTTAATGCTTGACTTAGTCGTGACAAACTGATGGGGCTAACAAGATGATTCTCTCTGTCAGCAGGCTATGGTATGTTGTTATGCCAGTACCATGCATTTATTCAGTACCAGGTGTTCTGAATTTTTTTTTCTTTCCAACAAGGAACTCAAATGAGAATAGCTTTTCTGTCCCTTGGATCCAGGCTCATTAAAATATCACTTTGTTAAATTGGAGAGCCACCAGACAGCCACACAACCCTGGTGAAGGCCTGTATGGCCTGCCATGAGTAGGCTGTTTGCCTCAATAAAGAGCTTATTGAAGTACCATATATCCTTTTGAAATTCAGCTCTAATTCTCATCTCCACAGCACAGTGATGCAGCCTAACGCCCACAGAAGGACACTGAGTATTTACCTATAAAAGCTCAAAAACCCATTTTGGACGAATGTGTTATTGCACAAATCAGGTTTTAACTGGTGGTTTTCATACAAGAAGTAACTGTCTCTAAGTACAAGCAACCTTTGATTTATTAGGTTTTACAGATCACCATGGGAAAATATGGATATCGATATACTGAATTATTGATATGCTTTATATAATATAAACTGCAGGCTAATGCTTTTATTACATTTGATTTAACTTTTTTTTGTTCAAAACCATGCAATAATTTGTACATGTGACAGTTTCAATCTCACAAAAAAGGTCTGAATAGAAGACCAACACATGGCTGCATACTGTAATAAAGGCATGCATATAATTACTTGCACAGATGGAATGACAGGGCAGAAAATAGACTTGTCAAGTTAAATGACACCTTATATTTCTATGTATAAGTCACGGCAAACAAGCACCTGAAGCTTTTATTGGAAATGAAGATAGAGTGCCTCACTCCCTCTCATTTTAAATTTACATTTTTTATCTTCTTTCAAAGTGGACAAACATATCACAAAATGAAAATCCACGTGTGTGGCTTATAATTACTTTTTTTTCACATATTCTTTGGCAACATGATACTGCAACAAAGTTAGATGATTTTGAACCCTTACACAAAAATCAAAGTGAACAGCTAAATGAGCAGGAAGTTTAATTTGTTTTTTTTTTGTTTTTTTTAGTTTTTCAATATTGGTTATTTAACTGCTAATCTGGCACCACAGCTTTTCAGCAAATGCACAGATTTGGAGTGACACCACAATCTGTGCTCTATGACTGGCACATCACCATGCTGTCAGTCAGCTTGTCAGCAGTGCAACAGTGCCATCTGTGGTGGTGCAGCAAATAAGCCTGGTCATCCATGACAGAGTGATGACTTGATTGGACTGCACTCAGTTCCCCAATCATTACCATGCCAATGAAGAATGGTTTGTCCATATTAGTAAAATGAGTGTTTTTATGCCTGACAAAACCTAATGACATAGAGAGGTGTATGTAATGTGCTGGAACCCCATTATGTCTTGGCAACACATCTTAATAATCTGTGGACGTTGCCCCTCTCTTTGCAAAAAGGACGTTCACCCTCACCACCCTTTATAAAAGGCTGCTATTAACCCCCACATTACAGTGGCCAGGAGCTCTTTTCATACCTGGACATAGTATAGGAAATGTGAAATGCTCCGAGGAGATTGGTGGCAACTACAAGTAGTAATGGAGCATACAATTTTGCAATTTGCATGCTGTGATAGGTAGTGAGACAAGACCATCATAGTCATTCACTTATTTTCAAGGTCACAGCGTACGTCCGGAAATCTGGGTTAGTGAACTTTCGAATAAGAAGGGTAAGAAATTGCACACCCTTGCATACAAAAGGCAGTCAAACTACGCTCCCAATGGGGCAAGGTATTTTTTAATTAAAATAAAGTCATGTAATTAAAGTCAGAATAATAATACATTCTTTAATTATGAAGTTCAATCAGTAAGGTCTCCCTGATTAGATGCCCAAATATGGATGAGATTAACAAGATGTGACGTAGAAAAAAAATAGGCACTAGAGGTGCTGCAACTTTATCAGGAAATATTCTTTCTGTGGGGTTTATAAGCTTACAAGGATTTGAGAGGATATTAAGCATTCAATTCTAGAAGCGTGTGAAATCCCTCTTCATGTAAATGAAACAATCAATACCAAATTAATAAACCTTTTAAAAGCATACTTCTTAATGATTCCCTGAAATTCAGGGGGAAGAACAGAATTTGAAATCCATATTAAATGCATTGTATAAAGCCCCTCCTCACACCTCAAATCCCAGTTTTAAAATCCAATTTGAGGTTTTAATCAGAAATTGCTATGCCTCTGTAACCAAGTAATCATCAGTGAAGAACAAAAAGCAATTATCAGCCATTCATACACGCTGCCTTTTTAAAAATCATTCGACATTGATTATATAAGAAAAATGGAAAATGCTTAGTTGATTCAACATCCTTCATTATCACATTCGTGGAAACACAAATACCAAAAGGTCTTGCAGGCAGTCAAAATGAACAAGCAGGAGACAAGAGCAAGATTCATATGCCACTTGTCAGTGCTCATTTACCTCGCTGACCCCACATGTACACTCAATTTATGATGGCAATGAAACCAAAAAATAATTGGAGTATTTCGCTTATAATGGAATTTTAGTGTTTCCCACCTCATGACAGCATAAAACAAATCCTTGACCAAGGAAAAGGGATTGCTTTAATTCAGTCCCATAACTGAAATCCAACCCAGGCATCACTGCCAGTGAGGGAGAGAAGTCCATTAGGCTGCAGCAGATGTATTTCAGTAGCTTGGAAACTCCACCAAAGACATCTTTATAAGCATGCGTTTTTGCAGTGCATGCTTTCTACCAAATGACCTTGCTCTCACACTGAGTCCATACTGAGCAGCAGCTTTTACAATCATATTCATGAGGCCTGCTTTATGGGACTCATAAGGCCACCTTCATCCAGGAGCATAATATGTTTGTGTGAGGGGTATAAAGCACATAATGTGCAGTAAAATATGTCCTTTAATGAACTTTATAGAAAGAATGAAGCGTCCACACAGCCGTAAGTATGGGGCACATAAAAAGTGGCTAATGGCAACTTCCTGTACAACTGCTAATAGGGAAAGTATTCTGTCTGGTCTTCACCTCTGTGAGGTTTTCCATTAGAAAGATTTTAAATCCAAACACAATGCTTGTCAAGGACCCAAGCTCCATTAATTATTTTCCCAGAACAAGCTACTATTAAAGGTACCCGGGGATTATTGTTGGAGCTTTTGACTTCACAGGTCTACACTCAAGGCTTTAAAAACTGAGATAATGTAATACCTAATAAGTCTAAGTAGATGAGCACAATTGTTCTAAAAAAAAAAAAAAAAACATATTTAATTTTAAACTCCATTTACAGTTTGTATTGAGTTTGATACGAAGTCATCACATCAAACCTAGTGAAATCTGTTGTGTGCCGTGAATGTGGCCGGCACTTGATGGATGATAGCGGTGAAGGAGCTGAGAGGACTGGTGGACAGGGCAGACCCTTACACCTGAGCAGCCAGGGATGGCTTGGCCACATGCTGTTCGCATCATTACACAGCCTCAGCCTAGACCTCTGGTGCTGCCCTGATTGATGGGCTCCACCAGGCCAAACAGCCCAATGGAGGCGTTCCATCCAGACTATAGCCCAGCCCATCCATCTTGAGTCCCTAGTAGAAAGTCACGTTACTGTACGTCTCGTATGGGGCTGAGCTGCTCAGCCTTAATCCCACTCCCTGATTAAATGGGCCGCTGCATGCAGAAAGGGCAAGATTCAATATTGTATACTAAATTACCGGTGAGAAAACCAGGAAGTGGGAATGACTTCACCACAACATGAAAAAAACACACACAAAATGTCAGTTTATTGCCACCATAATGTGCACCATGCACTTAATTAAAGCTGATGGTGTCTATTTGTTTATTGGGAATGGTGGTTAAGATGATGATGTTTTCGGGGAGAGAAAAATATATTTTCAATATGAGCTATAGAAAGGGATTGTAAAAAAAAAAAAAAAAAACTACTACCACAAACCACAAATACTTTTTTTGTCACTTTAAATTGCTTGATATTATCTTAATTAGGTGAAAAGGTAATTTTGATGAATTGTCATATTGTTTTCTCCTGCAGATGTTGAGGTAAAATGTGCTGGTCTGTTTAGGGCCTGTAGCCTATAAATGTAAGACCATTACATTATTTGTTTTGTGTATAAGCAGCACGCACTACATCTGCGTTTGAATGTATGGAAGACACTGAGATGCTAATGACAGCAGCAATGATAAGCCAGTTTACTGTATCAAATCAAGGGTTATGGTGTTAAGCATAAACTGTACAAAATCCACTTTGTTCTGTATTAGACAACATAATCCCAATCGAAGTGGTTTTGAAGCGGCAGACATTATGCTCCACATAAAGTTAGATTGCTGCATTAGTTTAAATAAAATTATTTCTGCATTGGTTTAATGCAGGGCCAGGTTTGGCTCCTCTCCGTTGCTGTTTTTGCCAAAATAAAAGATGAGGATTTGAGTCCTAACAGCAATTGATAATATCTATCTTGTGCTCATCTTTTAACACAGAGGGAGGGATATAAATTGCCCACTGAAAGCCTCTCCCTCAATTTACCCTAAATGACATCTTCAAAATTTCTGACAGTGCACTTAGTATCCGTAGCACTGCCAGCATCAACATGCAGCCTGTGAGATCATTTTCAATGCTTAGGAATTACTGACATGTCATTTCTCCATCCACAGGGAAGGAATGGCTATAACAAATGAATGCCTTCCCGCCTGCCCCTTTGGATGCTCTGCCACTGCAGCCAGATGCAGCAACCAGATGCACACAGCTTGTCTGCTACCTTGCCGCTTCAATAACTCTCATTACGGTAATTGTTGCTTAATGTTTTCATAATCTGCTGCTTACAGGAAACTGTTTTCCTTTCTCTAATACCATAGCTACCTCCCCACGGTCCTATTTCCAATGCTATTTTTTTAAATCCATTATTTATTTATTTATTTCGCCATGCCAATAATGAATCGGGAACTGTCCCAGCTGGCTGCTTTCCCTGATCGAAGAAAGTCTCGTGCAGGATTGCTGCTGGTTTGAATGAACGACAGAGCCGTCAGAGAAAGGCCAATGGATGCCACTCTTCTGATTTAATGAGTCACTCACATGCCAAGCTGGCACCAGCTCCCAGCATCTGGCACTTGGGTGGTCATGCACATTCACAGAGTTTACTTACATTTCACCTCTGCTGTTACTCAGAATGAGTGATTGCCTACTTAGCCCTGCTCTACGGGGCGTTTCCATCCTAAAGACACACACACACGCCCACACACACACACACACACACTGAAGTATTTGATTGGAGTGATAATTTCAATATCACAAGGCAGAGATGAACTCTATTAAAGCCTGCATATAGGGCCAAAAACGACTTTATTTTCATGCGAAGATTTGTGTTCACCTTGGAGGGTTAATTAGTGGGCAATTACTGTTAAAACCTCTTTGCAGTGTACTGACAATTACCCACTTATCACCTTCATAATCTGTGATTCTGAATAGAAACTTTTGACACACCATAAAGTGTATTAAAGCCAGGAGTGGCTGAAGCGCTGCGGGGCAGGGGAATAATAATTTAATGTCTCGCTATAAACTTAAAATTCAAATACAGGCACCTAAAATACATGCCATCAGCCTGAGATCACATCTTTCTTTGGATGGATGTAGCGCCCTGTTGTAATGACCTCACTTACTGTTGTTTAATTTCAATGATACATTTTGGATTATCTCCTCATAGATATAGATATGTTTATATTAAATCAAACATAATTAAATAAAAAAAGCATGATGTCGACAATGGGTAACCGTTAGTTTGAGCCATTACTCTCGGAGATGTTGCACCCAGCTCCTCAGTGTGCCACATGACTTCCACGTAAACAACAACATGCAAAAATCTTTACAGCAACATTTTATTGTTCAGATCAAATGATAGAGAAGTTGTATTTTTACTACAATTTCCTCACACAGCGGTGCACCAGAGCTATGTGTTAAAATGTGCTCAGAGCTCTGTTGTGATGTACTTTGCAACTTATACAGGATAAATTAATGCTAACAACGTTACTCTGGTCAAGATTACCCTCTGCTGAGGTCAGTGCCAATGCTTTTCCTCTTTTTTTTTTTTTCAATCATTACATTTGATGACTGACCACTCCATCTGTGGATCATTTGTTTCTCTGTAATTATCTCACATGTGCATTCTGCCTGCCCGTGACATTTAGCAAGGGCTTTTTCACTAAGTCACAGGGTGGACCGAGATGCCATTAGGTGATAAGGTTCATTTATTGTGGGGGCTCTCATCAGCACATTTTCCTGCCTTAAGGCATAAAATACAATCCACACTGATTAGCATCAGCCCGATATCAGGAGAAACATAATAGCCCCACTCTGAAGGTGAACCTTTTTAGGGCACAATCTTTACTCAACACAGACAAATGCCACAGATTTTTTTTGCAGTTAGAGGATTATCTATGCAGCTTTATGCTGCTCCCACAAGGGGGATGAAGTTGTTTTTGCATTCACATGACGTCATGGTGCAATTCTGTATTTAAATTATCAAGTAACGGCATGTCCTTCATACTCGTAGTTTGTACCTTCATGTAATGTTGCTGTCAAGGTTTATTAATTGATATAAAGACATATTAGAATCGAGCCAAAGTGTTTCAGCAGACTCAGTGATTGAAACGACCCAGTCTCCCAGTTGCCCTTGGGAACAATTGCCTTAAAAAAACATAGCTGTGTGTTTGTTTTCACGTACGACGGTGCTGAAAGGCTTCCTGTGTCTGTATCCCACACAGATTTGACATTACAATGAATTTAATGATACAATATGCCTGTTTTCCCCCTCCACTGTGCTTAGCTGCCTTAATATCAGATGTGATCCATTACAAGCTGCAGTGGCATAATCTAATAATGAAGTTGATTATGTAAGAGAAACCACCTCCAGCGGTTGTTAGTGGATGTAATGGTTAGGACAGCTAATTAGTTGGGTTGGTTGTCTTTGATTTATATGTTTTTTTTTCCTTATCACTCCTTAATCAGCTGAGAGCAATGATCCATGTGCAGACAAACCCACTTTTAATTACAAAGCCTGTGATCGTGACAGAAATGCCAAGCTCCGAGAGGGGTGTTTAAAACTCACATAAGATTGTCATATTTTCTACATTGATAATTCAGATAATTGGGTTGTAATTAGACACATCACATTGTTTAAGGAGCATCGAGACAATGCGCAAGTGAATCATTTACTTAGAGAGGGAGATTTAAGAGCAAGGCCATAAATCAGTTATGTAAGCAAGTGTCTGCTCCAGATTTAGGTATGTTTACTAAAGCAAGTTGAGTCAAACACGTAATTAATCATGTGATCACAGACGATTTCCCCTGAACTGATAAAGCTGTGGTGGATGCTTCAACGCAAAAAATGCAGTTGGTTAACAGCAAACACTTGAATATGGACAAGTGGCATTTTCTGATATTACAAACCTGAGATCATTAGACCACTACAAAACAAACAGAGGACCAGCTGCCCGCCGAGGTCTAAAAAGAGCAGCTGGGGAGAAATCAGGAGGGACATCAGCTCGATCAGTGGCGAGGGAACAGAAAAGAGACCGAACATGAAACTGACGAGATATATTGGGAAAATCAATAAGCAAAAGAACTGCTGTGAACAGGTTATGACAGATGGACACGCACACGCACACTCTCTCACCCAGACTGTGCAAACATTGGTGTCACTGTTGTGTTGTTGAGCCAAGTTCTGTTTGCTGTTATCTTTTTAGAAATCACAAGCATATGAGTACAATGTGTTGAATTAAATTATGAGTTTTGTTTTTGCGAAGAAGAGATAAATCATTAACTTAAATTTCTTAGCCTACAAATAAACTTGGTGATGTTATGTCATACCAGGGTGTGTGCTCCCAATTTTGCTAACTGGGAACACACAGCGTGATTTGTGTGGGATTATAGTAAAAAAAACAAACTGAATGATAGTTAAAAATGCTAACTTCGTAGCTGAAGTAAAAATATGTGCAAAGTGTGTGTCATCTAAGAAAATCAGTTCACAATGTTAAAAAAAAAAAAAAAAAACTGCTGATACGCCCAAAGGCCTGTTCACTAACAGCTTGGAACAAATCTAGTCTGTTGGTCACATGCACCAGAAATGTAAAAACGCCTATATGATGTAATGAAATGAAATGCAATACACTCACAGATACAAGTGATCAATCATGTCATTGGCTGCTTTTAAAGGGTTCATGTTGCAGTTTACTCTCTTTTTGGGAGCTTTGAGGATCTTGCTTCATTAAGTTATCTGCAAAGTGTAAATCCATGGACTGCTCCTCAGGATGTTCAAGTCAAAGTCGACGTACTGTACACCAGCATTTGCCCAGCGTGCAATATTCAACAGTCTTTCAACAGCATTTATGAACATTAAATTAGACTTTGTTTAGAGCATACCCCTGGGTTAATTAACTGCGATAAAATTAGGCAGATAAAATAAAGACGTATGGCACAAAAGTCATGCCAGCCTCATGAAATGCATAATTAGCTTTTTTTTGCCTATAGGCTAATGTTGTTTTGGATGATGGCTACACACACACACACACGCACACACACGCACACACACACACACACACACACACACACAAAAAAAAAGAACTTTTTCCTTGGCAAGTATAGTGATGGCTTACTATTGGTCTTCTGGGAATAAACAGATTTGTTTTCCAAACGCACGGTAACCATGGTGAAGCAGACATCATCATCATCATGCCAAAGCGTGTCTCATTCCCTGCAGCAGGAAGCAGCAGGGCATGGGAAGACCAGCAGACCATGAGTCCTCCCACTGTCTCTCCGCTGCTCAGAATACAAGGGCACCTCTGACCAGAGGACAGTCAGACTGTGGAAAGGAAAAGCCCAACAGAGCATACTTTAACACAGTTAAATACATAACAATCGTCTTGTGCATGTTACATGGAGATATTTGACTGTGGTTGATTTTATATTGAAAGAGTGCACAGTTCAGGCTTTGATGCCTCTGCCTGAAAGAACGCGAACTCTTCTTTAGTCTAAACGTTATGCTCAGCAGTCAAAGACGCACAAATCCATCCAAGATGAAGCAGAGATAGAAATATTTCTACTGAAACTAGCTTCAGCAGACCAGAATGCAATAGAGCCACGAGACCCTGTGTTTTTTTGTGTGTGGGTGTGCCTGGAATCCTACATGAGCCAGCTAACGACATTTAAACTCTAAGTTCATGCAAACACCTTTGATTGTAGGTAACAAGTTCAGTTCAGAGGTCGTGTGAAGTTCTGCAGACATCAACCGTAATGAAGCTGATGCAGTAGTGGACGAGACATGATGAGGGAAAGAGGTTTTAGTGAAAATATTAAAAAATTGCAAAACTCCAACACTTCACCAATACCTCATCACAAAATAATAAACTAAACAACGCAAACTGATGATATCTAACAATGTAAGAGGATCTGAGGGTGTATTTTTTTTTTTCCCCCCACTTAAACCAGCATTCAGAGCCCGCTCCCTTGATCATTCATTTCCATCCTCCGAGTTGATGAAGCATTATTTGTTCATGCTATTATTAGTTCACGCTTTCAGTTTGATCACTAACTCCAAAGCTATTTCACGATAATCTCTGGGATGACACTCTGGGATGATATTACACAGTGTGTTACACGCCTGCACACTGTCAAAGCCTCTACGGTGAAGCAGTACCAATGCATTACTGTGCATCTAATATAGGCTGCTCAGCATGGTATATCACTGAGAGATTACACTCAGAGACATGTGGCTCATTAACGTGTAATGTCGTATGTATTTGGAGAATCCTTTGAGGTGTAACTGTCCACCTTTGATAACGTCTTCACCTCCCGGAGTAGAGGTTTCGTGAGAGAACACTAATGGTCCGTTACTTTGATTTAAATCTGTGTGACAAAAGCACCTTTCCTGTTATTACCTTTTCTTGGATTATGCAGTGGAATTGTCCTCCGTCGACTGGAAGTGTATAATTTCTATCAATCATGACAGAGGGAGCGTCAAGTGAAACAAAAGGATATGAGAGAAGAGGATCAGGCAAAATCCTGGGAGGACAAAGTCATGTGCATTGGCTTTTATCTCATTTCTTTAACTCAACTTCTGTCAAACATCACATGCAGTGATATACATTACAGAAATGCAGTGTCTTTGTTTGTTTGCTTCAGACATTATTGATGCACAATCTCTTGATTTTCATTAGAGGAGAGGCGTGTTCATTTGCCCTGCCACCTGCATTTATTGGACAACGAGTGATGGTGGCATGTCCCATTACAGTTTTAAACTAGCCCTTAATTAAAATCAACGCAATTCAATTAAGATGAGCTTAAGATTCATGTATGTTAATTGCAAAATTAAACGGTAGGTAAGCATGGCGTGCCAAAAAAAAAAAAAAACGGTAAAAAAAAAGTCTCAAGTGCTCTGTTATCACCACCTGTTCTGATTGTTACTGGCGCCATTAAATGTCATGATAAAACCTACACAATACAAGAATAGTCAACGTGCAAATATCACATTATCACATTTTTAAACTCAGCACAAGCCACAGCAAATGATACCTCATTTTTTGTCATTAGGAAAAAATCATCTCTGTGAGGCTGACATTTCACCAATATAATTATAATTTATCCCCAAACCATTCTGTACACTTTTGCACTTTAGTTTAAAAAGCAACGTCAGGCTCAGGTAAAAAGTAAAAATAAAATTAAAATGAACAGCAGTAAAATATACTCCCACAACACCTTTGACTGTGTCTGTCAGGATGCAGCCATCACAGTGCAGTTAATCCTTTATCTTTTTTTATGAATGTCAGCTACTTAGTGTGCTTCCTTGCAAGTTCACTAAGTCACTGCTACATAACAGTTACATTTTGCATCTCGGTGTTATGTTTGAATATTTCTAAATTATGCGAGTTTTATATGTATATCCAGTGAACGGTGAAATGAAAAGTGACTCATGCTGTTGTGAAAGATGAGTTCAGGTGGCACAGAAAGTGTTGACTATCTACTTGCTGTGGTATAATAATAGTGCTGATGTTCGCTTGTGCTTTACAGTAATGTTAACCCTGTGGTTGCTCTCCATGGCTGAGCAAAAATTTCCATAGAGCAGAGCTTCACGTGTAGTGAGATATCACACCATGTCTGTAGTGTGAAATTTTTATTTTTGATTTAATTTAATTGCAGTTATGGTACGCATTATTTTTCCCAGATTCATGTAGGTGTCGTGATAAATAGCCAGTGTCGAGCAAGCACTTGTGCGCATAGATGGTTGATGCAAAAAGTAGAACAAGAGTTTGTGTTTTGCAAAACATCAGACACTAACACTAAAACTTTATTCAACTGTTTTATCACTTGAACACTCATGAACAATGTTACTAATCCTACCAAGTTGTTTTCTTACAGGAAACAAGGGTTTTATTAATAGAAACAGTAACAGTGGCAAATGTAGCTTGAACTGACAACATATTCACATCAATTAGCTACTCCACAACAAACACATCAGAAACTTAAAAAGAAAAAGAAAAAGAAAAGATATGCTGACATTTTGGATTCCGGTCCTGGGTCGAACATCCTCGAGTTGAGAGATGTTTTCCACATGTATGATTGGATTTTCTTCTCACTATCCAAAGTCATGCTGGTCCCTGGTGAACTGGAAACTCAGTGGTCCACAGGCAGTGTGAGCGTGTGGATGCGTTTGTCTCTATAGCTTCATCATAAACTGTCTATATCCTGTCCTTCACCCAGTGCATACTGGGATAGATTCTGGCCTTCCTAGATCGTAAGATGAATAAACATATATATACAATAAGCCTCCTCGCACAGTCTTCCTTTACCTCTGTGTATCATTTTAACGCCAAACTCATCGAAACATCAGTTTGTTTCTATTTGAGTCCATCGCTGACAGACAGGCAAACTGAATTCGTTTCAGCAGCCCAAGACTCTTCTTTCCATCTTTTATATTATATTTGCACAAACATGCACCAGCAGCCTATTCAGCCACTGTTTTTACAATCAATAGAAAGTCCCAGAGAAATTAATTAATAAGGTCAGAGCCGGGGTTGTTGTGAGTTCAGCCTTACCTGACCAGAATTAAGTGGCTAAGGTGAGTCAGAGCTCCGAGTCTGTTCTATAGATGGAGATGCTGCAGGCAAACATAAAGCTACTTGTGGGGCGGAAAAATAAAAAGCTGACAGTCTGCAGCGCTGGAGCTTAGGTGGTGAGTCACAGCAAAAGTCTCCATCTTGATAAATTTTAAGTCTATTAATGAGTCTTTTCAAAAACAAGCAGGAAAACAAACTGTCACAGAGAGTTTCAAAATATTGAGACTCGCGTTCTGGAAAATTCCTGAAATGTTGAATTAAAATGTAAGACTTCAATATGCAAGAATAATTATGCAGGTTTTACCAGCAATGAAACATTTTCATTTTTTTTATTTGATTTTTTAGAAGCCATCAAAATAGTCATTAAAAGGACTCATGACAGCTGAATATACGACTAATGATTATTAAGATGTTTTTTTTATTATATTTTTTTTTAATCTGTCAAGACAAGATCAAACACTAAAGTCTGCCTCAACATTAATAAATCATGCCTATTTGTAGCCCTGAGATGTGATTGGCATTTAATAGGTCACAAGTGCAGTTTCAGATAACAAACTTCTGTTCTTTGTTTATGGGAATTTCCTCATCAGCATGTTCCTCAGTCTTTCCTGTAATGTCTAAACCAGAGCAGCTCACATTGTGCCGTGCCTCCTCCTTGTTACAGAGAGGACATTCACTGACCTTCTCACTGTTTTCACTATCATAATGCAATCTGAAAAGGTCACAGAGGACTACACTCATACTAATGGTATTTGTCCTGATTGATAGGATCGGACCTGTAGTTACACATGAAGCTAAAATGCTATTCAGTGAATATTTAATGAGAAAAGATTATCTTTACCACGAAGAAGAGGCTACTATTAAGGACATGAAAATCTTAGGTAGGCTGTCAGTTCAACTGTTCTCCATAATGAGGTCAGCTTTTACGGCAGTAATCCTTCTTCGTTTTGGATGGTGGTGCTTTGCCTGTGAATATGTCGCCTGAATCCTGTGAGAAGGACCTCGACTCAACCAGATTTAATTTGGCATCATTTGTATGCAGATGTCTGTGTTAATGTCAATAGAACACATTAATGCGCCCTCATGTTGAGGATCAGATGCTATTGGTTTGACTGAGCGTTTGACAGATTTACTGGTTTGGGATGAAGGTTTACTGACGAGTCAATAATCTTGTTGCTGTGCATGTAAATAAATGTCTGCTCTTAGTCCTCGTGGCTCATTTTTTCATATTCACCACAGCTTGAACCCTGTGAACAGGCGCGTATGAGGCGTTTGGCTGGGCTGCAGAACAGCGCATCTTTTTATGCGACTCCATTCTTCATCCAGAGTGTTGTCAGATGTGTTTATATCATAACAGTGAGATTATAGGAAATAGGTAAAAACACTGGCTTTGGGATGAGATACTAGTTTCATTTCCAGTTTAACTACTGCAACAGCTGCTAGATCTACTATATTAGGTGGAGCTGGAATATAAGACCTGAAACATGTCACACCTGGCTGTTTTATTTTTACAGCAATAAACTGGGATCGAATCTGACTAATTCATCTGAGTTCTAGGCAGAATCTTGTAACTCATTAGATTTGTTTTCCCCCCAAAACAGTTTGGGCATCTGGTGTCTTGTTGCGATGAAGACAGCTTTTCACACTGAGAGTGACTTTGCACACTTCTGGGCATTTTTGCCTTTCTTTCAGATAGTGAAGTGAGAGAGAGACAGGAAAGTCAGGGAGAGAGAGAGGGGATGACGTGCAGCAAAGGGCCACGGGTCGGATTCGAACCCATGGCCGCTGCGTGAGCCACAGAGACGCCCCCATACATTGTGATGATTGATTGATGTCAGTCCTGCAGGTGTAACTATAAATACTAAATAAATAAATAATTACAAAAAAAGAAAGAAGAGAAAATATTTACAAATTGAAATTTTCAAATAATGTGTTTGAAAAATTCTGTCAGCCTGTTGTTTCTGGTGAGTACATTGAATCCTTGGACACAGTTCATAATTGGAAAAAAAAAAAAAAAAGTTTCTCTTCAAGTGTGTGTGCGTGTATGTGTGTGTTTCTTGTGTGTGTGTTTCATAAAATTAGTCTTCTGTCAGACACACGGGCCTTCACGTCTCGGCCACGTTGATTTCCAGCACCAGTTCTGACTGGAAGTCTATAACCGTGATGATTCAGCACAAAACTGCCCTATCAATAACACAGACAGACAGAAATATGAAATTGTGTTAGGTACCACCCTGTATCAGGAAACTGCCCTGACAGATAAACCATTTCTATATGCCTTGTTACTTTCCCAGACCACTGAAAATAAATCAGCGACTGGATCTTTTGGTCTCAAAATATTAAACTATTTACAATTTGCTCTGCTAAACTGAGCCCTGTTCTTGAGTTTGTTCCACTTAATATTAGCAATCAGACAATTAATTATTCAGTCAATTATTTGGTCAGACGATGTGCAGTGCAGTTGTGTTGTGAGTGAGCTGGTTGTGGGAGTGTGAGATAGACACACAGGATGGATACAGTAAAAGAAAATGCACCTTGTGAGAATGTGACGGCTGCTGCTAACACAGCTGTTAGTCATTTGTCTTTGTATGGTCAATGAACCAGTATCGAATGCAGCTGCTTCAGAGGATTTCACCTATTACACACATCTGCTTTGGAGTTGCTCTTGCACTGTGTAAGCCAGCATAATTCTGTGGCAAAGTTTGATATCTGCAAACTTTTGAGATGATGCCACGGTGCACAGATTTCCACTATAGGAAACTCTACTTGTTCAGTGGCTGCTGGAAAGAGAAACGTAACACATTTTACATTTTACACACACACCTCACAGAAAATAGATTCTCTTGCACACCGTATCCACAGCACTGAGCACTTATGAAGCATATCTTTCCAACATGTAATTGTGTTGTCGGAAACTAGTAATAATTATTGATATCGCTGGAGAATAGGCTGTCTGGTTATTTGGAAAGCTTAGAATTATTTTTCGGAGGAAGGCTAATGGAACAATTTACCAGACAGGGAGAAAAAAAAGAAAAACTTAGCAAGTCTATATGAATTTTTTGGCCCCAGAAATACAATCAGTCCTCGCAGACACATCTCCTGGGACAAAGATGCTAATGGATCCTTAATCTGCATACATTAGCATATCGCAAAAACGAACAAGGACATAAAGAGGCACCATGTCTTTATAACTTCATTGCTTTAACTCTGACTGGATGGAAGAAGTGATTGAGGAAATGTGATTGAGCATCTATGGAGGACACATTGTTCCCTTTAAACGGCACTTATTGTAGTAAAATCGTATTACAAAATATGTAATTGCATTGTCTAATATTGGTTAAGCATGTGGAAAAAGGCCTATTATTATAGTTATTGAGTCCTTGCATTTTACTGACATTAAGCACCACTGTTTCAATCAGGGGAGACATTCTGAGTCAACGAATAAACTTTTATTGCTGTGTAGAAAACAAGAGAGGAGAAGAGAGAGACGTGAGAGTCTGTGGCGATTAGACCCCATCGTGGTGTCATCTTATTTGAAAAGGGGGTGCGGCTTTGCGAAGTATAGGGGTGAGAGAGGGAGAGAGGATAATGGCTGAATGAGCCTGATTGAACTTACGCTTAGCTTCATGTAAACAACTATATCATTTTGAAGAGGGGTCCAAACCGGATGGCAAACAGTCACTGTTGAAATAACAATTATTTGTAACCTAGTATATATGTCTAAAAATCCTTTTTAGCCCAGTGTTAACCTAAACATTTGCAGTAGATATTGGTCTGAAAATCACCAACGCTCCCTGTGTACCTCAGATATCTCCCCAAATCGGGGGCGCCCCGGTGGCTGACCTGGCGGAGCGCAGCGTGCCATGTGGGCTTAGTCCTAACTGCAACGGCCAAGGGTTCGGGTCTGACTTGCTGACCTTTCCTGCATGTCATCTCTTCTCTCTCTCCCCCTGAATTTCCCGTCTATCTCTCACTGTACTGTCCAGATAAAGGCAAAAATGCCCAAAAATATAACTCAAGAAAAAAAAATCTCCCCAAATCAAGTAACTTGCACACGTTATTCAAAGCAGAGTCTGTTATGTTTGTTTCTAAATTGTTGGACTAAATTTCCTGAATTTTCAAAAGGCATTTAGCAGTAAAAAATTATGTCTTTCATCACTGGACTGTAAATATGCCACTACTGCCACATTTTCTGCATTGACCTTTGTTTCATTGTATTATCTTCTCCTGAAGGAACTGCACAGCACGACACTGAGAGATCACCTGCACTTACAGGCGAAATCACAGAAGAAACAAAAACAGAATCTGATACCCTGAGAGTCGATGTCTTCAGCCGTCGGAATCCTATAAATTATTTGACATCATTCCGTCCTTTTATCTTTTATCTGTCTTTTTAAGTGTACAGAAATCTGTATGTTTCCAATGAGACAAAACAAAATGTCACCAGTAGGAGAGCTCTCTCTCTCTCTCTTCCTCTCTGTCTTGCTGTCTCTGTTTTTTCCTTCAGCAAACATCAAACGTTTCCAGCAACCAGGCACAAGATAAACAGCTCATTAAAAATGGAGGTATGCCATCGTTCGCGGAATCGCACCACTCAACCTGCAAGTCTCATCCAAGGATACACCTGGGCGAAACAATTTCTTGGACATTAGTCAAATCATCTAAACAGACAGGAGGATTGAGAATTATGATTTACGTTGCTGATTTACTGATTTATGCCACAACCACGTTTAGATTTTCAGCCTGAGAGTCTTCACTAGTCAGAAGCCTATAAATTATTCGACATCATCCCTCCTTTTATCTTTTATCGCTCTTTTTAATGTGTACAGATATCTGTACATTTTTTAATTAGACAAAACAAAAGCTTGATATATTGTAATCTTACATACAATTTCAGACTTACTATTTCCTTTTATTTCAGCTAAATTACAACCAGACCTTGCTTATTGTTTTGTCAGGGGAAGAAAGGGAAAGCTCAGAGCGATTGAGTGGACAAGACCCCAGATGTTTTGCTACTCTGTAACTGGGTTGACTTAGATGTAAAGGTGAACAAATGGAGCATGGGGAGCAGAACCAACAACTGTCTGGACCGTGTGAGCTTAGCTTTCAGAGTCCCTCAGCTAACAGAGGCTCCGAGTTTGTGCTGCTCCAGAGGGGGAAGTGTTTGTGAATCAGGGTCATTAACTTCAACCTTTTATAGCTTAGTGTGGTTAACGTTATATTCTGTGATGTGCTCTTTCCGCCTCTCCATGTATTCTGTGTGTAGGTGTGAGGTGTGGTCCAGCACTGGGAGTCTACCCATCTGGTCTGCATTTACTTTGTGGACTTGTAGCGGGGCTCATGGCCATGCCTCTTGGAAGCCTTACATTGCGGTGCTGTGGGAATATTGGGTTAAGATGCTGTAATCTCCAACCCTCACCAAAAGGCCACCTGTAGGTGAAGATGAAAAGATTGTAGAGTAAAGAGCCAAGCGTGGTTAGGATCTCTCTAGGCGTCCGTAAAGAAGCTTGGAGGCGAAGCCCTGCTACTTCAAACTGAGCCAGTTGAGGTGTTTCAGGTGTTTCTTGAGGCCTGTGGTAACTCAGATACAGTATGTTGGGCAACATGTGGAACACCTTGGGCAATTACAGTTAGGACACAAACTTCCCACCTGGCCTAGGAACAGCCACGAGTCCTCCAGAAGAGGTTTAATTTGCCAAGCTTGCTCCCAACATGACCTGGACCCGGATGAGAAAGAGTGTCTAGATCAGCGGTCCCCAAACTTTTTTCAGTGGGGGCCACATCAACTTTCCTTTCTGAGATGGGGGGCCGAGGTTAGTCTATAACAGGAAATGATATGGGCCAGGGTGACAACCAGTATTATTGTGGAGATTACAATGATAATTTGTTGTAGCTGCCCTTCGTTTGGCTTTGGCACCACCTGTTGATTTGCAAAAAAAAGTAATAAAAAGTCTTCACATGTGTTTATTTGAAGTACCACAGATACTCCATTTATTTTATAGAAAATAACAACGCAAACTGATGGTAATGCCGGGGGGGTTCGCCGGCGGGCTGGCGGGCGGCTAGCTCTGCTTGCTGGGCGCAATGCCTGTGCCGGGGGGTGGGGGAGCCGGCGGGCCACCGGGCGGCTAGCTCTGCTTGCTGNAATAAAAAGTCTTCACATGTGTTTATTTGAAGTACCACAGATACTCCATTTATTTTATAGAAAATAACAACGCAAACTGATGGTAATGCCGGGGGGGTTCGCCGGCGGGCTGGCGGGCGGCTAGCTCTGCTTGCTGGGCGCAATGCCTGTGC
>NW_019174389.1:2012692-2070168 GCF_002260705.1 Seriola dumerili | reverse complement strand
CCCGGCTTAACCAGCGGACTTCAGTGTGGTAAAGCACGTCTCCGTGGGCTGATTCTAGCTCGGAGAGAAAGTCTTGGAACTGCCCGTGTTTAAGTCCGTTTGCTCTGATGAAGTTTATGCAGGACACAACCACCTTCATGACAGATTCCCACCTCAGAACTTTGCAGCTTGACGCTGGCTCGGTCACGATCAAAGTCACGTCAGAATATACCATTGTGTGAGGAGGTGAAGATGAGCCACTATTAACTATAAATAGCTCATAACTATGGTCAATTTTAATTAGAATGCCAACCTCTAAGTACGGATATGTTATGATGTTATGATAGGAAAATGCAATTTAATAAAAATTGGTTGATGTTTAGAGGGATTGTCTGGGATCGTTAAGTGGGCCACTCCAATTGCTTTGGCGGGCCGGATGTGGCCCGCGGGCCGTAGTTTGGGGACCCCTGGTCTAGATGGATGAATGAATCAATGAATGGATAGATCAATAGATGATGGATAGAGGACCAATGCCAATAGCTGTAGCCGGGGTTGCACCCTGTCTGTTTTTCCCTTGTCTGTCGTTTTTTTGGACTTTGCCTTTTGCATTGATCTCCTGGCATTTTTGCCTGCCTGCTGCCGCCCTCTGTCTACCTGCTGACTTTGCCCCTGGCCATTCCCCCTTACCTGCTTTGCCTTTTGAATAAAGGTTAGCCTTTCAAACTTCCATCCAGGGTCTCTGAGCAGTGCTTTCTGAGCCATGACAAATTTCCATCTTAAATATGACTATGACTCCAAAATGACTTAAGTTAACATTGGTGTTGCTTTTCACAACTGGAGACAGCTCTTGGTGAGTAAAGGAATGAAGTTTGATGCTGAACTCACAATATGTCTTCTAGACTGGGAGGTGTTGATGCTAACGCTGGCTATGTAGCAATAGCAAAACTTACAATAAGCTCCTCAAACCTAAAAAAAAAAAATCTCATACTGAGGAAACTCTCATACAAATTACAGGTATATTTATATCGATATAATTGGATTGCTTGCAAGCAACATTTTGTGTCTCTAACCAGGTGAGATTGTCATGTCTTTTGTTATTAGGAAATCCTTTTAAAAATAGGCAAATATAAACCAAAATATTGGCCCACTTTCTTCCAAATGACACTTATCTGTCAACACAGTTGGTACACAGCCTCAAGGTTTGGATGCATTGTTATGATTGGACCTCTCTTGCCCTTTTCTCCTGTTGTTTTCCCAGCTGTTCCCCTCCTCCCTAATGTGTTTTGTTTGTCCCCAGTGTGCTCTCTGTGTCTGCCTGTCTGTCTGTCTGTCTGTCTGTCTGTCTGTCTGTCTGTCTGTATGTGTTTGTCTGTCTAGCTGGGCGTGGTCTGCTGGTTCCAGCTCCTGCCAGTTCCCATGCACACCTGTGCACATCTGCCAATCAACTCCACACTCTCCAGCAGCATTTAAGCCGGGCTCATCTCCTCAGTCTCTGCCAGATCGTTCAGTCACAGTGAGTGGTATACGGTGTAGGCTGCGGCGGACTGCCGCTTTAGTTCCTTGTTTGTTCTGGGTTTTTTTTTTTTTGGACTTCTTGCTAATCCGATGTTTTCTTCCTGTGCTTCAGGTCTAAACCTCTGCAACCCTGCCGCCTGTCACGCTCAGCCCAGCCTCGTCAGTTAACCTGTCTGGATTTGTGGATCCCTGTCTGTTTGCTCTGCTCCGCCACTGTCTGCCAGCCGGCCTGCATCACCCCCCCCCTCTCCGACATCTTCAAACCTTCCCCTCATAACTCAGCTCAAACAACTAGTTAACAATAAAGAACTAATGTTTTTTCACTCTACCTGTTGTGCTCTGGTTTGTGGGTCCAGAAAAAGAAACTCTAAACCTTAAATCTTTGCCGCAGTGGTGTCATTGGAGTGATGTTTTTTTTTATCAAAACCCCTTTTCAAGGATTGAGAAAGGCCAAACCTTGCTATGGGAATGACAAAACGAAAATAGATGTCCCCTAGATTCTTTCTGAAGATAAGTCTGATATCAGCGTGTCTGGCGTCCTTCACCCTCCCCGTCCCTCCCAAAGGGGAGGCTCCAGCAATTATGAGAGAAGAAATCTGTGACAGGTAATGGGATTTTCTCTGCTTTTACAGATTATTATGCTTCTCAAGGGATGTGCAGGTGGTATTATACAACTTCCTCTCCTTCAGATGATAGGCACCTCATTTATATCAGATCCTGCCCTCTGTATGATACAAAGGAAAGGGAGGCTTCACAATATACTTATTGTATTATTATACAATATATGTTCCTAACATCCTTGAACATTTGCACTCCACAGTAGCCAGAGAGAACATTTCTTTTACATGATGCTATGAGTCATAAGTCAAGACATTAGTCAATAGACAGATAATTGCAGCACACCAGTAAAACATACTAAAACTCCAAAACTGAACAACTCTGTGGGCCTTGTTGACAGCCAATTTTGATGATTTTCACAAAGTAACATCTATTTTGAGGTGAGAACGTTACTCGCGTTCCCACTTTGCATGAAGACAGAATTCACAAAAAGAAGTGTTATCATACTGTGCGCAGTGGCAGACTTGGCTGCATTAAATTACCGCAGACAGGCTATACATATCCAGCCCTCGGCAGAGGTGTTATGCAGCAATCTCGTTTCTCAAGTCTGTTGCAACCTAAAGCCAGTAAGTGATAATAATGGAAATGAAATGCACTTTTTTTGTGTAGTTGTTTGCTCTGAGGCATTGGACACAACCATAAATGGACTGCATTTCAGACTGAAAACTGAAAATGGCTCCAGGGAATGTGTCAGAGCTTGCTGAGTAAGTGTCACTGCCAGTTTTGTTAATTTTTTTTTTTAGTGTGCAGAGGTTTAGAAGATTAATAACAAGGGTACTGAGGAAGAGTACAATGTCAACCAACTACCAACTATTATTAAGTTGTAATCATGATTTGATTATCAGATATTTATCACCCTGCCTGCTCTGTACACATTGTTTTGTCAATATCTATAAGAACACCAGAAGGAAGTGTTTCTTTAAACATTACGTAATGGCATTTTTTTTTTTTTCCTTTATTGGGTGGAATGAGTCACACAAACAATGTCAGTGTAGTCCGTTTCACGACTCATGTTGTTGTTGGACGTATCTACAGGGAACTGAGCCACTGGACATCATCTGCAAACCAAATGCATTTTCATGCAGTTAACACCAGCTACTGCTACACAGTGCTGGAGTACAGCAGAGAAACTAAACAGACAAGTAAATAAATAACCAGTCATGATTTGTTTTATCTGGGAGCAGTCGGGCGAGGCATCAGGCAGTGCAGTGGCTTTGGACTGCATCATATAAAAAGAGACATTGCTAATTGCTAATGTGTTTGAAACCATTGTTGTGCTCTATGCCGATACCTGCTGTCCTGCTTTCTGCATGTCAAGCAATTCTAAGGAATTGTAACGATGAAAACAAATTAACGTTTCTCATGCATCAAATTACAAAGTGTCACAGTTGCTGGTAGCAACACGAGTGCAGGCAGGATGGACCCAAATGCAGACACACACAAGGCAGATGTAGTGAGGTAAAGAACAAAAGCTGGTTTACAGGCAAACGAGTGTAAAAACTGAAGTCCAAGAAGGCAGGCAAACAAAAAACAAAACTCAGGAAATCCAAACTCAGGTGATCCAAACTCAGGTGGCAAAAACACATGAAAAAAAATTCAGGAACGTGAACAGGAACATAAACAGGATACTTCACTCAAGGAACACAACTGGGAATGAAAACAGACAAACTGACAAGGAGTGAGGAGAATACAGAGACTAAATAAAATAAACAAACTGGCGGAGCCGCTTGGGGGGGGGGGGGGCCCAGAGGCTGGACAGACAAGATGAGCTCCTCCAGAGGGCGTTGGCAATGGCAGGGCTGCTCGAAGGGACGAGCAGGAGGCCGACAGCGAGGACGGGTTCCCTCAGAAGGCAGAGCAGGAGGGTGCGGGCAAGGGAGTGATGCTGGATCCCCTCTGGAGTTCAGGCAGTAGGCTGACGAGACTGGAGGTCAGGAGAGGCAGCTGGCTCGATAAGATTCAGCTGCAGGTCGGGGCACACCGCAGGACAGGCAGACCGCTGGAGTACAGAGCAAGAAGTGGGCAGCTGCAGGTCAGGCTGGGCATCGGCATGAACGGCAGACTGGTAAACAGGAGCAGGTGTCTGCTGGCCTGCAGACCTGAGATCTAGAGCTGGTGTCAGCTGGGCCGCAGCCTAGAGATCTAGTCTGGAGATCTAGAGCTGGCATCGGCTGGACAGCCAACTGGGGATCAGGAGCCGACTTGATGTCTGCCAACTCAGGAACACCCTCGAGAGCTAATGAGATGTTGGCTGAGATCCCAACTCGGGAACAGACTCAGGAACAGGTGAGATGTTGACCAGGACCCCAAATGCAGGAACAGACGGAACGTCGGCAGGAACAGAGGAAGCACTGGCCAGGACCCCGGACTCAGAACAGACTCAGGAACAGGAACAGCCAACTCACGGTTTGGCTGGGTGTCAATTGTGGTGCAGCGGAGGCTCTTAGTTTTTTAAATACTTTAGTGAGGGGAAGACCATGAGGCACAGGTGAAATTTATTAAGGCGGAGCAGAAAATCACAAAGGCAGAAAAGGGGCAGGAAGCAAAACAGCCCAACAGGTATGAGATTTCAAAATAAAATGGTAAGCTCTTCAAAAAGTCCAAGAGGGGCAGATTGTGACAACAAAGTGTATGACTTGTTTATTTTATAAGAAGCTGCACTGAAAAAAGCAGTTATCAAACTTCATATTTCTGCCATGCGACTCTATATTGTCCATAGGTGTGAATGTGAGCGTGAATGGTTGCTCACATTCTCCTTGCTCCATGCATGCTTATTAAAAAAAAAAAAAAAACACAAATAAAAATTCCATATTCTTATGTATTCTATTTTATTGGCTAGATACACTGTATATGTCAATATATGAAATAGTTCCAATTTCTAACAGGATTCTCTCCTGTTTGTAATATTCAAAGACAGGAAATTAATAAAGTTAAAAAAAAATCAATGCACAGTAGAATGTGTTAGCATGTGCTCAGTTTTGTAAACCAACCGTCAACCATCGCTGTTATTGTGAAAAGTTTTGCAACAGAAAGTGGTTCTGTCCCGGATAAAGGCGTGGCCCATCCAGGTGAGCGAGCACATAGCTACAACAACAATAAGAGGGTTTCGGAATTTGACTGCCAGTTAGGAACATTAGCTACAATGAAGAATTACAGAGCATTGAAACACTATTTGTTGTGGGAACTCCTGAATCATTCAGGGGCCCCGGAGCTGGACTGGGGCCCTGGAACATTTCAGGGTTAATAGATATTCAGTGTGTTAAAGCTTCTGTTTAGCTGTTGTCAGGAGGCACAAAATTTCTAGCTGTGGCTCTGACGGAGCATGACCAACTATGAGGAGAGGAACCAGAGGAAGCTCCTTGGATAAAACATGCCTCAGATACTCAGCTCCCCCAAGCATGACCCTGACTTGGATAAGCAGCAAAAGATGGATGGAAACAATATTTTTCTTTTTCAATTTTCACTTCCCTGAGCACTCGAGCCTCCATAAACCTGTCAGAAATAATATTAATGAATCACTTGTAATTCAATTAATAGTACAGTAGTCTGTGTTTAGTATAAGTACTAAGGTGAGAAAAATACTCCTCCAACTCCTCCTCCACATTGGAATCTGTCATCAGGCCCATCCTACAGATTTAAGATATCATATTAAATTTACTATAGTGACATTTTCATTTGGCTTTCCTGCACCCTTCTGGTGGCTCAGGTTTGTCCATTCAACCATGCTGAGGTAAAAGAAGTTGTCTTTCTTTGGGTCATAACAGGAGCAAGTGCACCTATTAAAACCTGTCATCTGAGTAAAGGAATGTCTTTTAGACTATTATTTATTAATGTCATTTGCATGAGAGAGTAGTGTCTATCAATACAGCATCTGCTGGAGATGAAAAATATGAAGCAGTATTGTCTATAATCTAGCCAAGACTTTTGTCAGCTGCACAGCTTGCAATTGTTATCACACTGACAAAAAGCACACAGATGTAAGCAAGCATACCCACAACAGCCCGAGGAGGAAAACAGTGCATCATAGCTGCTGAAAATGAATGCAAACTTGGATAGAAAGCGGTGATACATTAAATGCATATGGAAAAAAAACATTCTGTGCTGTAAGCAAATTGCCTTTTTCTTGTAATATTATTTCCATAGGCAAGAAAAGGATCAGACATGGATACATTATTGACTTAAAACTAATGCTTACTGATACTAACTGCTCTCACTGGTCGAGGCCTTGTGAGGTATACAGGGTGCAGTAAGTCATACTCTCTAAGTTTGTCTCTCTGCACTGACCTTGTTTAAAGTTCTTAAAGAACTTGCAGTAGGTGGTCCTTGAAAGGTTGGAAGCACAACACCTTTTATGATGAAACAACATTTCTGAAGTCAAGGATTCAAAGTAGAGTTTGGTGTTGACAAAAGACCCATCTGAGGTCTGACTTGTGTATGAAATCTTAGGAAGGACATAGAAATACACTGATGGACACTATTTGGACATACTGGCTTCTGAAAGATATGTTGTTTTAGAGTGTATGTTGGCAAATTTGCAAAAATAAAAGTCAACTTTCAAACACTAATGTAATTTTTACAGGAAGATAAACATTAATCAGCTGATACTATGAGCAATTCACAGCTAATTTTATTAAACCAAGCATGAGTCTGTTTAATTTTTCCTACAAAGTAATTAGTTAGATAATGGTAATGTCATGCTTCAATAGAATATATGCGAATTCTTTCTTTCACAATATTTGCCCTCCATAAAACAAACATGTAAAAATTATTGTTTGACTTGAGCTCAGAGACAAAAGTTTCATGTCAGTGAAAGAGGCTATAAAGGTTTGTGAATATCATCTGGCACTGTGCCTCCATCCCGATGGTGTTAACAAGATATGAGGGCTAGCTGTGAAAGGTCAGGGAGAGGGCCAGTAATTCCCAACGTAGCACAATGAAGGAAACAGCTGTACAATATATAACTTTACTGGAGTTCATCTCAGTACTGGTTGTATTTTTTTTTTTACCATGGTCCTGTGTTTGCATTCAGTTTGTGCATATAGAACACCTTATATCATCTGCGTATACACATCTTTGCATTACAGGACATCACATACAATACCAGAGAAAATCTGCTGTACATTGACTCCATACATACAGTGCTGCAAGGAAATAGAATAATTTCAGTTGGCACTAAATCATCATCACTCATGCAAGAGAGCCAATAAAAACAAACGGAATGGTCAAAATTGTCATATTGACAGCAACTCATGCATTGAGTAACATGAAAGAAAACATTTTACCTTAAGTTACCGGTAGCTTCTGAGCTGAGGCACCACGGCAGTATTTGTGAACGATTTACTCAATCTTACAAAGTGTTCAATGATTTTCTAATTTCAAATAACTCATAAGCACTAATATTTAACTATTCTGAATCATCCTCCAATCACCATCCAATTTCTTGTGAGCATTTCATTCATGTAAGCATTTATAAGCATTTTGCATGCTTCTTTTGTCAATATCGTAAAAGACATTATTACAAATATTTTATATATTCCATTTATGCAGAATTTTTTTGTTAAAGGTTCTGCAAACAATCGTCACTGCTACTAGATATCGCACCAGACCACCAGCATCTCAGACCAAAACAAATGCTTCCAGCTAGTGATAGCAATACTTGCCAAACACATTCATAACACTGGTAACGGCAAGTAAGCTAACATTATCATGTCTACTTACTAATGAAAACAGACGTAACTTAAGAAACATCAAGTTACTTACATTAGGAGGAGAAGAAGCCAGTTCCAAGTCAAGATGGGGCCCTTTAGCAGCTATTAGGTCTCTCCATCTAGGTAAAGCCTGACCAATATTGGCTCCGAAGTCGGACTGTCAAAGAAATTCAGCCTTGGACTTATATGCTGGGACCACGACCGCATGAACGACACTGATAGGATCAGGAAAGACTTTACAAACATCATGGAGGTTCTGATGGGCCCCTGGTTGACTGGGATTTGAGCTGGTCGTCCCCATGGCCTGTGCTCTGGTCTCTTCTCTTTCTTTGACTGAGACCTTTCTAGCCGAAAAACTGGTTTCTTCAGTGACTGAAATTCTGGAGGGTGGCACTCACCTGAATGTTGTGTACTGCACTCTCACCTGTGGGTGGTGCCTGTGTGTTTATACACTGGGGAGGGGCCAACATGGGGAGGGCCAAGGGTTTAACAGGAGGGACTGACATGCACTAACATAGGCACTAACATGCACACGCTGCCAGACTAGCTACCAAAACAAAGAGCAGAGGAACTCAAATTACAACACACACAGAGGGGGTGTGACTTTGACTATGTATTTTTACATAGAAAATAGTTGTTTGCTGCTATATTTTTGTTTAAAATCTCATTTACCAAACCATTAAATCATATGACACGTTCGAATAAACTGTTTATTCTTGTAATTTTAATATGATTTTCCTGTGAACAGGGGAAAAACTTTTTTTTAGAGTATGGCAGTGTTTTACTATTTGAAATAGGTCAGGTGTTTGCAGTATTTGTTATCTTTCCAATAAATTTTATGTGAGCCCACTTATGTGCAAATAGCACTACACCCCTGAATGTCTAGTTTACCTGGATATCTGGCTCTTGTTATTCCGGTCTGTGCCAACACAGATCTTTTTAATCGCTTTGACAAACATTGCAACTCCCTTGTGCCATAAATCAAAGCAGGATACAGTTGTGGCTCCATCAGTAGGCCCTAATCTGAATGTATCAGCTGGTGTCAACTCAGGGACAGAAAATCCATATGCTCTCTGTGTCTGTAGTTTGCTGTATTGTAGGTTGCCAGATATTGTTTTCTCCTGCGAATGACATAGGGTAGTGTTGACCAACCTGCAAACAAAGACAAGCATGTGGGAGGAAAGGGGAAAAAAATCCTGGCAGACAACACTAGCTTCAAAGTGGAGCACATAAGCACATAGTACAATGAATATAAACACCATCATGTAATGCGCTTACAGGAGTAAGCATCCTAACAGTCGTTAGTGGGAATCCATTTAAACCAATTCTGACAAAGACTGATAGATTGAAAATCATAGTCTACAACCATTCATCCCTTCCAACTTACTTACCTCAGGTCCGATTCATTTTACCAACGGAAAACTAAAGAGCCACTCAGTTCTTACCACACAAGGCTACAATTGCACACATAATCTCATACATCAGATACAAGTGCCCTTCTGTCTGGATGGGAGTGGTGGACATTGGGTTTTCAATGGAACATTACTGCCATCTAGTGTGTTTGTTGAGCGACTGCTTGTGGGCCTGCGGATACTGCGCTGACAGGCATAATGCATTTGTGATCCTCTGCCATTTTGTATTTTTTTTCTTGATTGAAAACCGAGGGTGGGGAGTGTAAGCTCTGGGTCAATAAATTGCACAAACAAAATGAAAACTGCTCCTGTCGTCTTCAACAACAAGCTAAGGCACGTCGCCCCCAGTAAACTGCATCTGAGCTGCCAAGTACAACTGTATACAACAACTGCATCCTGCTGGACAGAGCTCAGTGTGAGTGCGTTTACATTTACTATTCTAATGTGACGCAGTGCAGTGCCGAGACACGTCATGCATCAGTCAACTAAAAGGCTAAAATAGTCGTATTTCTTAAAGTTTCAAAAGTATACGCAATTTAAAATTTACATAGCGAAGTCAGTTTGAGGGCTTCTCTTGATTTGAAATTCCTCTTCCTGAGTGTCTATCCAACACTGAAACAGGAAAAACCTCACATTGTGTCACTGAAAACAATGTTCTTGTTAGAATACCTCTTAGGTGACAACATCCAGTATGTTCTCAGCACTTTTACATAAAATGTACTCTGGTTTGAAGGCCCTAAAACACAGATTTAGTTTGACTGACCCTCGTCACAAACATTTAGGCCACAGTCTCGTACAATCAGCTCACCATGCAGACTTTAGAATGATACTTGAGCCAGGATGATGAGGTTTGCCTCCATGTTAGAAGGTAAATGAATGAACCCAACAACCAGCAGAGGGAGATGATAATGTATACTGTTAGTAGGGCCATGAATCCAAGTCTCCAGGGAGTGATCTCCTGTGAGAAGGTTGGGCCTGTATGTGGGAGGTTTCAAGTTTAAATGCACAGTCAGCTTAACTTAAACACCGCAGGAAGTAAATTAATCCTCAACAATTGGCACGATGCCCATACATTTACATTTAGCCACCAAATGGCCAAGTGCAATGGTGTGGTAGTAAAAGTATTTGAAATTGATCCATCCATCCAATTGCTCCATCTTTGCTCCTCAGTGGAAAAAAAGTGGAGTTTATTGAAAACTTAATAACTCAATTAAGTTAAATGATGTTAAAAGGTTTAACATTTACATGAACTTTTCATTTTTTGAAACCTTTTGAGTGTATCAATCTGCTCTTGGTCCCAGAAAAAATGCAAAATGAATCATGCAGCATTGAAATCTTTGTTCAGCATGCTTAAAGGGTTTTTTTCTTTTGCTCAGAAAATGTCTCCCTCCTGGTGTTTTCATTTTTCCTGTGTGATGAATAGTTATTTCAATATCGTTAAGGGTTTTTTTTTGCTTTTGTTCAACAGCTCAACAAATGAGACTGGAAATCCAAGTTTTTCAGCATTGTATTTAGAGTATATAGTCTTTTCTACCAACCTATGTGAGAACATTTGAATCTTACATATTACATCATTTAAATACTGTCTGTGATTAGAACAAAACACCTGTGTAATGTGATGCAATGCAATATGTCAGCCCTGCAGTAAAACTACTGAAACTGTTGTGTTTTTGCTGACAGCACTATTTTATTGTTTGTCTACTGACTCTGTCACAGTTTATTGCAGGACACTTGCATTGGATTGTGTTCTAATATACAGGAGTCCCAATTTTTATTTATTCCCATCCTGCCAGATTCTTCTGTGATTTCATGCAAATTACTTCAGACTGTATAAAAGTACTTTAGAGACACACACACACACACACACGCACACACCTTCCTCCATGCAGTGCTTTTGCTATGTACCTGTTTGTATTCTGATCATCACACCTCAACATCCACGATGAACACAAAAACAGACTCTGTGGTCACAGTAATAAAGACCAGCTTTATTTTGTCTTCTCGCAATAGCTAGATACATTAAAGGCTTTTCCCAGAAAAATGGATACAAGTGGTAAAATCTGCCGACTGAAAATCATTTCTGAGCTGTAAATGCTGTAAAACAAATATGGCATCGCACATTGTTGTAATCATCATTTCAGCAAAATGGGTCTCCCCCTCTATGTCTCTGCACAGAATCATTACTAATAGGACTGAAGAAAGTGCCTCACTGAGATATTGTTGCAGCATGTTTTGTCAAATGTGACAAACAGTTCTATAATACCGTTCCCGAGCAATAACTGATGCTTAGTGGACTAAACCAACAACTATCTCTGCAGCTTGTGTGCTTCCTTTTTTTTGTAAGATATGAAAATGTAATGAAATGTCTCATTAAATTTCCAAATGAATAAGCTTCATTCTGATGAACAGAGTCACGTACTCTGTTGAAACATACCCAACATCAGATGTGTTTTCATTCAGAATGCCATTTGAAATTGCCTGAGATAAAGAAAATCATATAAACTTGTGAAACATTAAACAGAACTGTGCAGAGAATGAAACTGGCATATCGGAAATGTACATGGCATCAAGTAATTTCAAAGAGCTTTTGACATTTTTTTATGAAAGAAAAACTGTTGTTTGAGGGGGGGAAAGCCCCATGACACACATTTCTATTGAGCAAGGATGATAGAAATGTTGCAATATCATTTCCACAACAGATAAACAAATAAGATACAGTCATATCAAACTCTCTTGTACTACTGTTAAATTTGTCACGGCAGTTTTATCTGCTTTTTACTGACACTTCTTAACGAAAGAATTGTCATTCTCTCATAGAGATGAATAATTAGCTCTGTTATAACCACCACTTAAATCATAAGTGACCTGAGGTATGGAGCAGTCTGTGAAGAAGTTCGGGAAGGCCAAAGTGCACAGTGCGTTGTCCTCTATGGGCCCAGTAGCAGCCTCAGAGTGACAGTAGACAGGAGGCTGGGCTGGGCCCGTTCGCAGGCTCTCCCCTTGTTTCTTAGAGGGTCCAGAGCAGCTAGTCCAGGGCTCCGAGTAGAGGAGACCACCAACTAAATGGTGAGCATCGTAGGAAGCGGGATCTGGGCCCCCCATCTCTGGCTGCACCCGGAGAGGCATGCTGTGATAAAGGTCCTGGTCACTGACCATGTTGCTGTAATCAGGCCCCAAGAGCTCGAAGAACTCTGCAGCTTCAGGATTTCCTCGTTCCAAGTCCTTCAGCGTCATCCCAGATGTGGAGCTGACTTTGGAGCAGTTGGCAGGCTCAGTAAAGAAAGAGGGGGGCAAATTGCGATGCCTCAGGGGTGGCTTCTTGGCTTTTTCACCCCTTATATCCTTCACAGGGCTGAAGAGGGCTGCCAAGCTCTTGCTCTGTAAGTTGGCCTGGACCCCATCACGCTTAGGTAGAGTTTTGCTCTGCAAAGGGCTGGGCTGAGCCAGGGGGGACCCTTGTCTTTTAACTGGGGCCTCTGCTACATTTCCTGGTGTTATAATGCCAGTGCACCTTTTGATCTGCTTCTGTAGATACTTCCGGTGGTTGACTTTCCTCTTGGATTTCACTGGCTTGTCCAGAGCCAGCTTGATATTGCTTGAGGCTGAGTCTATGAAGCTCAGCAAGTCCCGAGTGGTCTCTTTGTAGTCCTCGTCATTTTCTGCCTCACCCAGGAGACTCCCATCCAGACTTTTCTCCACATCATACTCCATCACAGAACCAGGGAAGCAGAAATTCATGAACTGAGGGTTCATGATTGCAGTCTGAACAGCCATTACTCTGTTGAGCCCAGCGGCTACACCTGTGGCATCTGCTGTGATCCGTGAACCAAAAGTTTCTTCAGAGCATGTCTTTTTCCCTCTGACAAACGCTTGGTCCTGATGCTGCTCATGAAGTTCCTGTAAACATTCCAGAGTAGAAGTGACGGGCTCTGAGGAGAGCAAGGAGATCTTACAGGGGGCTGGACTAATGATGTCAGAACATCAAAGAGGAGGGGCAAAGGGACCGCAGGACTTAACTCTTTGCTTGTGCCCGACCACCTGCATCTAAGAGGGATTTGTCTGAAATTCCCTGCTGAGCTGAAGACAATAACTTCTGTCAGAACTCTCCCCCTCTAGTTTAACTGTTTGTGTGTGCTCTGAACCAAGAACGCTCTCATGAAACCAGAGGATATTACTGTAACGGTGAGCAGAGACGCCGTTAAAATCTTGGATAGAGTATTTCTGCTGTTATACAAATGCATGATATTAAAAAAAACAAAACAAACACATTTAAACAATAGAAATTACAGCAGACGTCAGAGTTAAGTATCCAACATAAATCTCTATTATCCGTGGGATTCCTACTTGCTTTTCAAAACAATTTAAACCACTATTCTATTCAATCATCATGTCTACATATGTGTTTCTTGTGTGGATTACCAAACAGAAGTTATCTTATGTTCTAATTATTGTTCAATTAGACACTGAAACAAACCCAGCTATAAAAAAAAAAACAAGGCTAAACAATGATAAGAACGGCTTCCTTTCTGTGGGAAAATCTTTGTGCCCAAACAGATGCCACTATCTGGGAGAATCTTCCCAACTGCTTGCTTGTGTCTTAATCTGCTCATGGCAAAAGTTGATTTCTAGTGCATTCCCAGGCCAGTGGGAATTTCTGCCCTGGCCTGACAACTATTATGGGCTGCCTTTGACATAAAGCCCTACAGGGTCTAAATAGCCTCTATTCTTTGCCCGGCAGTGAAAGGGAGCTTTGTGCCAGAGATTCATTAAATTGCACCTCACAGCCCCTTCGTAAAATGGGTCTCAATAATGAACAGTCGATTTAACTAGAAAAGCTGCCGGAGCTGTTAAATTAAAGGGGAATAAAGTGCAGTTCAGGCTCAGTGTGCCAGAAGAAATGTTGACCTTAAGAAATCCTGGGTATGAAACTTCTGTTGTAAACAATAACGTATTTACAGGAAGTTTCTTGGCCAGCACTGAATACAATAAGGGATGTGTACAAGAGCCAGATTGTTATGTTGCCAACACTTATCCCAATTTAAGAGGAATTTCAATTGCATTTCAAGTGAATTTTGAGCGAGTGGGCTGTTAGACACAGGTTAACTATACAACATAAATGTGTAACCAACTGTTACACTAGTTTCTATCTGTCCCATCCTCTGCCCACGTTAAACCTCAGGTTATTATTCGTGTTTTATGTTTGTTTTTTTTTTTCAGAGATACTGCAGTGGAGTAATTGAAAGGAGATCACTCCTCTTATGAAAGTGCAAGTTGAGGTGAGGCAGTGACTCATTTAAGAGTTGGAGGGATGAAAAAAAAAAAACAGGGAGCAAGGGAGTGAGGCCATTAAAAAAAAAAAAAAATCTTTCTTATGTTAATCCCTGGGCAGAAAAGGGACAGTGAAACTGATAGCACTGATCTAATTATCTGTGGCCCAACACAAGTCTATGACTGAAAAGAAATCCAGCCATACTCAAATCTAAGAGCAGCAGATGGTTACAAAACAAAGATTATCTTGTTATTTATACAGCTGGCAATGAAAAAATAAGAATCCATGATTCACCTGTATTCATTTCAGCGGGCACAGTTTTTTTATCAGTTCAAACTTCTGGTTAATTACAGCAAAGTGGAGGGAAATGGAGGTCAGCAGCAGCAATATCACAACATCCCGTGGATTCAGTGGAGGAGCTTTTAACGCCTGCCCAAACTGATTCTGACTCCTTCTCTTTGCAAGCGGCACAATTTTGGCAAAGTGACATCATCACAGTCGTGGCAGCCATACCCCCCCCCCCCCCCACACCACCACCACCACCACCAACCCCCACCCCCCCTTCTTTTTTTTTTTTTTTCCTAGTCAAGGGGCTTTGGCTTTTGTGCTGGTGGGTCATTCACATCACAGAGCCTGACGCACAGATCCCGGAAACAAGTTTCTATTGTTGCATTAAGGCTGAGAAGGCGAGAGGAGGCGAGAGGGGAGGGGCTGCGGCGGAGTAGCTCGGAAAAAAAAATACACAAACTGAGAGCACAACCCAGGAGGTTCTGACTTGTTTCTACTCTCAAGACTTTAAGTGTTGATTGTTAAGTTATTTATTAAATTCCTATAATAGACCAGTGTTTATTATAACTATGGATTGTTTTTTAAAAACTCATTTTATTTGGACCTTGGGGGAAGTTTAATTAAGAGAAAATCATTTGTAATGAGCTGTGGCTTTTCCCACAACCAGCAAGTTGTTAAGTACACAGATCCATATTGTTGAGATATTGTTAAACATTACCACCACGCCCTCTGTCCCAGAGCATTTACGTATTCAGCAGCACCCAACCCCAAGGGTGCAGGGCGCTCAGTGCAACGTGATGTGACACACACAGGCTTAATCTCTTCCTACTAGTGTGTGGTCCCTGTCTGAGCAGGGACATACGCAGAGTTTGGGGTCGAGCGAATACTAATAATACCTTTGATTGATGGCCAGTGTCAGAGACTTAGAAAAGGCTGACGAAATTAATGACCTCTCAAAGTCCTGAGAAAAGTTTAAGGAGGGCATTTAGTGGCAGAGACCTCATCCTCCCCCATGTTTAGCAACGTTTCTTTCGACAAGGGTTTCTGAAATTCAGTCAAGCCTGTGACAAAATGTTGAGAAGTCAGGCTTTGAGCCTCCCGGTAGAAAATCAAAACCACATACCAGTGCAGGACATGTTCCCCATCTGCTTCACTAAGTCATGTCATGTCAGGAACTTTTGCTTTAAAAGAGGAAGGGGGGGAGAGGGGGGGGTGAATAGGCTGGAACTGTTAAAAGAAAATTGCAAAGAAAGAAGATGTTTTTTCATTGCCAGTCACAGTGTTTTAGTCGTAGTATTTTCATGACATTTGAGCCTTTTATCTTGACATTTGAAATAAGATAAAGAAAAAAACTGTGACTTCATGGTGAACTACAAAAGGCCTCTTGGTCCCTGCCGATTCCCGCATCCCCTCACCGCTTTGCTCTTAACCTTCCATCAACCCCTTCTCAACTTATCTGGCACCCCAGGAGTTGTATTAATAATATTACTAGCAGGGGGGAACAAACCAGGGTCTATGGGCTGCCTTGGTGCTGCAATTTAGAGCTTTAATGGCAGCCAGTGAATGAATGTGTGCCAGGGGGAATCCCACAGGTTGGTCCACAGGGGTGAGGTCAGCAGGCGTAGCTGCAATAACCTCCCACCACTCACTTTATTGGCCTCCTCCGATTGGGTTTTTATTAAATCTCAAGCACACGCAATTGTTCCTGCTAGGTGGAGGCAACTTAAAAGCCTCAGTGTTCCTAAAACAAGATGAAGAGTCAGCTCGACAGAACAACATCGCATCCGCAGATGAGTAAAAGACTATTTGAAGGATATCAATATCGTCTTTAGCTTACAGTTTCAGTGGTGGATGTGTTCCTGAGAATGACAGCCTGTAAATAATTTGAGTATAAGATGCAAATAGAAAAC
Organism: Seriola dumerili; assembly: GCF_002260705.1. Lineage (NCBI taxonomy): Eukaryota > Metazoa > Chordata > Actinopteri > Carangiformes > Carangidae > Seriola > Seriola dumerili. The sequence goes on along the minus strand of NW_019174389.1, from coordinate 2,053,469 downwards.
TTAAAAAAGCAGGGAGGACACTGTTCTTCTGTGAACAACAACAAATCAAGTTTAATATCACTCTGTGGAAAGCTCTAAAAAAAAAAAAAAAAAAAAGTAGTATTTGGTGCCAATTTTACTCCTGAGACTTCTTTAAGTGTTAAGAGGAATATTACCATATAAACTTATTTTGAAAGAACAAATACACCTGAATAACAACAATGGCTATTCAGCAGAGTGACAACAGAACTTAAGACTAACAATGACATTAAATGACAAAAACAGAGATGAGAATAACAGGGAGTGTAGCCCTCATTGTAACACTGACTGAAAGGAAGAAAACACCAGCTTGGAGGCAGAGAGGCCTTAATGGGTTTTTGGCAAAACTTCCCATGTGAGGAAAGACAAAATGATGATGATCCGAGTCTTTTGATGATGATGATAATGTAATGATATGAATAAACAAAGATATTTACAGACTTACATTGTGATCAATCGTTTTTGTTTTTTTTTTTTACTTCACAAACAGACACAGTACCTTTCTGTCTCCCAGCCCTTGGAAATGTATAGTTTGGCATAAAAGAAATGGAGTGTGAAAATTGTAGTTTGATACTCCAGCACTGAGATTATGATGAGATTGTGATTAAAATGAAAATAAAAAAAACACACTTACTAAAATCAAGAGTGATATTGAAAATTAAAGCTAAAGTAAAAAAAAAAAAAAAAGTTAAAATTTATTAATTTAATGTTAAAAAAAAAAAAACGTCCCCAACACTGATTAAAAGAGGACAAACTTTGGTGGAATGATGGAAAGAGCACCCTGTCATGCATATTAAAGCTACACCATACATATCATGGATATCCTAGCCTGGTAACGTTCTGCTGCTTCTAGAGACTAAGGGGTCGATGCAGTCCGAGGGGCCTTTTTAGCTTGTCTGATCCACTCCTGAAAATACTTCACCTCTAACGCTCGGGCTGCACGGACTGAGGGAGGGTCGTGGTCGTTGCTGTAGCGGAGGTCCAAGTGATGGGCTCCGTCAGGAATCATGATGGAAACCAGAGAATCTGTGATGTTGCGAGTCACTCCGCCAGCCGACCACGGGTCGAGTCCTCCGTTACTGAGACACAACGGCAGAAAATTCACTCAGACACTTGTGTACAACATAATAGGGTGTTCATATAGAGCATGGTGTGTCAATAAACTAGCTAAGGCATAGTCTTTTGTACACTCTAGGGCCAACATGTCAGTATTCACAGCACGTGTTTTGATTTTTGAAACATTTTATTCGAGTTTTCAAAGCATTATGAAACGTTGCTTTGAAAACTCACATCAAATTGCTTATTACCAGACTTTTTTATCGCATGACAAGAGCTGCTAACTGGCATTTACCCTCATATGACCGACCTTAGTGTTCGTGATTAAGCTACACCAGAGTCAGTCAGCTTTTTCATTTACATTTTACAGACGTCTGTCTACCTCCTGTGGCTACACAGATGGCTGCTCTTAATTTGCCTGAAATAAAAGCCAGCCGGAATCTGCACTTTGATTGAGCTCGCTGCACTAGACAAACCCAGAAAACACAGAGAACCTTCTGCCGAGGTCTGTTTACCTGAAGATGATGTTGCTGTGAGAGGCGATGTCCTTCCCCCCGTAGACTATGCCTGCCCAGTCGGCTCGTGGCCGGACACCAAGTATTGCATTACACTCATCGGAGAAGGCCTGGAAGTTCCACTCCCCTGGTTCAAACATGTCCTGGACGCCATCTGTGCACATGGGCATCACCATCTCTGTGCAGGCCTGGGGATGAGGGATTGAACACATATTCATTCAAATAGGGGAAAAGCTTCCCACTGACACCTCTGTGCGCCAATTTATTCAGCGTGACATGACTGATCACTGCGTTCTGTGCTACCACACCTGGTAAGTCCAGCCGAGATAACCGAGGCTGCCGGTTGCCGTCTGAGATGTGTTTAGACAGGAGGAGTCTCCGGTGTAGTTGTAGTAGACCTTTGCGGCTTGAGAGACACCGTGCAGCAGCTGGTAGTCGGACACAGTGGAATCGAATCCAAGATACTTGCACACCACCTTAAAAACACAGCACGTTAACAAACAAAACACCACAGAATTAATCACAAGTTTGTGATTACATGACAGTTTAGACAAGGTGAGAATGCTTCACATATTAAAGAGAAAAAAAAAGATATTTAATTTGCTTACAGCATCAGAAATGATTCAAACCCCTTCACTTTTTGCAGTTGTAAATGGATAAAACTGCACATCAGTTTTTGCAACATCAATTTACACTCAATAACCCATAATATCAAAGTAAAAACATGCTTTTAGACATTTTCGCAAATGTATTGAAAATCAAAAACTGAAATATCTCATTTAATTCAGTACTTTGTAGAAGCCCCTCTGGCAGCAATTACTGCTTCAAAACTTTGCATGCCTGGATTTGGGCAGTTCATCTCATTATTCCTGCCAGATCCTCTCAAGCTTCATCAGATTGGATGGGAAGTGTCTGTGAACTGCCATCTTCAGGTCCCTCCTCAGATGTTCTATGGGGTTTAAGTCTGGGCTTTGGCCGGGCCACTCAAGGACGGTCTCAGACTTGTCCCGAAGCCATTCCAGCATTTTCTTGGCTGTATGCTTTGGGTCTTTGTCGTGCTGAAAGCTGAACCGTTGCCCCGAGTCTCAGGTCGCGTGCACTCTGGAGCAGGTTTTCTTCAAGGGCCTAACTGTATTTGACGTCATTCATCCTTCCCTTGATTCTGACTGGTCTCCCTGTCCTCGTCACTGACAAGCTCCACCCCATAGCGCGATGCTGCCACCAACATGTTGCATCATATCGATGGTATGAGACATAGTATTAGTGATGAGTGGTGCCTGGCATTCGCCAGACATAGTGTTTGGAGTTCTGCCCAAATGGTTCCGTTTTTTCTCATCAGACCAGAGAATCTTTTTCCTCATGCTTTCAGAGTAATTTAAATGCTGTTTGCTAAACTCCAAGGTACCATGAAGGCTGCTGTGAGGGTGATGAAGCGCTGCTGAGATGGTTGTGCTTCCAGCAGGTTCTCCATCTCTGCAGAAGACCTCTGAAGTTCTGTTAGTAAGTCACTGTTGTGTGGTTCTTGGTCAGTTCCCTTGCCCAGTTACTCAGTTTGGCCGGTCTTTCTAAACTGCGTCCCATCAATTCATTTTGCCACAGGTGGACTCCAGTCAAGTTCTGGACACATTTCAAGGAGAATTCAAACAAAGAGGATGCATCAGACCACAATTTGGATCCACAGCAAAGGGTCTGAATACTTTTGTAGATAAGAGATTTTTTAATAAATTTGAAATAATTTCTGAAAAACATGTTTTCATTTTAAATAATGGGTTATTGAGTGTAGATTAGCAGAAATAGCATTTCAATCCATTAAAAATTAAATGTACAACACAATAAAGTGTGTAAAAAGTGAAGGGGTCTGAATACTTTCTAAAGCCACTGTATATCCAAGTTGTTTACAAGACTGAAGATTGCTTTCTTGTGGCCCATAAAGTGTTTTTCCACATAAAAAGTGGTGGCGCCTGATTTGCATATGAAATTCCCTGGAATGAACTTGAATTTATTGCTCTAATCTTGGCACAAGAGGAAAAAAAACAAAACAAACGTCCATTTACTTAAAGCCAATGATCTAAATGAGTGAAAATTTAAAGGTTTTGCTCTCATTACTACTGTTTTGTCTGACCATGGTTGATTTCTCAGAATTAATAGCGTGGATGATAAATATTTGAGTTTCAGCTTTTGTTTGATTTCGCTGCGTGTTGTTATGGTTGCAGCAGCGGAGTTGGCCGTGGCTGTTGTTCTGCACTCTTTGTGGGGCAGGGAAACTGGGCTTTCTTGTTTGGACGTTGGAGGGGAGCTGCACTAGTGTGGAGTCTGTTACTAAGGCTTTTGTCTGTGGGCTGGGGAGGAGTTGGTGGTCGATGGATGAGGAGGGCCACAGACATGTCCAACCAAAGATTTATACCGTGAAAAAAAAACACTGCAATTGCTCCAAAGCATCTTCTCCTTACTTTTCAGATAGGATTAGGCTTATACATTCATCTCTGCCAACAGATTTCCCTCCTCTAAGCCCTCAATACCCCGTTCTCACACTCACTCAGATAATCACATTAGCTTTGTCATTAAAAAAGCTCCTCTTTGCACCCACTGCCTAAACCGCTTAAACCACCCATAGGGGTCGCATACATTAAAGGCAAAGAGCCAAAAAAACTCAAAATGACCATTTAGTGTTTGTTCATCTAACGCGATGCTCTCGGATCTATTCAGTGGCTAAATGATAAACAAATAACAAAAAAATGTATCAGACTAGTAAAAGTTTCGGTTTGAGAGTGCTGTGTGGGGCACTCGGAGGGGTGTTGAAGCACCAAACAGAGAGTCGTGGGGTCAATAGCAGAGCTTGGTTTATGCACGTGACATGCCAAGGTGACTGGTAGAATACACTTCACCCAAGTCAATCAGCCTCCGGAAAACAGCCGCTGTACTGTCACAAGCTGTTTTACATGAAAACAGAGGCTATTTTGTAACGCTGACAACAGGAAAGAGTTTTTAAATATGTTTAAAAGTTGTTGTTTTTTTGTTGTTGTTTTTTTGCGTTAGCCACATTACACGACTGGATCTATTTATTTATTTATTTATCTATATTTTGGCAAGTTACTTGTGTTCACTTTTTCACATCAAGTGTCTAGTGAAGTATTTGTTACAGTCCCATTCAAATGAAAGTGGTGAACCTTTGTTTAATGGCCTCATGAGCTGCACTGGGCAAATGTCCTCTTTCTGTGGTGCCGTGTGAGCGTCCTAAGAGGAACACCTCAGAGATCTGACGGAGTGTGCAAATGAAAAGACTATTGGTACGGGAGAAGAAAAGAATGGTGGCTTACTTGTAGCTGCTCATCTAAAGAATACTTAAAATCCAAAAGAAACTAGATCCTTATGAATATTAATGAAGTTAATTGACAGCTGTTGTAAACAAAAGCTTGAAGACCACAACAAACACTTGTAACACAATCGGCTGAAACATGCATTCATTTCAATTAAGGACAGGCTGTCAGGCCGAATCAGGTGCTTAACCAAAGACAAACAAAATCCAAAGCTGAAATAAAGTAAAAACTTTAGACAGTAAATCAATTTGAAGTGAAACTAAAAACTTTTATTCTTTTATTTAGTAATTGTTTTGGCCCGACTGCCACGACTCATTTTAGAAATACTGTTTGATTCTTAAGATACAGAATTGAACTAGCGGCTGTTTGTACCTGGATTGGCCAGCGAGGCAGCGGCTGGAGGAAGTTAGCTTCGTAGGGGTAGTCCACCATAGCCAGATTCACCCAAGTCTCCTGAAGCCAGTTCTTGAAGGCGATAACATCATTCGTGTTTTTAAGAGGCCTGCATAAGCTGAATTCTTCTGACAGCCACTGAAGACCAGCCGCTTGTCACAAGAGAACAAAAAATGAGTCATTCCTTGAAGGCTGCATTATCCATGTTATCATGTATGTTCACTACTGAATCTACAACACTACTGGTTACTCAAGTTTGACAGTGAAATTGTCATTTCAAACAAAGATAAAACAATGTTGTACTGTGACTACAGCATATAAAGCTTCATGGTAGCTTTAGCTGCAAAATGCTAGTAAAATGATCACTATTTTACCTTGGTTAAAGATAAAAAAAAGTGACAGGGTGCTGAAATGTAATTTTCCAGTACAGAAGCAAATACTCATTTAGTTTAGAATATGCACAGAAAAACTCAGTATCATGTTTCAACTTTTCAGAAAAGAATGGTGATAAAAAAAAACAAAAAACAGAACCGACAAGAACATGAAGAAATACTTCTTCCTGTCAAAATACTTGATAAAATACTTTGTATATTAACCATCAAATTTAAATCAAACAGCACATTTCTACTTTTATTCCAAGTCAGTGATTGGTTCCTCCTTTTTCAACTATCACTTCCTTTGCACATCTTTTTTTAAGGCCAGTTCACAGAATCTCAAGTTTTTTGGGACAGATGCTTCAATGACACAAAGTGTCAACCATCATCAATTTATTTGAGGTTTCTGGGTTAATGTGATAGAAAAAACAATACATCAGCATGTTTGCCCTGTTTAGCTGTATTCTGTCTGACAGATTATGCCAAATACCATGCTGTCTCACTGCTTGCTTAGTTGCTATGAGATATTGATCAATATTGTTGGGAACTCTCAGTGTAGCTTCTTTGTGCCCTCGCTCCTATAAATACTTTGTCTGTGGCTGGAGTGACATTTTTTGCACACTAATAATCAGAACCTTACAGCAGGAGGAGTATTTCCTCTCTTGGTTTTTAACAGTTCTGTTCAGGATATTATCAAACTGCATTTTGAAAATATTGGATGTGGGTAGATTTGCACCACTGGCACCACTTTCTAATAAGACACTTTAAAATGATTTATAAGCTGTACCTAATGGCTTTGTCGGCTATAAGCCATTAATTAGACCTTTTGGGTTGCCAGGTTGGGACAATCATCCTCCAGCATGACACTGTCTCTGTCTTTTTACTATTAAACTCATCAGAAAGTCCCCTTATACATTAACTTATAATGTATGCCAATGCTGGAGGAGGATTTCCTATCACTTAGCAACCTGAAACTGTTCTTATGAATAGCTTATATCTGTCCTATCAAGCATTAGTAAATGATTGATTCACAATTAATCAAACTATCAGTTACACCTTATAAACGCTTTGTAAATGCCTTATTAGAAAGTGGTATTGACTTTTTTTTTTTATTGTGTAAATTTATTTCCAGTGGCATGACAAGAATAAAAAGTGCAACTCAATTCAATGAAGCTTACTCCTATAGTTTAGGACTGTGATCATGGAAAAAGTACCAGGGGATCATATTAAGGCACATTTTCTTATTCAGATCTGAGTGGAAGACTGAAGAACTCAGACACTCTGAGTTATGCAGGTTATAAATTTAATGGATCCACATATTCTCTCTCACAATCTGTCCTCTGTGGAGAGACTCTAGAGTTTATACCCAGTGGCACTACAGGTTTAAGTAACAGCTGTCTGGTTTCAGGCTTTAATAGACGACTGCACCACTTAACAAATGTGGACCATATGGACAGAAATTCTTACAATCCAGGAGCCTTCCTCATAGATAAGATTTAACATGATTGATTTATTACTCTGAATTATTCAAATAAGTCCTACTTCCTATAATGTGACAGATCACATAAATCAACTTGTGAGTGTTCGACTTACCAGTGGAAGAGACATTATTAATAGCCTTCCACGACTTTCTAATGTTTGCGTCACAGTTATAGCCACTTCTGGCAAAGTCCTGTGTTACTATTTTGTAGAAGTCTCCACATGGCACCATGCCAGGGAACTGCCATATTGGTGCGGAGGACGCCAGAGCTCTGAAATACAGGAAGAAGCAAAACCATTTTAGATTTTCTCTCAATCCCTTATCCATGGCGATCTGTGAATAACATTTGTGTAAGGTGTTTGCAATAGGAGCATACTGATTACAAAGGCAGTGAGAAAGTCAATAGAACGCAGATGCAAACTCTGATACCAAATACTACTGCAGTGCCTTTTGTAAAACAGACTGCACAGATTCACCATGACGGCTCAAATGAACATCTGGTATTTATTACAGACTCCCTTAAGTCCTTTGGTGTGAAATGACCAGTTAGGTAAACATGAAGCTGCTGTGTGCATGCACCACTACGTGACTTCTTGGTGTGGAAGATGTTTTTCTTTTTTTTTTTATTACATTTTTCTACTGATTACAGCTGCAAGCAAACAAACAAAGATGACTAGTGCACATTTGGGTAAATTTAACCTGCAGGTCCTCACAACTACACTGATACATTACCCAACAACTATATTGGGGTATTTCATCCTGAACCAGGCAGAGAGCATCCCTCCATAGGAACCTCCAACAGCGATGACAGGGCTGTGCTGAGCTCCGGGTGAAGCGCTCTTCAGGTTTTGAATCAGGACTGCAAAATCTGCCAAGGCCTGCTCTGAGGTCAGGTAGTTCAGGTGTTTGCTGTCCTGCAAAAGCACATGACAAGTATCGTTCCACAATTAGGTGGCCTGTAAGTGAAATTTATTTTGGTGGGTAATTATTTTAACACCTTTAGCTACAAATAGAATGGAAATGTCTGTATCTACTGAATCATTTTTGCTTTCAGGTAAAATGCCATTACAGTCTTAAGGTATAAGATTTGCTTTTGTTAGTAATGTAACTTAGTTACTGGCTTGAAACCAAAATAGGAGAAAATACATGTAATCAAACATACTTAATCAGATTTTAATTAGACTTAGATGTGATCTCCTTGTGTGACACTGCATCTTCACTTACACTATAAGAGTCCTGTCCAAATGGCAGGGATTCTCCATAGTAACGATGCTCTGCAAAAACCAGCATGGCGCCCAACTCCTCCGCAATTTCCCACATGAAGCCCTGAAGAAAAAACAAAGGTAGGTGTTCAGTTAGATTGAGCACTGTGTGCAGTGTAAATACGAGTGAACAGAGAAGATATTTACAGTGTTGTTGCAGAACCAGGTGATGTCGCCTTCATTGCCGGTGTAGAACAAAATCGGTCCTGCAGGCTGCTTCCAGAGTTTGTCAGCCACAAGGTATCTCTGCTTGAAGGTGCCTTCCTCCAGGAATCCAAAATGATCAATCTGAAACAAATACAAATATAATACTAAATAAACTAACTATATAATCTTAAATGTGTTCATGTACACAAACTGATCACAAACATCAATGAAACTTATTCAGAATTAGAGCAATTACATAAATATAGCCCGTCAGTATATGTCTGAGACCACTTTCCCAAAATGCGAAGATAGACATGTTTAAAATGAATGAGAAATTAATTTGAAAAACATATACAAATATACAATTTTTCATATGTATGTTGAGTCTGTGAGAGATGGTGTTGATTCAAAGCCTTTTGAGGCTGAAGTTAAGTGTATATTATACAGTCATACTGAAGAACAAGCCTCCCTACTGAGACTAGCTTTCAAAGTGTAAATTAGGGATGTATCTCCCTTTGCCACATAAAGCAGAAAATGTAAAATATGATCCAAAAAGATGGCATCTCTTGTGCACTGGTCACACTTTGGTTGACAGAAAAGCTATTGCGGCAATCATTTTACTGATGTTCAAATTAACAAAGCATTTTAGAGGATGCAGTCCAGTCCACACAGACTTCTCCGAGAGGTGGGTGTGATCAGTGGATACCTGGCCCTGTGCCAACTATGGCGTTTTGAAATGACAGTCCCGAGGTTGGATTCGGGGGTAATTAGCCCCAATTTGTATTAAAACATGTTGGAGCCAGTTTAAGGGATGCCACATTAGTTCCACTTTAGATGAGCTCTGAGATATCCTTTCATCAAACCTCAGGGATTCTGGGGTATCTTCCCTTTTCAACTATATTTCCTGTATTCTTTATTAAACAAAGGCAGAAAGAAACCAACAACTTCACAGAGAAGACAACCCCATGAGGCGACTGAGTTGTCCAACCCCTGAAACAGCCCCGGCACTTAATACAAAATGTTTTTGTTTTGTTTTTCCCCCCTCCTCGCTCTCTTCCCTCCTCAGTGGATACAAAGGAGGCAGCAATTTTATGAGCCAATGACAGCAAAAAGATGCCGGGGCCTCAATGTGTTCATCCAAGCCTCGACTCCTTAGCGCTTGGCAGTGCTTTTAAGTGCGAGGGGACCATGAGACAGTTTAAAGGAAAAGTTCGGCAGTTTAGCAGCAAAATAAGTGTCAGTTATATCGGCTGAAGTGTAAAGTGGGAATTTTGTGAACAAGCCATTTAAGTTACTTTGAATCGTTTAAAAAGCGACATAATTTGTTTAGTTATTTTTCATTTCACAACAAGGTTTTCAAATGGTAGATGCCTGATTGCGGGAATGAAGCTCTTCAGTAACTGAAATCCAAGCTCTGTTAAAATGAAAAGAAAAATATTCTAATAAACAACTGTGATATATATGCCAAAACTAAAGTGGTTGAATGTATCAAGTGCTTCAGCAAAAGGACCCCTGGTGAGTACTCTATCACTTGCACCCACTCAGTATGCACATCACAAAACCCACGAGACCGGTTTTGTAACAGATCCACACCCTGATAAAACAGTGCCCCCATGTGGTTACTGCTTGCACAACTTAGAGCACTGTTTGTTCCAATTAAAATTCACTGCACATACTGTACATCTACTGGACCAGTACGTGAACTATTCCACAAGAGAGAGAGAGAGCTGCATCTGTTGTCCAGAAATTGGACACATGCGGGAAAAAAAAACGCAGTACAAGCTCCAGTAAACGACAGCAGTTAATTTAGAGGATGCGAGAGGACACTTCCATTCATTGTCTGGAGGCAGAATGCGGTCCAGAGGATTTCCTCTGGACAACTGCTGGATTACTTGGTGCTCTCTTCACAGCAGCTCGTCTCACACAGAGTGGAGAAAAAAGTTGCATGATTGATGATTATTTCATGACAACAGCAGACTTGCTACCGGTACTGAAAAGTGGATTACAGGGATTTTTTTCTTGTTTCTTGATTTTTTTTTTTTTTTGCACATTTGGAAAAGAAGCAGACAGTTTCTTGTTGATTGGGTGAAAAAAAAAAGCACATCAGACAAGACAATGGGCGTCAGAAGGGAGGAAATGGTCTTTATCTTCTTGTCAGCTTGGCTGATTAGGCAGGATGCCGTGGGTTGGACCAGGTGTGGAGCATTGTCCCCAAATCCAAACACCGTTTAGTGCACAAACACTATTAACAGTATGTAAAGATAACAGTTAGAGCTGCAACTAATGGTTATTTTCTTTGTTGATTTATCTGATGACTACTTTATTGAATAATCGATTAAATGTCTGATCTATAAAACATCAAAAAATGGTAAAAAAAAAAATAATCACAATTTTTTAAAGCTCCATGTGACACAATCGCCTTGTTTTGTCTGGCCAACAGTTAAAAACAAAGACACCAGATTTATTAAAATGTAAGACAAGGAGAAGCAAATCCTCATATTTGAGAATCTGGAAGCATCAATTCTTTGGCATTTTTACTTGAAAAATGACTTAAATGATGAATCTATTATCAAAGCAATAACCAACAAATCATCACAGCTCTAAATACTGCTATGTTAATGTTAATATCAGCACTTTTCCACTATGTACTTAATAATAATCTGTGCATTATTCTAAAATGTTTAGTTCATTAATCCTCTCACTAATTCATACAAAAAGCATCTGGGATTGTTTCCATCCACTTCCTTGTGTGTTGGATTGTCTTTTCCTGACGTCTACAAGCATGGATCTTAGAATATCCAATGTCTAAATTGGCAGGGGAACAGGCTTAGATGTTCAACACAGTTTAAAGTTTAAGGCTAAATGCAGACAGATAGATACCTGATGCCCAGATTTACAGAGTGTGAGGTGTGACTATGTTCAGTCTCTGTTAAAAATCTTCTAAGACACTGACTTACATCAGAGTCAGTGAAGAACATCTGAGGGAAAACCACAGAACAATAAAAGAAAAAAAATCAGTAAGAGTTAAGTTTTCAGTGATCCTGACATTTTAAGCTCTAGCATTATCATCTTGAGAACAGATATAGCGGTTCATGGAGCACCTAAATGCACTACTGTGCTAGGTTTCTATAATTTACACACCATTTACTGTCATGGTAGGTGAAACAGCTAATTAATCAGTACATGATGAGGGTGAAGAGGGACCTCCACTCATTGTCTAAAATATTTATTTAATGACTAATCATAACAATTATTCAGATTTACACCAAAATGATGAATACTGTCCTTTAAATGCGGGGAAGCTGGTTCGTTTACCTTTCACAACATCCCTGACTGCAGGAAGAGCAGAGTCATTAAGACAAAAGCACGGCCTTGTGATTGTGTGAGTCAGGTTCACAAGTCACTAAACGTGATTGCTGTGCTGTGTACGACAACACACACAATGCAATCTGATTCCCCATGAAGCAACAGTAAATGGAAAATGTAAAGGCTGACAGAAGACCTCTCAAACCCCCCCCTGAGGCAAAGTCTTTCAGATTCACTGGGCCCTGGAGACCTTTTTAGGCACGGAGCCAGGAGGGATAGTTACAGTTCTGCTGGCAAGAACAGAGCCAATTGTGATGGTTTTCCCTTCACTACAGGAAGCCAGAGGGAAGCACCTATTGTCTGTAGACACAACACATGAGCAACTTCCACGGCATTAAGTACATTGAACACATTAGAAAGAGCAAGTGGTGCAGATATAAGTAAATGGCAAACAATGAAGCCAGGTAATGGTAATATAGAGGTAAATAATAATGTGAGCAAACTATAATGAGCCAGTACACATCATATAATATCAATCTTATTTTCACATAACACTCCTTCATGGTTTTCTTTTAAATATCCTTTTGTCTTTATGACAGCAGTTTTATCGGTTGTTTTATTATTTTACATCAAAAGATGTTTCAGGCAAAATATTAGGATCACTTTAATTTATTTGGATTTTTACTCATTTATACCCATAAACTCAGCAGTTATTTAGTTTGCAAGTCAAACATTAAAAAGTGAAGTGAAAGAGAAAGAAGTAAAAGAGGAAGGAGCCAGTGGGAAAAAGTACCCGTATTATATTAAGTTTTTACAAGTAGGCTTAATTGTGAGTGAAAAATTTGAGAATTTTTAAACTCACCTTCTGGTCAAAGTAAAATGTTTCATAGCTGATGGGAGTCTCAGTGGAGTAAGATGACCCACCGAGCCTGGTGAAAAGTTGTGATTTGAGGGCGATCACGTGTAAACAGCCACAACACAACGCTAGGATGCAGACAGCTGCAGCCCTGTCCAAAGCCCCCGTCCTGCCTCCAGCCCTCATCGCTGCCTCTGTCAAACACAGCTCACAACAAAGTGATCTTCAGCACATGATAATGAGATCGCATGATCTCTCTCCCTCTCTCTCTCTCTCTGGCTTTGCTTGAGCTGGGAAGAGGAGACCTGTCCCGTCAAAAAAAGGAAGTGAGACTCGCCTGTCAGCAAACCCAGAGAGGTGTTGTTTGCCAGCATGTGACCTACATTCAGCCGCGGAGCAGAGTCAGCCAGCTGCTGGACAGGAAACATCGGGTTCAATGTCTCCCCAACATTTTGAACAACTTTAATTCAACTGCAGCCGGCTAGCAGTCAGCAGAGACAGCAGACGGTTCCTACTATAAATACGCTCGCAAGGGATGCTGGGAGACCGAGTTCTATACGTGTGCACGCTGATGCTAGAAACGCTCCGAAGTCACGCGGCCATCACTAACGAGCAAAGACATAAGCTTGCGTGCGTTTTCGACTTCGGCTTTGACGGGAGCAGCCGGTGACTGCAGGGTTGGACGATAAAAAACACTAGCGTCAAGTCGGACACACTCACGCACTCCACCTCCCGTAGCGTCAGTGAGCTCACCGCACTGTCTGATCTCCCAGCGTGCACAGCTGCTCTGACTGTCATCAGTTTTGCTAAAGCTACACAGTGTTACTCACTCAAAAATGTGTTGTTCTAAAAACATTTGCAGGCCAGACACAAATAATAATAAAGTTTCTCAAAATAATGACTTAATATCTCAAATTACTTCCTATAGAGCTGCATGTTAAGTAGTTATAAGTTAGTCAAACTTTAATGTTTGATCAATATTTTCTATATTTTGTTGCACTGAAATATGGGTGTTTTGGTTACTTGATAATTTATTTATATGATGCATCATCAATATTGTAATGTTACTAGTCATGGTTACTAGGTTGTGTGATCTATGCCGCTATGTCTAGCTATACAGGCTAAGTGCTGTATGTCTATGAAATTGAACTTGTATCAAATAGTGGTTATGCAGGGTTGTGGAGCACTGATGTAGAGCAAGAAACTTGTAGATATGTGCTCTTGCCACCAAGCTAAACTTAAATTTGAGCTTCATGAAGATGTGTCTACTTATGACAATATGTAGTAAAATAATGTTAACCATGTGGGTGACCGACCAGTCTCTGCTAGATGCTGACGTCTATCCTGTTACATTTGACTTAGCTCATGTTAACCTTACTGGGTTTTAGTGACTGAATTCAATGTATTGAAATACAAAGTTAACAAAGTTTGGAAGTAGCCTAGGCTAAGGGTGCTGCAACACCCACCTTAAGGTGCTGCACCCCAGCCTCCAGGTGGCCGGCAAGCTATAGGCCCATATTTGTGTCATTGCAATCATTAATTCTGTTGTGTGGGAGCCATGAGACGTGTGTCTCATGGACCTGGTTGACACATGCCAGTTACTGTGGATATTATACTTTGCCTTGACCAGTAGGATCAGTGGGTCTATATTGCCGTTTTTGTGCCGAGTAGTGGTTGTTTCTGCAGGAGACATGCTGCTCCTCTGTGGATGGTTAAATATTCAGTGCACATAAACACACTGAATGTAATCAGCAATTAAATGGCAAGCTGCTGAGTTAGTATTTCACTGGAATTGGGAGGCAGAAGAAAAACAAGAGTATTATGCATGTGTCCGCCGCCCAAACAGGAAAACAAACAAACACATAAACAGCCCATATATATAAACAAAATTGAGCTGCCAGAGGGAGGAGATCAAATAAATTACATTTCCTTTAGGGGAGATAACATGGGGAATAATAGATATGAAGTTGTTTGGATAAAAATGTACCATACATCGCGCATGTCAATTAAAGCATCAGTCAGACCAAATGCATTTTTCAGAGAGGTGTCTTTTTCCAGTTGTTTTCTGTAGGGAGTAAGTGTTTCGCGCACTGCTCATACGCCCTGGGTGCCTTGCATTTAAGATGCTCAGAGATTATTGCAGTCTAATCAGTTCATCTTCAGTCCCAGTGGACATTTGTTCCAAATGTGAAGGGATTCCATCTGTTCCCGAGATATTGTGTTCACAAGGCCAAAACTGTGTTTTGTGAGGTCACCATGACTTTGACCTTTGACCATCAAAATCTAATCAGTTTGTCCTTGAGTCCAAATGAAGGTTTGTGCCAAATTTGAAGAAATTCCCTCAAGGCGTTACTGAGATATCACATTCATAAGAATGGGACAGACCCGAAACGATAATGCCTCCAGCCCTAGCTGTTGCCAGCGTGGAGGCATAAAAAGAAAACTCACACAGGAAATAATGCAAGGATCTTTATGTAAATAGAAAAAATCAGACATATTTATAGTGTTGAGATCTGACTTCAATTGTTGGTTCAGTACTTTTTCAGTAACCCTGCGGACAAATAAACAGAATCAGCTGAAAACATGACCTCCTTGGCAGATGTTCACTGCCCTCTGGTGGTCACAGTGGTCTCCCTACACTGACGACAACCTTCATTATAATTGTTCTCTAGTGGCTACAATTAGAGACGACAACACCACTCTGTAAAATAGCAATAATACAAATATCTGTATTGTTCCTACTTATGTCTGCAATGGTGCAAGTATGACTAACGTTATGGTGAAGTTGCTACCTGTGACCACTGGAGGGCAGTAAATACACAGGAACTTTAGCAACAGGGCATTTTTACTTACCAGTTTAACCTGAGTAATTTTATAATGGAATCAGTTGTCATTATCAATTGCTTATTGTCAATAAAAGTTTGTTTCTTTAACAGTGTCGTAGCAGTCTCTCTGGAGTCTGTGAGATGCTGACCCGAGCACCTTCTAAAATCACCAGTGTTTACTGGCCTCTAGGGGTCACAATGAGTAACTGCAGCATCGAATTGGTCAAAGTAACACCAGACAAACATCTCTGGCACAGACGCGATGGTGTATGAAAACGTCTGCTAAGTCATTTCAGAATAATACTTTGAAATATGTGGTTATACAAGGTGACCACAGGAGGACAGTTTATAGTCATGATATGACATGACAATACTGTAAGTAAAGAAAGAATACTACAGACATAGATACTAATTGCGGCTTCTAGCTAGATATTAACTTATCCAAAATAGCTGCCCACAGATGCCATGACATGATCAACGCCCTGTGGTTTGTTTCGTTGCTCACAGTTTGATGAGTCACGGTGGTCCGGGTGACGCACGGGTTTGCATGGGTGCTGACTGTTGTTGTATTTGTCTGAGCTGCTTTGGCTGACTGTGTCATAAACAAAGTAGAAAAGCCAAACAAACGTTCCCCAAAATAAAGAAAGCTTTTAAATATATAAAAAGCAGTAGGGAATAAATGAATTTGCCAAACAAAACTAAGATTAAACCAAACAAAATAACTAAAACACACAGCAGTTGAAGACTGTTTCTCCATGGCGTCTTCCACAGTTGCTAATTAAGCACATGTCTTAATTAAGCAGTTCCTGAGATTTGGGTCTCTGTGCTTGGTTTATCACCAAAACTACCGATAGATGCTGCCAAACTATTTACTTTGAAATAACTGAAATAGGAAATTATAAAGCTTGACAGAATGGCTTGAACACCATAAGTAGAATAAAGGGGATGAATAGATAATTGGCACTGATTACCTTCTTACAGAATCAGTTAACATTACACTAGTGGAGAGTAAGCTTCAGAGTGTGTTTGTTGGCACCAGTGGTCCATTGAGACTCAATTCCACTGGCACAAATGCAAAAAATGTCCTTGCAGTATTTCTGTTGAAACATTAAAAATAAAGTTTTGATGAAACACATATAATTATCAGCTTCACCTGCATCAAAGCAGACTTTAACATCCTTAAGCTTCCAGTGAATCTATTCAAAATAACCACAAAAAAAGAAAGAAAAAACACCTCTGTATCTGAGAATAACTGACTACCTGACTACACCATTTACAGTACAAAGGAATAACATATAACAAATACAAGATATTTAGTGTAATTATTTAATGTTAATGTACAGAGTAAATTTCAGGGGTTTATTTTGTACACATAAAGGAAAAGAAGCACAACATCCCAATAGTGTTTTCCTTTGTATTACCCATATTGTGTTGACAAGAAGATGCAAGGAATCAACAGTAAGTTACTGCTGTTAAGTCTAAGGTAAAAGGCAAAACAAAATGCTCGCCAGTTGTACAAAGGGATTGATTACTGAAAATGAAAAGTATAAAAGCAAAGTGCCAAGATGTACTACAGGTCTGTACAACAAAAGACAAAATGTTACAATAAAAATAAGTGTGCAGTATATGGCATTGTGCAATACAGTACATTACAGTTATGGCAAATATATGAAAGATAAAGTTAGACACTACAAATTATGGCAAAACATGCTGGACAATCAAATTTCACAATAAAAGCATATGAAATACAACAAGTCATATACGAAACTACATGAACAAACCGCTTCAAACAAATAAGAAGTCATACAATTTCATGGCTAGACAGCACCAACAAAGGTAGAAATATTCACGTCGATGGGTAAAAGTAACAACTGACAGTCACAAAAAAAAAATGTCAAGTGATTAAACCGTTCATAATTTCTACTGATGACTGACAAGAGGCCTTTCCACTTTCTTCATACTAAATCAACTGACTAATCGCAAGCACTGTACGAAAAAAAACGGTGTCACAGAATACTGTTTCAATGTAGTATTTATACGCGTTTCATTTGATGTTATCTGACATAAAAACATATTTTAGCAGCAAGTAAAAATCTTCTACTGGGAACAAATATTTCACAGTTTGTAATGACAGGTGCAAATAACTACTCAGAAATTAGATTATGAAAGTTAATTATATTGTATGCAATTCTCAGAGCAGAAGAAACTGTAGTGGGGAGGAAATGATTGTGCAACCGATTTCAGGGAAAGTTTGCAAAGTTTTTTGTATTTTTTTTGCAACTTGATCAGACTTGGTAATCTCAAAAACGTACTGCGTGTAAACATATTGTTACCATTAACTGATAACCTCCAATGATCACGAAGCTTTTTGTCAGCTTTGTTGAATCTGTAACAAAATACCTGGTAGAGCTTTTCACTCACTGCTGGTGAACACTGATGTTTTTAATGACAATGGAGCCTACAACCCAAACAGGCAAAATTCTGCCATTTCACCATGAAGAGGATGAAATGGAGCCCTACTCAAAATTCCTGGATGCATCAGGCAGACATACTTCACATCCTGTTGCACTTTGGATAATGTTCTCCATAATGGCAGCATCTTAAAATGCTTGTTCCTGGAAGGCCAAACTAAAGTTGACTATCTCCCCCTTGTACAGCTTAAAAAAGGCATGGGACTACAAATGACGGACCTAAGTGGCTTTATGCCATCTTAGAGGGACGGAGGCATTGGGGCTCAGCCATCTGCCCTCTACAGTCAATGGCTACTGAGTTACCATGGCCAGAAGGCCGAGTTCTCTCTAATTGAGGCTGCAGCAGCTCAAGTAACTGATGGTTTTACCCTCGCCGGGCATTGGGGCAGTGTCATTGTTATCCAGCTTGTTCTGCTTGGCCTCTCGAATGAGTTCGCAGGCCAGGTCGAGGAAAAGTTTCTCAACGTTGTCAGACTCTTTGGCTGAGGTCTCCAGATACAGCATGCTCTGGGCTTCAGCAAAGTCTTCAGCCCTCTGTCTGAGAACCTCTCTCTTCTCTGCCAGATCTATTTTATTACCTGTAAGACACACACATTTGTCTTGTCAACACATGCAACAAGTTAGAACGTGGCTTCTTGAATCACAACGCAGATTGTCTTTCTGAACAGTGCTGGGTAGGTGTAGATGAGGCAGATGGAAGTGGAGTGGGTGTACTTGTGTGGGATGATTTCTTTCCTGAGAAGGGACAAGACATTTTGCAGAAATAACATGCTAAAATGTACGTTAACAAAGACAAAACTGGCCTTTTGCAAATCCATTCAGAAACTGCCGCTGATATCGGCTCAGTAATTCATGCTCACATTGAAGTGGGCTCAGAAAACCAGGTCAGGTCCAGTCAAATATAGTGCACACTATTATTCAGTTTTCTCATGATGAACAATGAGCATGATGATAAAAGAGGTCCATCAGTTATTAAAGTAGGAAGTGAAAGTTTCTTACCGACTAATATAGTCACCACTTGGTTGTTGGCATACTGCTCAATCTCCCTCAGCCACTCTGGAAGGCACCTGAAGGAGTCCTCACAGGTAATGTCATACGTAAGAATGAGGGCATTGGCACTACGGTAATAACTCTGAGTAATGGAGCGAAATCTCTCCTGTCCAGCTGTGTCCCATATCTGCAGCTGAAAAAACAGATATTTCAAGTGAGCAACTGTCCATCTAAACTATTAGAAAGCATAAAGGAAAAAATGTTTAATCTTTGTTTACCTTGACCTTCTCCCCTTTGATTTCCACAGTTTTAATCATGAAATCTACTCCAATAGTAGCCCCTTGTCCAGGTGGGAAAAGGCCCTAAATTTAGAATATATCATATCATATATTATATCATATTACATTGGAATATAGTTTTATATTCTGTAATAACTACAAACTCATTAGGACGGACAAATACAAACCTGAGTAAAGCGCCGGACGAGACATGTCTTCCCAACTCCAGCATTTCCTATCAGAACTATTTTGAACAGGTAGTCATAATCTTCCATGCTCATGCTAAACTGTGAAAAGTAAAGGAAAAACAAAAAGGGACATGAGTAAATGCATTAAAAACAAATTACAGCACTTGACTAAAATGATCACATTTGTCTCCAGTGCATTTGAAGGCTAAGGACAGTGGTGAAACTATTAAACTGTTGTGAAACTGGCGCACAGGCCAACATCATCAGGGGAGACTGTAACTGACATTTGACCTAAAAAATCATACAAATCAGTTATTGTGAGTGAAACATGTCCTGGTTCAGCTCTTAAATATGTTGTACAAAAACTACTGACTCAAAGCAAAAGTCTCTGTTCCTCAAGTCTCAGTTTAATAATGGGTATTTAATATTGTAACACCTCCCTGTCTCTGGTACTGATGATACAAATGTACATTACTTTAGTGTATTTTGTACATCATTAACACTGAGCACAGTTTGAACTTTGAGAACAACACTAGTTACACAGAGGAAATGTTTCTATTTCGCTTCTCCCTCTTCCTATGATATGCGCACAAACTGAGATTCCTAATGTTTTGCTTGGCTGCAGTTTGAAGGGGCTGTGCATCACTTTTGGAGGGTGCGACTCGAAAACCCCGCTGGAGTGAATAATCTGCAAAAAAAGATGTAGCTAATGTATCTCTGTTTCTTTGGTCAGTGTCCACACACCACACAGCGGCATGTTACATGCATGTAAACAGGGATGGTAACATACATTTCCAGTAGTCTCTGCAGTACCGTTACATCTGCTCTTTGAATCGGGCCTATACGTGAGTAAAAACTAAGAACATCACTGTAAAAAAGCATTTATAAGAAATCAAACTGTTGCTTGCAAGATGATGTGAATCTTCCACCCTGATGCAATGAAGCATAATTTAGGGGTTAATTCAGCTGGAATCGCTTGCATATAAATTAAATTTTTCCCTGTGTCGCATTTCTTTCCTCACTCCTTTATCTTGTTTTCTAATGAAATGTAACATCGTGACATTCTGCGCACACTTAATCTGAGTTAACATCACATTTCTTCCTAATAATGCTTCACGATCCTCTGAGTTGATAGCCATTAGGGCGAAGCTAGCAACAGTAGCAACTAGCAGCTACCGTGTGACTCTAGCCATTTTGGCACTATCTGCAGATGAGGAGGGGAAAAAAATCAAAGTCAGCGCTGCGTATCGAGCCTGGAAATAGTTTGCACTTACCAAAAACACGGGGATGTCCCCGGACTTTTAACTACTTGGTATGCATAGGTCACCTCATCAAACGGGGAAAGCCTCTGCTGGGAAGGGCATAATTCCTCTGGCTGTGTATCCTCAGCAGCCTGTCTGTTTGAGGAGAAGCAAGAGGAGGAGGAGGAGGAGGAAGAGGAGGAGGTGGAGGACTGCACTCAATGATGTCATCAGCTCACATGCAAAGTAACTCAGTACATGTACTCGAGTATATGCTCATCAGTGCAATTCTGAGAGCCTGTAACTTCAGTTAAATGTTAAACTACTACTCTGTTAAATGTGATCATTTCTATTTTAGTTAAATGTTTATTCTATAACTACAAGATATATGCGTCGACTGTATGACCAGGACTAACTTTGCAGGGTGATGACAAATAATCTCATTATTAACTTGTTAAAGAATTCAATGTGTATCAGATTGGTCACTTGCAATATAGAACAAAAAGCAAAGTTAGGACATTTAATCAAAAGCGACATTCTTCAAGTTGAGCACTTTTTTATCAACAGACCATTTTTATGCAGCCTTTGTAACGTTATTATTAAGGACACAGGCGACCGATCATACATAGTTTAGCTCTTAACCTTAATACTATTCTATAACACTATAATCACCACTACTGATAATAGTACTCATATGGTGCAATTACTAGCCTTCTATTGCCACTTACAGCGATTCTCATTTTATATAAATATTCCCTTTAACACGTGTGGATGAGAGCTTTTTGTGTGTGCTATTTTATAACAAATTCAAATCAATGTAATAATCGAAAAGAAATCACCTTTATCGCTTTATTTAAAGTTTTGCCCTCGGTTGCTAGGAAACAGTGTAGCGGGAACGGAAGATTTTTCAATGTTTTACCCGGACGGCTCGTCACGGTTGCACACCATGCCCTTGTCTTCCTACCGGAGGTGAAAGCTGTGTAGTAGGAACAGGCAGCTGGGAGGTCACTAAAATAATCTGAATTTAAGGGACATATTCTCGCCATGGGTCTCATACCAGACGAGGCAAAGTCTCTCCCTCCTCCGGGACTCGTCAACAGGAATTCGTTGTGGCTTGCGGGTGTAGGCTGGTGCTCCGCGATGCTTCAAAATGCCATTAACCACAGGCCACCGCTAAAATCAGGTTAGCATGTTTGTTAGCTGGCTTTCGGACTTTATCTTGTCTCCGGAGACACAAAATTTACTCAGAAAGCATAAAAACAGACAAACAAAAAGGCCTGGCATGGCGCATTTAACAAAGAATCACCATGTTGTATCGCAGCAGAGCAGTAACTTGTTACGATAGCTTATCATGTTATGATAGCTGAATGTGTGGTTATCCATTTGTATCTCCTTATCTAACAAAAATGTCTCAAGTAAATAACAAACTATTAACAGACTAAGTAATAATGTTCATATGTATATATTATCAGTGTTACTAAACACAAATGGACAATAAACTTACCCAACTACATTTCCAGGGTCTGTCTTATAGTGCTTTAGTTTGAGAGCTTTTGTGTGTGTATACTTGGCCTATTATGGAGTAGTTTTGTATGTTTGTTTATGTGATTATTCTAGTTTTAAATTGGACTTAATTATCTACTAGGTAGCAATAATAAAAAGACGTGAGTAAACATTTAACTTAAATTTCTGAAGCTTGCTCCTGCTTATTTTGAAAAGTATAAGGTGCATGCCTGTGGTTCCTCATAAGCACAGCACCATGAAAGCTTTGTGCTTTGAATGCAAAATTAATATTATAGTAATGTCATGCTGTATGCTTAAACCACAATCATATCTATCCTATTTTACTTTTTCAGGTGTTCATCGACAAGCCCTGTTGGCAACCATTGGTTGGTTCATCGGCTACCACATTTCAAAATATGAAAATTACACTTTCGCCAGACTTGATCGAGACATGAACGAGTATGTAAGACTCCACCCACAGGAGTTTGCAGCAAAGGGTAAGTAAACCTTCAGTTTTTTTGCACTCACAAGAGCGTACAGGAACCTAACAATACTAATTCCCTCATGTATAATGTTTGATGTACTTTTGAGCATCTTCATATCTTTCTTTATATTTGGACACTGCCATTGTTCTCCACAGTTAAAGTCTGATACAGTCACTGATGGTCCACTTCATGCATCTGTCTGTGCAGTTAAGCAAAATTAAGTGTCAGCGTAGTGTCAGGTGGATTTTCATTCAATACACAGGAATGGCTGTTCAACGACAGTGCTCTTTTTATTGTCTGTATATTAAAAACAACCATTCAAGTTTACTAGTTTATGACTACTCTGTACGAACTCATTAAAAAATGTTTTCTCACTCTGCATATTTTTACTCTTGTTTCTGTATGTGCTGTTACTGTATTGCACAGAATCAGTTGTGGCATGTTGTTCACATATTTTGCCATTCCACCATAACTGCAGGCGTATGCTGATCACAAGCCAGTATCTTCACACATAGTCAGTATCAGGATATAAAACTCCATTCCGTGCCACAGTTTGTGCCATAATTTCTGTAGTGTTTGAAGTGCAGTAGGATATTTGTAAGTCTACACAGAGGAACTAGAATTAAAAAATATGGTGGCCCACATATGTGTGTTATCACATTGTTTCTTTTGTTTTCTTTTATGTCACCAGAAAAAAAGACCTTTGCAGAGATTGTGGAGCCTTTCCATCCTGTGCGCTAAGTGTCAGCACCTGGTGAGATGGAAGAGGGATGTCGAGAGAAAACACTTGCAGACTACCATCTGTCTTCAGTGGTCTTTTTGTGAAATCTTCCTGTCATATACTGTGTGAAATATAGCTATGTAAATAAAAAAGAGATCCCAAATTCAACATTTTCTACCTGAAATTTTCCTGATTAGTCAAAACAATAATCATAATTCCCTGTAAGGTCGTGTGTTTGAACATAAATGAAGCCTAGAACATTGCTGTTTCGTCACTATAATCAATATTTTTGCCATATCTGCAAACCATAGTTTCCAAGGGACTATTACAATGAACAGATGGAGACAGAAATGAACAGTTTTGGTAGTGCACTTTAATCCATATTTGCAGTGTTAGAAACATGGGGTCACTGAATGTAAACATTTCAGACATTTGAGACGTTCAGGTGACTTTGCTACATATACCACACTTTTATGAACACCCGATCTTTTGCTTGATGTCCATATATGTTAACACTGTTTTCTAATTTGCTGCTCCAATGATGTCCATATATTTATCAGTAAGGCTCCGAGTCTTCTTGGTCAGTTCGCTCATCACAGAAAACAGCCCTCTCAGGTGGAAGCGGAAGAGGGCTTCAGGATCTGTGTTCAGAAGAGGCTCTAGGGTGTTGTTGAGCACTGTGGTGTTCTTTGTCTTGTGGTCATCCAGGGGAATCAGGCCACTCTCCACTGTGTTTCTTATGGCTTTGAGCATCAGGTAGTTTCCATACAAGTCTTCACATGACTCCTCTGCTGCTTCACTGTCCCACACCTCATCAGAGGGCACGTCTCGCAGCAGGCTTGGCAGGAGAATGGTCTGCTCCATGTCACTGATGGCTGAGCTGTATCGCCTCAGAGCCAGGAGAAGGCTTTTTTTGTTGAATTTGGCGTCGGCAGACTGCATGGTTCCAGTTGGATGTGGTCAGCTGTTCCTGTACTGTGGTGGCGTACAGTAGGAAGCAGTGTGCAGTGCAAAGGCATGAGTGCATATGGTGGTGAATTTATATGATGAGCACAGGTGGGTTGATCGGTGCAGTTACGCAATTGCATCATCCGATACATTTAGGAACACTTAGAGTTCTATTTGAAGTCAAACCCTTATCTCTGCTTTATTTACACAACCTTCAGTTTCTTTTGAGTTCATAATGTCTGACCAGTTTGCACCAAAATGAACCAGTGTCAAATCATTAACCATGCAGACCACTATGTTTGAATGACCTCAGTATGAAGTGATAGAGCATGGTTTGATATTGATTGATTTAAAAGATGAGCTGAGGGATATCAAATTTCAACCCAAGGTAAAGAGCCTTGGTGTTAAGCCAAGGTCAGCTTTGTTTAGATTTTCAGGTTATTTTATAGGCTTGGACTTCAGGCTCTTCTGATCCCTGATTGCACATGCAACGTTATTGCAAAGGCAAAGAGAACTTGGATGGTTAGTCTTGAAAAGAAAATTAAGTTTTATTATGATCCTGATATAAAAAAAAATGAGGGAAGCAAACATCGGATGAAATGGGTCCAAATATGCCTGGGTGCAAACATTTGTTTCTGGGCCTGATTCCTCTCCAAACCAAAGGATGGCTGGCACTAAGGTTCCTTCATGTGTGTGACAAGCGCTGGTATTTTTTGCTCAGATGGAAGAGAAAGCTCTGCAGGCGGTCTGTTCCTTGGCATACAGCTTCAGAAGAGGAGCCAAGCACAGCCCCGGACACAAAATACCACTCTGTGTCACTTAAGAAGGTTAAGATTATCATTTAGAATATGATAGCTGCTTTTGGGATCAGGAAGGATTTAAAATATATTTTCATGCAGAGATGTAAGGTATCTTTGTAGTTTGAAACCATCATACTGAATAGAATTTGGCTGCTAAAGTGAATGAGTGATGCATTTGTACAGGTTTTCTAAACCCCAATAGTTACAAACCCTGTATCCTGTTGACAATGGTCCACTTAACAGAAGAGACTGTACTTAAACATGCTGTCCAGCTCTTTTCACCATAAGTTGATAATGTAATGAAACTTATTAACCGAACAAAGAAGCTACAATAAAGGAGGGCCTGGAAATCTGAGAGTTGAACTTCCTCCATATGTGCCCACAAGATGGCGACCATGAGCTCTTTGAGTGGTCCGTTGTCTAATCAGTGCATTCATCCGTTACTGACTGACTGTAAATAATACTGCCTTTACATGCCATAAGTAACAGTATGGCTTTATGTACTTTATATATTGAAACATTTTCCCACTCCCAATTGTTTAATATGGCCTCCATTGTTTGCTACTGTACCATACATACACTTCCCTCTCGCCTGAAATTGTGCCAAAGACTACCTAACAGTCACACCGCTGCACTTCTCTAGAAGCCCTAAGGGCAGCTAGAGCTGCTGCTCAGTCCTCAGTTCTTATCTTGCTGGACCTATCAGCAGCCTTTGATACAGTGAACCACCACATCCTGCTGTCTGTACTCTCCGATGTGGACATCACAGGCAAAGCGCTTTCGTGGTTTGAATCCTATCTCACTGGGTGCTCCTTCAGTCTGACATGGCAAGGACAAATCTCCTTATCCCATCCCCTCCCCACTGCAGTACCCCAAGGATCTGTACTGACACCTTGTCTTTGCAATATATTGTATCCCACCTCCTTAAGTCCAATTATCTGCATGCATAGCTTCTCATAATACTGCAGTGCAGATGACAACCAACTATACCTGTCATTCCCGCCAGATGATCCCATGGTCTCTGTGCAGATCTCAGCTTGTCTCTTTGACATATCCACATGGATGAAGGAATGCCACCTTCACCTGATCCTCTCTAAGACTGAACTGTAGTAGTCATCAGGTATGCTCAGGTCCAACTCTGGTCCAGGCCATCTCTCACTTTATCTCTCGCCTCAATGACTGCAATGCCCTTTTGGCAGGCTTCCCTTCACACACATTAAAATCCTTACAAATGGTCCAGAATATGACAGCCTGTCTGGTCTTCAATCAGCCTAAAAGGGCACACAAGGTCACTCCACGACTCATGGACCTACAGTGGCTAAGACAGGGCCACCCGAATCAAATTCAAGTCACTAATGCTGCCTTCAGAGTGACTTCTGTGTTTTTACCTACTCATCTACTTGAACTCAATCATATAAGCTACATCTCAGCCCCTACATTCGTCCAAGGAATGTCATCTGGCTTTGCCATCCCTGCACACAAGGCAATCCCTGTCCAGATTCTCCTTTGTGGTTCTCCGATGGTGGAACAAGCTACTGAATACTATCAGAGCAAGAGCGCCCCTCTCTATATTCAAGAATCTGTTTAAGACTCATCTCTCCCGAGAGCACGTCCTCTCCTAACACCTCTAACACCCTAAGATATCTAATGAGAATTTACTATCCCCTTTCAGTGCACTTTTTTTTTAACCTGATCCCCTTGCACTTATTGAAAAGATGTAGTACTTTGTACTTACACCAACGTTTCCTACTGCAATGAAGCTTTAGTGTTGTCCCTCACTTGTAAGTCGCTTTGGATAAAATGAGTAAATGTAAATGCATACATAACAATTTAAAAAGTTAAGCCATACATTTAAGGAAAAATTGTCCATTTTGTGCAGTGCAGATACATCACATCTAAAACCTGT
The DNA here is from genome assembly GCF_002260705.1 of Seriola dumerili. Taxonomy (NCBI): domain Eukaryota; kingdom Metazoa; phylum Chordata; class Actinopteri; order Carangiformes; family Carangidae; genus Seriola; species Seriola dumerili. Next base: position 2,026,389 of record NW_019174389.1, on the reverse strand, counting down.
TGTATTCTTTCTACTTCTGCATCTTTATCTGGCAGAATATTGAATAATCATACAGTAATCTGTGCCAACTCTTTTAACAAAACCATTGTATTGATTTTTTAAGGCAACAATGTAACCTTAATTACAGCAAAAATATTGTGAAACATTACATATCATGTACACAATGACAGATATTTTTACATTCAGTCATTAGTAATCTGTTACCTTCAAGTCTTTCTACATCCAGCAGTGAGGGTTTCATGCAGATCTTACAAGAGCAACAACACAAAACAACACAAACAATCTCAGTGAGTGTTTTGAATATTGACATTGTATTAATATTTTAACACCCATATACAGTAATTATGTGAATGATTGGTATATGAAGTGACCACGATGCTTTCTAAAAGAAGCTTGAGTTTGTCTTCAACAGGATTAATCAGAATTAAATTATTAATTAATAGTATTAATAGTATGTTCAATTATAAATCTTTTTCAGATTTGAATAAAACATAATTCCAAAGCCGTCCAAGACATTTTGGACTGAAGCAACCCACTCAGTTTTTCACTTTGTGCCCGACAGTTCTGCAAACCAAGAAGGCCGTACAGCATTTCCAGCTCAGTAAACTCTTAATGACATTAATTAAAGTGATTTATCCACCTTACATTGCACCATCTCCTTGGAGCATGATGAGAACTTGAAAGCAGATGGGCCTGTCTTCACTGAGACTCTCCAGACACATTATCAGTTAAAGTGTTTTAAACCTTCACAAAACTGAAGGGCCGTCGTACAAGAACTTTGAGAGCACAAGCAGAAGGAAGGGGACAAATTTTCCTTCACCCCTTGGGCAACTTACAGAAGGATCATATCTGGGTGGTACTGTTCATTCATTTTCATTCTGTGCAGTCTGAGATGGGACTTGGCTCTTCATCAAGCACATACACTCTTTTCTCAACACTGCTGCCATCTGAAAATCCACCAAAAAACAATTTTGATTCCTCACACAGTCCAGCTTGTAGGTTATCAATTCAGTTCACAGCATTTTTCTGTTGACCTCTGATAATGATTTCCAGGACATTGGTGAGATCCATCATCTTGGTGAGCATATCCATGATGTCAGGATGCTCCTTCGCACCACTGATGAACTCCTCCAGAGTCAGCTCCCCTGAAGACACAATTACAGCAGAAAAGATGAATAACATCTTAAGTATTACATTTTCTTTACAATATTCAAGGGACAACTTATATATTATAAAAATACACAATGATAACAAAGTCTATTTAAACATCATTTCCTGTTTATGCAATATTTCTCTCTGAAAACCAGTCTCTTAGACATTATGTTGTCAATTTGGATGCAGCCACTAACACATTCTAGGGTTTTAGTGATAAACTGTTTCCGTGTTGAGGGCTGATAAATTGTTATATTATGGACTGATAATACAATATTTGTTACCTTCTCCATTGACATCAATTTTCTCATATATAAGAGTCACAATCTCCTCTGGGGGAATGTCGTAACTCCTGGTGATATCTTGAATTGCCTGATAGGAGAGTTTACACAGTTAGTTGTTAGTTACACAGATACATACAAAGGCATAATAATTTAATATAATGCTATGCCTGTTTCCATTCAGATGCTCAATAACCAGGAGACTTAACAATACGTCATACTGGACCAACTACCAACTACACCTTCTACTGATACTACAGCAGCTCTTACTGATACTCCAACCATAGCGAGTAGGTGGGTCATGATTTGACTTGAGTGGTGAAAAGTTCTTGATATAATTGTGACAAGGTGAAAAAGTGTCATGCAATCTGCAGGGTGATTACTCTATGACTTCTTTAGACAGTGAATTAGATTATAAACAAGGCCATATTTAGACACGGGGTTAGATAAGAAGCCCCCTGGATTACGTGCCGTGTCTAGTTCATGGCCAGTTAAACCAATTTCTACCGTTTAGCGGTAGAGCAGCAAAGCTTTACGATTCAGGGAACTGTGAACTGTTTGCTCTAATTATGAAACATTCAAAAAGAAAATATACACTACCTTAAATATAGTCTCCAGTTCCTCCTTGTCAATTTTCCCATTCCCATCTTGATCAAAAAGCTTGAAGTACCACTTTAATTTCTGGTTTATTTCCCCTTTCAGTAATAAACTTATTGCTGCAATATATTCGACAAAGTCTATGTAGCCATCCTGCAAAAGAACACAGAACAGATACAGTTAGGGCTTATGCATACATACTTATGCTCATGCTTATAGTGCAAGATCAAAAGTTACTTTTTATTTCAATCAGGATTCTTTTTAAATCCGAATTTTATCATTTAGCATATTATCAAGCACTGTAGGGGTAATGTAATTCTGGGGAAACTATTGCAGATAGTTATATTGTAAATCATGTAGCCCAACTTTAATGTACATGTGCATGTGTGACCTTTTTTCCTCAGCTTTGTGAAGGAGTCCAGGACTCACAGGATAGAGTTTAACCTCAGTTTATCCTTCTTAAAACGTCAGAAATATCTGTAATCTCTAATCACTCCTTTTAAAATATTGCACTCTTCACGTAAAACCATTTGAGATAAAGTAGCAAACCTGTCAAATTGATCTGTTTTCTTCAACAAGGTACATGCAACAGAAATTCACTAAGCAACTGTCTATTCAGTCGTCTGACAAATTGGCGGTATTGTCAACATTTTTGACGGGATCACACAATCTTTTTTTTTCCTGGGCAGAGAAGAAGAAATGTGTTTTAGGTATTTTCTTACCCCGTCCATGTCAAAGGTGAAAAAGACTTGGTCCACGTAGCTGCTGGCCTCCTCTGTCATACCGTTCATTTCAAGCATCGTTTTGAGCTCAAAGAGTGTGATGAGCCCCGAGGGAGACTCCTTCATGAATTTGGTGTACCAGTGGTGCATGTCTTCCTCCAGTATATCATCCAAATTTGAGCAGTGGGAACCCATCACTCCTCCAGAGGTTTGATTCTTGTCCAGAATCCTGCAGAGAGCTGGCGGTGAGGCTGATGCGAGAGAGGACAGTGTTCGTGCAGAGCTCTGGGAGTGACTGTGGTCCGGCTGAAGCCTCATACAATAACTGCCTTAATCTTTAAGTCTTGGGACGGCCAAAAGGAGACATAACCCTTTAATGGGATAACTGCAGAGGTCTTCTAAGAAACTCAGGACATTGCATGCTCTGGGATTGATGAGGGGTTGGGACTGTAATATGCAACAAAGGAAGTTCCCTCAGGTTTGACCTCTTGCGTCTTGGAGAGATAAAGAGTTTAATTGATGCTGTTTGCCTTGATAGTCCACATCTACTATGGAACTGGTCGAAAAAGTTGAACTTCTTATTTATATACATATTTTTTACTTCATATTTCTATTTCTATTTATTTGCTTTTTTCATTTTCTTTTCTATTTTTTTTTTACATCTTTTATATTGACCTTATTAAACAATGACCCTTCATTTTCATAACTGCTACTTATTTTATATTTCCACCTCTATGTTTGCATTCATTTCTGCATGTAAGTAAATCATGTAAGTTTGCCCACATAGCTGGGTGCCCATTCACAAAGGTTATCACACACCTCTGGGAATCTTCTGGAATTAACCGAGGGAGTTCCTCTTAGAACTGACTTATCTTCTTTACAAACATGAACAGACTAAAGGATATTTCTGAGTTACATTACGCACATTATTCCTCTTATGAAATATTACATAAAGGTTTATTATCATGTATGATAAATATAGTCAAACATATTATAAATATGCACATGTATTTATGTACTTTTTTTTTCAAAAGCTACTAATTTTGATGTTTAGATTTTTGTGCTGTAAGTTGCGAGGTATTTAAGGCTTGTGATTTCTGTGGTCTTTTGTTGGTATGGTTGTGTGACAGAAGAATACATGCATGGAGGAATGAAAAATGTACCTTTTCAACTGTATCTAAGATCCTGGTGAGTGCGTGTGTGTGGGAGGGTTGTCAGTTCGTTTTGGAGGATGGGTGGTTGTCGGTGTGGCTGTTCTTGTATTTACTTTATCTGAATTTCTATGCACCTTAATGTAAAGCACACTGAGCTTACCTGTTACAAATTGTTCTGTATAAATACATTTGCTTTGCATTGCCTTGCCCACCATTCACAAAGAATTAACACCACTTTCCACCACCAGGTCAAAATAACTTAAACATCTTCTGTGTGATATCAACATGCAGGAGAGAGAGGGGGGTTCATACACTTGCTCTTTCTCTCAATGACAAGCAAAGAAGATATTACGCTTGAAATTATCTCTTTGCCACTTTTCTTCTAATGCTAAGAAATCAAAAATGGTGTTGCCATTGAATTAGCAAGAGGATAAAGGATATTTCAGTGTTTCTTAAAATACCATATATAATCATTAACCTATATTCAAGCCTTATGATATAGATCAGTTTTATATTCACACATTTGCGAGTAGATTTGAACTGCAGCAGAGTTTGAGTCTATGGAAAAATCTTGCACTAAATCTCACAGTGATATAAACACATGTTTAACCTGCACTGTTGACCCATAGGTGACCTAAGTGTGGCTGTGCATGACCCGTATGAGAGGATCATGGGTATGACAGAGCCTTGGGAGTAGTGACTGCTGTTAAAACCCACCAGTCTATCAAAGCTCAGAGTGCTTATTATAGTAAATCTGGCTTTAGACGATTAACAATTCTCAAAATAGGATTGAGAAGATGGACCACCAGTGACTACACACTGCACAGGCAGCTAGTATCCACTAGTCTATCAGGCACACACAACCAGGATCCAGGCTGCCGCCCTGTGACATAGCACATGATCGCTCACCACTGCCAACAGATTAAGAAAAGTGTTTACTTTAACAGAACAGAGATAGACACCTGTAGAAAATACCTTCTTGAACCCTGAATACAGTAAAGAGCAGCTTATGTCAGCTGAAGTTGTCTGGTCAGAATCAATAAATTCAGTCTAAACAGAAACATGCAGGTTCATTCTTGTTTTCTCAACATTTGCAATGTTTGAGTATTTCAAATAGCTGCCAGGTGGAGAGATGTGGTTTTATGTACAGTAATAAAATGTTGAAACCTCTTGGATCCTACTGATGCAGTGCTGTTTAAACTTCACCTTTTGACCAGCATGTGACTGTCAGGCAGCACGGACATCTGAGAACTGCATGTGAAAATATATTTCTCTCCAGACAAAAAAGAGGAAAGGTGGCCCAGGAGGGAAAAGAAACTCAGTAGTTCATTCCATACACAGTATTATTAAGAACTTGTATCATAATAATGTTTCTTTCCCAAGTGATTCTAATCATAACTTTTCAGAATATCTTATATCGTGGGGTTAAACTGTCTTTAACGTCAGTGAGATTGGACACGCTGTGTTTCTATGCACACTGTCATCAGAATTATTATTTACTTCTATATAAAACCCCACATTACATTCAACCATAATTTCATTGTCAACCTCAAACTTGTTTACACCATATCATGGTATTGTGTTTATTGAGTCAGTAATACAAAAAGCAAACCAAAACATTTAACTGACTCTGAGATTATAATGCAAGTGAATAACTGCAGTAACTGTTACATTTGAATTACACATTAACTGCATAGCTTCAACAGTGACAAATAATGTACCTGAAAAAATATTTATTTGAAAAATTATAGCCTTTACACATTTTCATCATTTCAATCAAACCATTGCCATGTTTTTACCATAAAAATGAACTGTTAAAAAAACCCTCTACATGGTTATTAGTGTCTTAGTTGGCTCAAGCTTGAAATCTTTCCATGAAATCTTGTAGTTTGTACCAGATAATTTGGCATGAGAATTAATCACAGCTGTAATCTGTATTATCATGTAATCTTGACGTGATCGTTGTCAGGAAACACACCAGCTGACGTGCTGACACAGTATTACTAGTTGATACATGCGTGATATATCATCACTGATGCTGTTAACTTTAACAACCTACTACTTATTCAGCTCAAGAGGAAGATAACAATGTAAATGCTTGATGGTTCTCTGCAGACAGAGCCAGAAAAGCAAGTGAGGAAAACCAAAGGAAATAGTAACTGTTGAATATGGGACATGTACTCCCTCTACTGTTCAACCACAGAGAACAACACTTGACTGTATATGTCAAACAAAACATCGGACATGTAAAAAAAAAAAAAGAAAAAAAAAAGATGCATTTGGTAAAAAGGCACACAAAAAGTATCATTTCTTTGTGTAAAATATATAATTTCAAATGTAAATGCATAGCTTTCACTTACAGAATGAGGGCTCCAGCAGGATCATTTCCCTGTACAGTGCTCTACAGCTTATTTCCTTAAAGTGTTTGTTACTTTCTAGGCAAATGCTTTCACAGTGTTCCACAGTTTTGGTTTGCAAATCATTTTCTGGTGACACAGAATAATGGCTCAGATATGTAAATATGAACACTTGTATTTCCATTAAAATACACTAAACTGGCTACAGGCTTTCCTTATGTACAAATGGTCACGCATGAAGTTACAGTGATAGTCAGGGAATTAATATGAATATTTACAGCACTGACATTTATACCAATACTCTTACAATTCATACAGCTGCAGTTTAAAAAAAAAAAAAAGGCACAGTAAATCCCAATAAAATTTAAAATACATTAGGAAAAACTATTTCATATACTAAGCAAAGCCCTGATTTTTGCTAGTATTCTCCTTTGAGTTAAAATACTCCGTTTGACTGCAGGCAGATGTCCTGCACTGCTGATTCATTTCATTAACAACAGTCTTCAAAGCCTATTAAACAGAACACACATGAGATACTGCATATGACCTGCACATACAAACCCACAAATAAAGTGGGTCTGTGTGACTGTGGCTTTCTAGCTTCCTGTGGTAAAAATGCATGATGTGTTTCAATAGGAACATTACAGGCCTCTCAAATCATACATAGGATGTTTAGTGTTTGGTTAGAGTCATCTCCATTGAGCGACAAAGAAAGCAAAATACTCCGGTTTTCAAGTCCTCAAGACATGTTTAGGGAAAGGGGATCAATGTACAGCAATTCAGAACTGTCTGGTTCCTGGTCGTATAGAAACTGTCTGAACACGTTGTACACCATCTCCCTGCTGAGGGTAAAGTTTCTCAGCTGATCTTGCTGCTCTTCAGGCATGAGAAATGTCAGATGGTAGTCAGCGATGACTGAGCTGTTCCTGGGGGTGGGGGGAGAGAGTAAAACAGAAGTCGTGAAGTTCAATGCACATTTTTTTTTTCCCCCCCTGTAAAATTCACTAATGACAGAAGGCTAAATCCAGTTGTTTCATGCAGAGGGGGTGATATGCATTTACCGTAAAACATGTATTTCAGCTTTGGAGAAGTATCGTCCGAGAGCAGGGGAGGATCTGTAGATATCAGCCAGCTGGGGTGTGGCAGGTTGGTGCATGCAGAGGCAAACAATGAGATGAAACAGTTTGGCTGACACTAACCTACTTTCAAATTCACCTCGAGCTCTGCTCTGCTGCAGACTGCTTTCAATTTAAATTCTCTGTCAGAGATAAAAAAAAAACAGCTACAGAGGGTTTTCAGCTCCTGGCAAAAGCAGAAATTAACAGGTTTCATCTTACAAAGCTTGTGGCGTTACTCTCTCAGTTTCAAAAGTGTTTTCTACGTGGAGATGGTGGCTTTTAAAACCACATAATATGCAGTTGTCAGCTTTGCAGCTTTCTCAATCAACAAAACAGAATAAGGCTAGGTAGAGATTTTAGCAAAATGGAAATGAGAGCAAATCCGCCTTGCCTTAATAACGTAACTATTCACTTCTACTTAGTATTATGTAATTGTCTTACTGTACATCTTTCCCCCAGTTGTTATATCTTAAGCCATTTCACTGTATGTATCAAGTAAACTCTCTATTCATGATGTTAATGGGTGCTGTTGCTATGTTACAACTGATGCAATAGCCAAAGAAAAGAAGAAACTCTGTACAATCCAATCCTTAGTTTGTCAGCATATTCCAGTCTGTATGTACATATATACATACAGCATATTCCAGTCTGTATGTACATACATACATACACATATATACATACATACACACACATATATATATATACATATATACACACACATACATATATATATATACACACACACACACACATAATATGAAGCTATTAAGTACATTATTTGAAATGCATGTTACAATTGGTCAAACCTTTTCTTGAAGGTCAGCTGTTAGTGCATCACTGCTGTAATTTAAGGTGCTATGTTCCTCCTCAAAGGCCATGTTTGACAATTGGAAGCTCCCATTGAAAAAAAGAGGAACTTTAAACAACGAAGGGTCAAACTTCTCATCTGGATCCTCGTGGATCGCTGCGCAGAGAGAAAATGGGTCAAAGCTTCAAAACTGAAAACGTAACTGTTGTGTTTAAATTGCATTATTTTAGCATAAGATGTTATCATTAGCTTTACATTGTTTATAGCTACTTCTGAAATAGTCTGCAGAGTCATTGCACAAAGTGTTGATGTTGTGTTCTTGCATAAGCTTTGGCCTTTAGTTGGCCATGGCCTTGTTACATTTGTGCTTTCACATCTTATTTTACTTGACTTCTTACTCCGTTCATTCACTTATGTTTTAATAAATGTAGCATAAACTAACACTCCTAAATATAGAAACCACTCATCACAAACGTTTACCTGAGCACACCACCATTGAAATAATTATCACAACAACAATGAGGACGAAAATGGAGATAATGACCATCCACAGTCTGACTCTGCAGAAGACGATCTCACTCAGCTCTCTCTTTACCCTGGATGTGGCGCTAATCTGGAAGCAGAATGAAAATGCTTTGTCAAGATGTGGCTACAATCTTTGTGGGTGCAAGTTTATACACTACACAAAATTACAAAAAGTATTGTATTGAATGACAAAGCATCAAGACACAGGTAGAAAAACACTATGTACTGTGGTTCCCATTGAGGTTTTTTATAGCTGCACTGTCCTACTATAACAATATAGTTTTCTCTGGACCTCTCCCAAATCTGACCGGTGACAGCATGTACAGTCGCAGCAAACAATGTGGGCTACGTAGATTATTGGAAAACCTTCTGGGGAAGACCTGGTCTGATTGGGAGAGATGGCACTTATCCAACTTTGGATGGTGTGGCTCTCATCTGTAGAAATCTGAAATTAGGAAGCCAAGGTAGACCAGGCACCTAGCCTGGAAAGATAGTCTGACAACATATTAAAAAGCCCTATATAATGCCAGAACCTCCTATTATTTAGGTTTCTTTTCAGCACTGTAACCAGTAGCAATGACTTCATCAGCTTTTTTACCCATAAAGTTTTAACTACTACAGAAAAAAAAAAAAAACACCCTTCCCACAACTGGTGTTTCTTCATCTAAACTGTTACACCCCACCTTTAATTGGGCCCTAAGGGGTGCACAAAACTCCACCAGTGATCCAACAAACTCATAAGACTCTAAAATAATAAAGGATTTATTTTGAAACCAGCATGTTGACTGTCAGGCAGCACGGACATCTGAGAACTGCATGTGAAAATATATTTCTCTCCAGACAAAAAAGAGGAAAGGTGGCCCAGGAGGAAAAGAAACTCAGTAGTTCATTCCATACACAGTATTATTAAGAACTTGTATCATAATAATGTTTCTTTCCCAAGTGATTCTAATCATAACTTTTCAGAATATCTTATATACGTGGGGTTAAACTGTCTTTAACGTCAGTGAGATTGGACACGCTGTGTTTCTATGCACACTGTCATCAGAATTATTATTTACTTCATATAAAACCCCACATTACATTCAACCATAATTTCATGTCAACCTCAAACTTGTTTACACCATATCATGGTATTGTGTTTATTGAGTCAGTAATACAAAAAGCAAACCAAAACATTTAACTGACTCTGAGATTATAATGCAAGTGAATAACTGCAGTAACTGTTTGAATACACATTAACTGCATAGCTTCAACAGTGACAAATAATGTACCTGAAAAAATATTTATTGAAAATTATAGCCTTTACACATTTTCATCATTTCAATCAAACCATTGCCATGTTTTTACCATAAAAATGAACTGTTAAAAAACCCTCTACATGGTTATTAGTGTCTTAGTTGGCTCAAGCTTGAATCTTTCCATGAAATCTTGTAGTTTGTACCAGATAATTTGGCATGAGAATTAATCACAGCTGTAATCTGTATTATCATGTAATCTTGACGTGATCGTTGTCAGGAAACACACCAGCTGACGTGCTGACACAGTATTACTAGTTGATACATGTGTGATATATCATCACTGATGCTGTTAACTTTAACAACCTACTACTTATTCAGCTCAAGAGGAAGATAACAATGTAAATGCTTGATGGTTCTTCTGCAGACAGAGCCAGAAAAGCAAGTGAGGAAACCAAAGGAAATAGTAACTGTTGAATATGACATGTACTCCCTCTACTGTTCAACCACAGAGAACAACACTTGACTGTATATGTCAAACAAAACATCGGACATGTAAAAAAAAAAAAAGATGCATTTGGTAAAATTCTCCAAAAAGTATCATTTCTTTGTGTAAAATATATAATTTCAAATGTAAATGCATAGCTTTCACTTACAGAATGAGGCTCCAGCAGGATCATTTCCCTGTACAGTGCTCTACAGCTTATTTCCTTAAAGTGTTTGTTTACTTTCTAGGCAAATGCTTTCACAGTGTTCCACAGTTTTGGTTTGCAAATCATTTTCTGGTGACACAGAATAATGGCTCAGATATGTAAATATGAACACTTGTATTTCCATTAAAATACACTAAACTGGCTACAGGCTTTCCTTATGTACAAATGGTCACGCATGAAGTTACAGTGATAGTCAGGGAATTAATATGAATATTTACAGCACTGACATTTATACCATATCTCTTACAATTCATACAGCTGCAGTTTAAAAAAAAAAAAAAGGCACAGTAAATCCCAATAAAATTTAAAATACATTAGGAAAAACTATTTCATATACTAAGCAAAGCCTGATTTTTGCTATATTCTCCTTTGAGTTAAAATACTCCGTTTGACTGCAGGCAGATGTCCTGCACTGCTGATTCATTTCATTTAACAACAGTCTTCAAAGCCTATTAAACAGAACACACATGAGATACTGCATATGACCTGCACATACAAACCCACAAATAAAGTGGGTCTGTGTGACTGTGGCTTTCTAGCTTCCTGTGGTTAAAATGCATGATGTGTTTCAATAGGAACATTACAGGGCTCTCAAATCATACATAGGATGTTTAGTGTTTGGTTAGAGTCATCTCCATTGAGCGACAAAGAAAGCAAAATACTCCGGTTTTCAAGTCCTCAAGACATGTTTAGGGAAAGGGGATCAAATGTACAGCAATTCAGAACTGTCTGGTTCCTTGGTCGTATAGAAACTGTCTGAACACGTTGTACACCATCTCCCTGCTGAGGGCTAAAGTTTCTCAGCTGATCTTTGCTGCTCTTTCAGGCATGAGAAATGTCAGATGGTAGTCAGCGATGATGAGCTGTTCCTGGGGGGGGGAGAGAGTAAAACAGAAGTCGTGAAGTTCAATGCACATTTTTTTTTCCCCCTGTAAAATTCACTAATGACAGAAGGCTAAATCCAGTTGTTTCATGCAGGAGGGGTGATATCGCATTTACCGTAAAACATGTATTTAGCTTTGGAGAAGTATCGTCCGAGAGCAGGGAGGATCTGTAGATATCAGCCAGCTGGGGTGTGGCAGGTTGGTGCATGCAGAGGCAAACAATGAGATGAAACAGTTTGGTGACACTAACCTACTTTCAAAATTCACCTCGAGCTCTGCTCTGCTGCAGACTGCTTTCAATTTAAATTCTCTGTCAGAGATAAAAAAAAAAACAGCTACAGAGGGTTTTCAGCTCCTGGCAAAAGCAGAAATTAACAGGTTTCATCTTACAAAGCTTGTGGCGTTACTCTCTCAGTTTCAAAAGTGTTTTCTACGTGGAGATGTGCTTTTAAAACCACATAAATATGCAGTTGTCAGCTTTGCAGCTTTCTCAATCAACAAAACAGAATAAGGCTAGGTAGAGATTTTAGCAAAATGGAAATGAGAGCAAATCCGCCTTGCCTTAATAACGTAACTATTCACTTCTACTTAGTATTATGTAATTGTCTTACTGACATCTTTCCCCAGTTGTTATATCTTAAGCCATTTCACTGTATGTATCAAGTAAACTCTCTATTCATGATGTTAATGGGTGCTGTTGCTATGTTACAACTGATGCAATAGCCAAAGAAAAGAAGAAACTCTGTACAATCCAATCCTTAGTTTGTCAGCATATTCCGTCTGTATGTACATATATACATACAGCATATTCCAGTCTCTATGTACATACATACATACACATATATACATATAACACACAACATAATATATATATAACATATATACACAACACATTACATATATATATATACACACACACACACACATAATATGAAGCTATTAAGTACATTATTTGAAATGCATGTTACAATTGGTCAAACCTTTTCTTGAAGGTCAGCAGTTAGTGCATCACTGCTGTAATTTAAGGTGCTATGTTCCTCCTCAAAAGGCCATGTTTGACAATTGGAAGCTCCCATTGAAAAAAAAGAGGAACTTTAAACAACGAAGGGTCAAACTTTCATCTGGATCCTCGTGGATTCCGCTGCGCAGAGAGAAAATGGGTCAAAAGCTTCAAAACTGAAACGTAACTGTTTGTGTTTAAATTGCATTATTTTAGCAAGATGTTATCATTAGCTTTACATTGTTTATAGCTACTTCTGAAATAGTCTGCAGAGTCATTGCACAAAGTGTTGATGTTGTGTTCTTGCATAAGCTTTGGCCTTTAGTTGCCATGGCCTTGTTACATTTGTGCTTTCACATCTTATTTTACTTGACTTCTTACTCCGTTCATTCACTTATGTTTTAATAAATGTAGCATAAACTAACACTCCTAAATATAGAAACCACTCATCACAAACGTTTACCTGAGCACACCACCATTGAAATAATTATCACAAAAACAATGAGGACGAAAATGGAGATAATGACCATCCACAGTCTGACTCTGCAGAAGACGATCTCACTCAGCTCTCTCTTTACCCTGGATGTGGCGCCTAATCTGGAAGCAGAATGAAAATGCTTTGTCAAGATGTGGCTACAATCTTTGTGGGTGCAAGTTTATACACTACAAAAATTACAAAAAAGTATTGTATTGAATGACAAAGCATCAAGACACAGGTAGAAAAACACTATGTACTGTGGTTCCCATTGAGGTTTTTTATAGCTGCACTGTCCTACTATAACAATATAGTTTTCTCTGGACCTCTCCCAAATCTGACCGGTGACAGCATGTACAGTCGCAGCAAACAATGTGGGCTACGTAGATTATTGGAAAACCTTCTGGGGAAGACCTGGTCTGATTGGGAGAGATGGCACTTATCCAACTTTGGATGGTGTGGCTCTCATCTGTAGAAATCTGAAATTAGGAAGCCAAGGTAGACCAGGCACCTAGCCTGGAAAGATAGTCTGACAACATATTAAAAAGCCCTATATAATGCCAGAACCTCCTATTATTTAGGTTTCTTTTCAGCACTGTAACCAGTAGCAATGACTTCATCACTTTTTTACCATAAAGTTTTAACTACTACAGAAAAAAAAAAAAAAAGA